>NC_081344.1:8396874-8473284 GCF_029784015.1 Lycium ferocissimum | reverse complement strand
CATTGCCATCACTTCCTGGACCTAAGAAGAAACACACTGAATTAATTATAGTTGTATCAATTATAGCGGTTGTTTTCACGTTAAGTGCGATATTGGTTGCTATTTATTTAATATGGAGATTCAAGAATGCTGATGATTAGAGCCTTGGGAGCTTGAGATTGGTCCTCATAGATACTCTTATCAAGAACTCAAGAAAGCTACTAGAGGTTTTAAGGAAAGTGAACTACTCGGGCGTGGTGGCTTTGGCAAAGTCTACAAGGGTATTTTAGGGAAATCAAAAACACAAATCGCTGTAAAACACATTTCCCATGAATCTAAACAAGGGTTGCGAGAATTTGTGTCTGAAATTTCTAGCATTGGAAGACTCCGTCATAGGAATTTGGTTCAATTGTTAGGGTGGTGCAGACGTCGTGGTGATTTGTTGCTAGTATATGAATTTATGCCCAACGGAAGCTTGGATAAATTTTTGTTTGATCAACCCAAAATTGTGTTAACTTGGGAACAAAGGTTCAATATCATCAAAGGGATTGCTTCGGGTTTATTGTACTTACATGAAGGTTATGAACAAGTCGTGGTACATCGAGACATTAAGGCTAGTAATGTGCTACTAGATGGTGAATTGAACGGTAAACTTGGAGATTTTGGACTAGCAAGATTATATGACCATGGTTCAAATCCGTCCACGACTAGGGCGGTAGGTACATTAGGGTACCTTTCACCGGAATTATCAAGAACAGGATGGGCCACATCATCGTCTGATGTGTTTGCCTTTGGTGCTTTTTTACTCGAGGTTGTCTGTGGACGTAGGCCAATTGAACAAAAGGCAAGACCTGAGGAGTTCGTTCTAGAGGATTTGGTGTGGGATAAATTGAGAGAAGGGAAAATTCTTGATGTTGTGGACTACCGATTGAAAGGCGAATTCAATGAGAGTGAGGTTTTAATGGTGTTAAAATTGGGGCTGATGTGCTCAAATAACCAGCCACTGGCGCGACCGAGCATTAGGCAAGTGATAAGATACTTGGAAGGTGAAATTGTGATGCCTGAGGCTCCAATGGCCCGAGGTTCGGATGATATTGAAGGATTAGGATTCGACGAAAATGAACTCTGGAATTCTTTAGGGTCAACTAATAGTATATAGTCAAGTTCATTTACGTGTTTGTCTAATGGAGTTATGGATGGTAATTTTGTTTCTTTTTCTAACTTCACCACTTCCACTTCTATATAGTGGTGAAGTACCTAGATACTGATCTGAACTAGCATACAAATGTTCACTTTATTTTTCCAGGAACATTACACTACATTTTTTTCCTTTGCTTTGTCTTTCCTCTATGTATCAATTCTACTCTATAAAGGCTCAGTTGCATAATCTAAAGTCCTCTTCAGTTGAACAATGGATAAAGATTGATGTAACTATGGGCAAATATGGTTGTTCCAAAGCTCTATTTACAACTTTTTGAAATGGTAGTTAAAAAGATTACAACTACTTTCTAAAAATTACATAAATATAATTTATTCAAAATTTTAACTTTTTAATTACAAAAATACAACTTTTTACATTCCTAAAATATCAATATACTTAATTTTAGGAGTTACTACCATTAATACATATCCACTTTTTACAAATCTATGAAAAGGGCATGAGAGAGAATGTAATATTTCAAATAAACAAAACAAAATCAACTTCAAATCCCATATTCCACTACCATTTCAAAAATATTTTTTTTTCTTTTGTTTCCTCCTATTCTTTTTTTTATTTTTTATTTTCACTTGATAAATCGATGCAATTATTTTTTTGTGACTAAAAGAAATGTTTTGAATATATTAATATTAAGAAAAGTATGAAAAGATGGTATATGGTATAAGAAAAGCACATGAAAATATATCAAAAAGTATATGTTATATTCAAATTGGCAAATTTAAGCGAAAAGATGATAACAATATATATTTGTATATATTATTAGAAATTAGTATATTATATATAGTATATAATATAATGATACCTTTTGTGTTTATAGTATATAATATTACAATATACCTAATATAATGATACCTTTTGTGTTTATAGTATATAATATTACAATATACCTAATATAATGATACCTTTTGTGTTTATAGTATATAATATTACAATATACCTAATATATATATATATATATATATATATATATATATATATATATATATATATATATATATATACATACTTGTTCATGAATTAACTTTTTTTTTTTGGTTAAAATTCATGAATTAGCTATATATATATAGCTAGTAGATTGTGCTTGCTTTTTAGCTAAGCAATTATTGTGTTTTTATATTCATTTAATATATATATATCACTAATATAAGGTATGTCCTTATTTTTAGCTTTTTATTCATAACAATAATCTCCTTGTTTTTAGCTTTAAGTTGCATAATTTATAATATCTAAATTAGTTGTATATTATATAATTAACTCTTATATATCTTGTATTTATGAAAGTCCCCCCTATTTTTTTGTGCGTATATCAACGGCAAAGCGGGAATTTTTACTAAGGGGATTCAAAATATAAAAAATTAAACACACGAAGAATTCAAGCGGATTTGGCATCTACTAACTATTAATAAAACATATAGTGTAAATTTTCAACGAAGCTGAGTCTGAATGAACCCTTTGTGCCCCTAACTCCGCCCAAGTGTATTAATTTAACCAAACTTTGTGGTCCACAAACATTGAAAATTATAGGAAAATTTAACAAACTTTGGGGTCAACAAACATTGAAAAATATCAACGACCATCACCAAAACCGTTTTTGACAATAATCTAATGAAGTAATGATAAAGGAAGAATTGATCAGGAAAGAGCAGTGCTATAGTAGTTGCATTTTATTGAGCAAAAGGCAAGGTTTGATATTTTTAGATCATGATAAGCAACTCCTCCTCTGATGCACCATAAATGGATTGAGATAGAGTTGAATAATATAGAAATCTAATTTAAATGATAATGCCTCTTGGCAAATAATATAATTTCAACTTAACCTTCTTTTTGAATTTTAAATTTGACACGTGAAAGCATGCCTAGCTTTTTCTTTTTTTCTTTTTATTAACGAAAATATTAAGGGCCACTAACAGTTCAGTGGTGAAGTTGTTGAATAAAGTCTTCTAAGGGAAGTGGGGAACAGAAAATCTTCCAAACAGGGCAACCTGAGATTATACGGGCTCTTTTGAGAATCAGAACAGATATTGTATCTAATGCGTGTATCTAACACAATATGAATCGGATCCATAATTTAAACATAATGGGTTCGAGTTTAGATTTCTACCACAATCCATTTGAATTACTGATCTTGAACTCAATTATTTGTACTTGTTTGGTACGTTTTTAAAACATATTGTATAAGATTTGAGCCAAAATTAGTAAGTTCGAATAAAACCGTAAGTCCTTAACTTCATCCGCCCCTAAAGACAAGATAGATTGTCAACCACAACGATGTTACGAAGGGGTCAAAGCCAAAGAAATGCATAATGCATTAAAAGGTTTTTATGCAAACGATTCACAATATTTCGGGATTGAACCTTCTCTCTACATATACGAAAAACAAGTAAAGATAAAATTAGATATACATTATAGAACTTGTTCTTTCAACTCAGAACTCAAAATATCTAAATTTTGGATACCTTACAGACTCAGTGTAATGATGTCTACTTATCTTGCAACATTAGAGCTGAAGCTCGTGGAGCTATGACAATAGAGTAATTGGGGTCTGGGGACCATACATAGTCTTATGTAATTTAGCTATAATATTTCCACATCCCAGACGATACTTTTCGAAAGTATATAACTTTGTACATATTTTTGTGAGAGTTGGCGAAGTCTAGCAGAAGCAATCTTGATTTTGAGAGACTAAAAATGAGGCCACAGTGTTCTTCACGCTGCTACTTTTTTTTGTTGTCTTTTTTATGGTCCACTTGCTTTCCAACTGATAAATAGACAACTGGGTCGATTTCATCCTCCTAGACCATAACTAGATTAAAGACGAATTCAAGATTTGAATTTTACTAATATTCATGTTTAGAATCAATAATTTATGTCTGTTTGGTGTATTTTTAATGCATATAAAGTCTGAACCAAAACTATTGAGTTTGAATGAACCGGTGCCTATAACTCTACATCCGTCACAGATTGTGACCCCCGTGGTCTTCTTTTAATCCCAATGGATTCGTCAATGGCATGACTTATGGAGACTTAATCTTTAAATCTTTTTATTTTTTATTTTTTAGGTACAATCATTTGATATTTGAAATTCATTGGTCTAACTAATTTATATGTGTGTTGCATAGGGTCCTAAAGGAAGACTTCCTGTCAAGGATTTTTCTATTCCAAAACTTAAATTTTAGATTTCTGATTAAAGGGTGGAAGGATTTCATACAATCCCATCACACCGTTTGATAATTAACTTAGGCTTTAAAGCTAAAAGCTAATACGAAAGCAATCTAAAAGTCACCAGTATACTAGAAAGCCTTCAAATTTGGCAAGTCCTTAATCTTTGGTAAATTCGGTGTACCTGCTTATAAGACTTTTAAAAAGAAAATTTCGTCAACAACATTTGATATTCCATGCCACTGTTGAAATGATGACCCTATCGTATTTCAGACGTTGATGAATAATAACCCCATGGACCAATATTTAACTTTGTTAGGATTTGAACCCTAATCTTTAAATTTTGTGGTCACTTTATTGACGAACTAAGTCACATCTTTAAGTGCCACTTATTATTATTTGAAGAGCCAAAAAAATCCTTTTTCTTAATTACCACAAAATATTCACAACTAACAGGAATAATACTCAAAAATAGGAGTATCTTTCAACTTCAATTAAGTGGCCAGAGATAAAACGGTTTCATTATTCAATTTTGCAAGTGGAAAGAATCTCAATGAGGATGGGTTCTTCGCACATTCTGACCTTGTTTCTAACCCTTGACCACTACTTCATATATGATCACTTAATGGTTTGCCTTAGTAGAAAATTAAACCTGAGATTTCATGGGTTTTAACCTATTTTATTAACTAGTAGGCCACACCCTTAATTCCTGCTACTCACCAATTTACCATTTATATTTTATGCATTTATTCCTGCTTATAACTCAAAATCAGCTAAAAGATATAACTCCCTCTCCATCCATTTCATAGTCTATCCTTCTTCCTACTCAAAAGTTTCTGTCGTCAAATTAATAATTAAGTACTTACTGTATATGTTGATTTATCATAAAACAATTTATTTATAAAAATAATCTTACTTAATCAACTTATAATTTAACATACAAGAAATATAAATGAAGTTGCATTTTAATCATTTTGGTATTGGAAATCTTGCAATGATCAACTTCTTTTTAGTGTCAACATCAATAATGGAAGCAATTATGGTATTATGTATTGCAGTACCATTTTATGAAAAAAATTCTTAATTCTCAATTCTCAGTACTATCAAAAGGAACCACAAAATGCCTGTAAGAGTGGTGGAAACTTCAACTCCTTCACAGCCTTCACGTAATCACAACTTGCAATAAAATTTATCCCTTATGAGTAGATCATATTTGAAATTAATCTCCAGGGAGATAAAATTACATTTATCTCTTATATCTCTGAATTCTGAATTGACGTAGCAAGTTTGACTATGGACATAGAAACTTAGCTTCTTAATATTTTTGGGGCCTGATTTAATCTGCAAAATGTGGGTTAATTATTTTAATTATTTTTTTTGCAATGAGATTCAGACAAAGTTAGCATTTTTTCCCCTTCTCTTTAAAGATACTGTTTTTAAAGGATTTGTTTGGGCCAATTCAATGGTTTAAGATTCTTGGCAAGTGTAATTTGCTTGTGATTTGAATTGGATTTCTTCAGTCTTGATTTCAGTATATTTAATTTTCATAGTGTTAGTATTTAGTAGTATTCACTAGAGTTTTTTTTTTTTTTTTTTTTTTTTGCGTCGAATTATGTGATAGTGTGTACTAATTACTCCCTCCCATTCAAAATAAGTGTCCACTTAGCCTTTAATTTTTGAAGACACCTTTAAGAAAATACTAACTCGTAGTAAAATAGGTATTTTGACTAAACTATCCTTAATTAAATACTACTGTACCTAATTATATTTAGGTAGTTGTTTCTGTTTGTCACTTAACCAACTTTCTTTTACTTGCCCAAATATTTTCAATTAGAAATCTAAAGCATAAGCATATACTCGTTATTTTTTCTCCAGTAATGTACCGCTACTCATCTATGTTGTTTTGCAATCTCTGCTCCCAGGAACGAGAAACTAGCAAGTAATGGCAGAAGCTATGTGTCTAAGAATCCGAAGTGAGGAAGATAATAAGTACTAGATGAAATAGTCGAACTGTGTGCAAGTTAGCTCACATCACGTGATGTCTATGCTGATGGAGGTAACAAGCAAAAGCGGATCTACAATATTGCAATCTATGGGTTCACGTGAACACAATAGCTTTTACTCAGAGACTTTGCTAGCGTTTGGCCATAGATTCCCCAAAAAAATTTAAAAACTTGATTTGGCTGAAGTTTTTCAAGTTTTGAAAATGTGTTTGACCATAGTTTTTCAAACCATATTTCACTTTTTTGTATTGGAAAACATGAAACATTAAATATACTCATAAGTTCTAAAAACAATCAATAATACCCAACCATACAAAATATACATACTTGCCAATCCAAATTATGCAGAACATGATATTTTAATTACAACTGCTAATAACATACTTACTAGCTACTATATATAATTCAAATTACAATACAAAGATCCATTTTTATCTTCGCAACGGATCTCTACAGTTGGCAGAGCAATTTTCCCTAGGGTTTCATTGTCTACTGTTTGGGCACACCTTAGCTCGTTCACTTTATAAAAGAGAATGTTTTAATTGTGAAAACATGGTAGATACGGCTTTAACGGAAGAACATGGCAGATAGAATTAGTTGGGTCATAAATAGATGGGACTTTTTTATAAAATAAAAAAATTTGGGGTAGTTTTTAAAAGTTGTTGACTCAATGTATTTTATTCAGCTCAATCCGAACAGTCCATTTGGATTGAGCTCGTACTTATGCATTTTTCTTCGGAATTGCAGAAGTGTTCTTGATACTTTCTCAGCATCTCCCTCTCGCTGTTAGCTTAATTGGGCATATCAACACTCGAAAACAGTACATCAAAGGACTATAAACGAAGCTGGTATTTAACTCATAATGAAATATGGCATCAGCTGTAATAGAGAATTGGTCATTAGTTGCTTTAGCGTTTATTTTAATTTTACTCCACAAGTTGGATAACATATCCCAGGCCTGAATAAACTTGTTAGAAAATAGAAGATATCCTTGTTGATTTTAATAAAAGAAAAAAGACGTTTTTCTTATCTTTGCTAAATGTAATTACATATTTTTAAATCAAGTAGCAAGTCAAAGTGAGAAGAAGAACCATACTAGGAAGTAGAGGCAAGGTCGCATGAAGGGCAATCTGTTCTGAAATATTATAAGTAAAAAATTGTCAATTAGGCACTAAATTGAGCATGTTTGACAACCTTTCTAAATTGAGCATGTTTGACAACCTTTCTCATATTAGTATGATGAAAAAATATCTTAAAATGTTGGTCAAAGTTTATGCAGTTTGACTCTCGAGAAGCAAAAAAATAACACTGTATGCCAATTATAAAGAAATATTTACCCATTTTAGCCCATCTTTTTTTTTATTACCCGCTATAGCCACTTTTTTACTCTTCTGTTTTTTCCTTCCTCCTCCATCTCCGGCGAGCTACGAGCTCCTCCACCATGAGCCACCACTGTACAACCTATAAACACCCCTCATACATTATGTTTAAACCCCTCTCACGTATAAACACCTCTTGTATAAGTTTGTATAATATTGTAAACTAGTTTTATACAAGGTATATACACTGTCTACAGTATGTGTATAAATTTGTATATTATTGTATAATGTTGTATACCGTCGTGAAAAGTGTCAATATGGGTGTAATTTAAAAATATGGCTACACAAATGTAATTTTGTATGCTGGATTGTACTACTGAAATTTCTCCATTACTTGAATTGAGCACTAAAATACGTACATGGTCCGTCGTTTTATACTATCGTCGGACTATACGAGCATGGTGCCACATTAATGCTTTTGTGGCAAAAGATGTTTTGAGCATAAGAAATACATCAATCACAGCTTTAAACTACAGTCTTGTTCTTTAGTTTTATGTGTAATTACTGTCTGCCCTGTTCATTTGCTTAATATTGCACACCATATGGGTGGTCAGTGGTAAAAACCAAACAATTCTCTCATTTTTTTAAGTTACTAGTATTAGTATGTGTATGAGAAGTCATTTTGGACTGGCTGAATACTTTATTATTTACCAACTGCTAAAAGAGAAGGAAAGTCAGCAAGTCTATCATATTTGATTATTTCCCTTATCATTTATCGCTCTCAAAATAACTAAGAGGTGACTAGGCCCAAAAGCAGTAGAACCATGCAATTGTTATCTAGATGAACCAAGTGAGATATTATAGATTTTTCAGTCAACCTGAAGTCTACTCCTTTCCTTTTTCCTTGTATTCAACCTCAAGCAATTGTTGAATCTAATATTCTAACAGGAGAAGAAGATTGTAAAATTATTTCTATTTTTTAAAATTATTAAGGTCGTATAAAGGGCAATATTTTTTGAAATCTTATAAATATACCAAAGTATTGTCCAAAAATAACAAAATGTTACAAGCAAATCAACATACAAGGAAGTTAAGCTTAATATTACACACCATAAGGGAGATCAGTATTAAAATCAGGGGCGTATGTAGCCTTAAAGGTGGATGTTCAATTGAACCCCTAACTTTTGACGGAGAGCATAAATTTATGTGTAAAAATTTATTAAAATTGCAATAAGTAGTAGGCATGAACCCCTAACTTTTAAAATACAATGGATTAAACTAAGAATCATAAAACGTTGAACTCATAAAATTTAAAATCTGAATCCTGTATACGGTCGATACCGGATATAACGTGCCCGATGACATTCGAACCGAACCGGAGGGGCGCCTAGACCGGAGATGAGCACGGAGACCATTTGGTCCACCACCTTCATGGCCGTTGTTCCGGTGTAGCCGTTGGTCCGTGTGGTCGTTGGTCCGGTACAGCCGTTGATCCGCATGGCCGTTGTTCCGGCCAGTGGCCGCTGTCCGTATGGTCGTTGGTCCGCATGCCCGTTGTTCCGGTAGCCGCTGGTCCGTGTGGTCGTTGGTCCGGGGCATGCAACCGCCGTTGCACGTGAGCCACGCGTCGAAGGCCCTCGCCATGGTCGCCCACCAACCGTACGTGTGTCGGGGACGGGGCGCCGTCGGGTCCAATCCCACCAAATCCGTTGTGGCTGTCCTTGTCATTATTATTTTATTTAGTTCACATTGTACGCTGCCCATGGGGCAAGACTATAAATATGACACCCCCTCCTTTGGAGAGGTTGGCTCCTTTACTTTTCAAGAACATTTGCAAAAGAAGAATCTCATATATTTATTCTCCCTCTCATTCATTCGGCTAAGGCCGTCTTTTTAGAATTATTGCTAATGATATAATTCATTGTTCATAACGTTTACATCTTTGGCCGCTTTAGCGGTGAGCCTTCAAATCTATATTCTCTCTATCTTATATAAGTCAAGGACAAAGCACATATCCTATACCCATTCACAAATTCAATTGGTTATCCGATATCGGGGTAAACAGGATAATAGTTCTTAGTCTTGATTCTTATCAAACTCATTTAAACCGTAACCCCTCGTTCGTCTCGTCGAAAACAAATCTATGGGCGACGTCGGGCAATCCGGCCACGTTAACAACACCGAAATTATTGCGTAAATGAGGCGCGAACAACGGGAAATTTCCAACTCGCCGACCCGAACCCCGTTGACTCGAGGGAGGGCTCAATCGGCAAAACACCGTGGATCAAGAGAATGCCCCTACCGCCATCGATCCTCTAAGAACTCATAACTCCTGTTACATTGTCTCGGACCAAAGCGGAGGAGCCGAGGCACCGAATGACGCATTAATTTGCGTCTAATTTTCGAGATGTTGCGAGAACAAAGAGCACGAATCGCCGAGCAAGGAATGGCGATAGCCGGTGCAACGGCGGACGGGGAAGAGCCCGGGCGGAAAAGGCCAAGTACATTGGAGAGCGGAAGGAATGAGCGCGCGGTGGTCGAGAACGTTCGGGGCCGGTTCCTCCACCGAGGTCCTAAAGATGCTTGAGACTTTGGCAAAACGGGTGGATTCGACCGAGAAGAAGGTTGAGACATATAACTCTCGGGTGGACCGAGATACGGGGCCCCGCCTGTTCGCCGGGCCGGGTCGAAAAGGTACATTCAAAGGCCTTTCCCACCGAGTGCGGCCCGAAACGGATCCCAAAGAGGTTGAAAATGCGACATACGGTAAATACGACGCGCACCATGGACCCGCACGAGCACGTGACCTCGTATACCGCGCGCCGACATAAAGGGCAATGATATGGAAGAAGATGAAATTGAGTCGGTATTCGTCGAAAAGTTTGGAGAAACTCTGTCGAAGGGAGCGCCGACGTGGTATGACCATCTACCCGAGCACTCGATCACGTCGTTCGAAATGCGGCCGACGACGCTCGTAGGCCCACGTCGGGCAAGCCATCAAGGTGCGGGCGTCGTAAGGCCGACATCTTCGGACACGCAAGGGACGATGAGTTACTAAGGAGTTCGTCTCCGGTTCCGCAGGGAACGGATGGAATTACCCGGTGCCCGAGGAATGGGCCGCGCGAGCGCTTTCACGGGGGGGCTCGATATCTTTGCTGCTTGCCTCGGCGGTTGAAGGAAAGCTGCGGAATACGAGGCCGTAACATGGGCCGATGTCCACAATCGGTATGAGTCGAAGATTCGGGTAGAGGATGACCGCTCGAGCTCTCTCGGAAGGTCGAAGATGAGAACGAAGCTACGAGAACGAGGAAGGTTACGAAGCGAAGTCCGAATCGACTAAAGAAAGGTTTCGGCCATACTCGCACTCGGAGCGATCGAACTTCAAGACGGAAAAATCAAGGGAAGGCCCGAGCCACCTCTCCGGTCGAGGTAGCAGAATGGACACGCGCCCGCTAAACAGCCGGGGGCCCTCGTTCGTGTTTATGCCGGGAGTTCGGCCCGAATAAGGTCCTCCAAGGATTTCGGAGTACAACTTCAACGTCGGTACCTCGGATTTTGTCTCGGCCATCGGTCGCGTTTCGGATGTTCGGTGGCGAAGCCACTAAGGACAGATCCCCCGGCACCCGGATCCGAGCATGGTTTGTGAATACCACGGAACCCACGGCCACAAGACCGAGGATTGCCGCCGAGTTGAGAGAGAAGGAGCCCGGTTGTTGAAAAACGGCCACCTCCGAGATCTGCTTAAGTGAACGAGCCAAAAGCCATTATAAAGAGAGAGAAGTTCATCGAAGGATCGAACCAGTCGAACACCAGCACGTGATCAATATGATAGTCGGGGGGATTGACGTCCCTAGGTGTCCGGTAATGAAGCGGACAAAGATCTCCGTTGTTCGGGAAAAGCGTACCCGGGATCATTTATCCGGAACTTCCATCTCCTTCGACGACGCGGACGCAGAGGGCGCCATTCAACCGCACAATGACGCATTGGTAATTTCTGTACTTATCTTTAAGACTATGGTTAAACGTGTCTTGATTGATCCAGGTAGCTCAGCCAACATAATTCGATGGGGAGTGGTCGAAAAGTTAGGACTGCTCGACCGAATCGTACCGGCCGCCCGGGTACTCAGCGGGTTCAACATGGCGAGCGAAACCACAAGAGGGGAGATCTCACTGCCCGTGAACACGGAGGCCACCATTCAACAGACCCTGTTCTACGTGATCGGCGGGGACACAAGTATAACGCGTTATCGCGGCACCCCCGGATACATAGTACGAGGGCGGTGCCTTCAACATCGCATCAAATGCCGAAATTCCCCACTTCGGGGAGTGAAAACCATCCGCGGTGGCGGAACTCGCAGCAGCGGAGATGTTCGCCGTAGGGAACCGCCGCCCCGCCCGAGGAACCGCTCGAAGAAAAAGGGTGTAACCGGGAGAGGGAGCCCCCCAATAAAGAATCAAAGAAAGTATCGGGCATCCCAGCACGAGAGGATGACGGACGCCCCGATCTTTTGTCACGCCGACGACTCTGACGCAAACCAAGTCGACCGTAGAAGAATCGGGTGCATCATTCCGTTCGAGTTCCTACCGTACGAAAGGTATACTCCGGGCACGGCTTACCCCCGAGCTCAGCGCAAATTAATCGAGTTTCTTCGAGCTAACGTCGATCGTTTGTACGGTCGCATATAGATATGACAGTATATCACTGGGGAGGCCGCACACAAGCTCACCTTTGGACGGAAAGTTCTCCCCGGTGAAGCAAAAAAAGAGGCCCATGTCGGAGTCAAAGACATGCCTTCATCAAAGACGAGGTAACAAAGCTTTTAAATACGGGTTCCATCCAGGGGAGGCGAAATATCCTGGATTGGCTTGCTAATGCGGTGGTGCCCAAAAGAGGTAATAAATTTCGGATGTGTCGATTATAAAGATTTAAACAAGGCGTGCCCGAAGGATTCATTCCGCTACCGCACATCGATAGAATGATCGATGCCGCGTACGGCACGAAATGTTAAGTTTTCTCGACGCTTATAAGATAACCGCATCCGACGCACCCGAGGATCAAGAGAAAAACATCCTTCATAACCCGATATGGACTTACTCGTTATAACGTCATGCCTTTCGGATTAAAAAATCGGTCAACTTACTAACGCCTAGTTAACGGAATGTTCGCAATACATAGAAAAAACGATGGAAGTTTATCGATGATATGGCGTCAAGTCCCCGGAAACAAGAGGACCATCTAAAGCATTGTAGTGAAACCTCGATGTGCTCGGGGCGACACAACATGAAGCTTAACCCGGAGAAGTGCGCCTTCGGGGGAGTGTCCGGCAAATTTTCGGGCTTCATGGTATCGAACCGGGATCGAAATCAACCCGACAAAATCAAAGCCATCGAGGATATTGAGGTCGGGAACGTGCGCATAAAGGGGTACAAAGGCTCACCGGAGAATAGCGACCGAGTCGTCTCACATCGAGGTCCTCCGACAAATGCCACCGTTTCTTCTCTTTGCTCGTAAAGAAGAACGACTTCGTTGGACACCGAGTGTCGAGAGGCACTACGGCAGCCGAAAGGTATCCGACTAGCCCCCGTCGCGCACACACCGGGGCCGACGAGCCGCTTTTCCTCTACCTGTCGTCTTCGGAGTAGCGGTAAGTGGCGTTTTGTCCGAGGAATCGAGCACGCAATTCCTCGTCTATTATGTGAGTAGAACTTTGGGGGATGCGTAAACCCGTATCCTCATTTGGAAAAATTGGCGTTAGCGTTGGTAAGCGCCTCGAAAAACTCAAACCTTATTTTCAATGCCACCCTATACGTGTTGTGACCACTTACCCTTTGAAAAATATCATGCATAAACCGGAGTGTCCGGTAGGTTAACGAAATGGGCCGTAGAAATTAAAGGTGTACGACATCGAATATAAACCCCCGACCCGCCATCAAGTCCCAAGTCTTGGCGGCCGACTTCGTAGCCGACTTTGCCCCCACTATGGTCCCCGAGGTCGAGAAGGAACTCCTCGACTCGGGAGAAACCACGGCATTTGGACTCTACATACGGACGGGGCCTCGAACCCAGCGTTCCGGGC
This sequence comes from Lycium ferocissimum, assembly GCF_029784015.1. Classification (NCBI taxonomy): domain Eukaryota; kingdom Viridiplantae; phylum Streptophyta; class Magnoliopsida; order Solanales; family Solanaceae; genus Lycium; species Lycium ferocissimum. Next base: position 8,459,528 of record NC_081344.1, on the reverse strand, counting down.
CGGGAATCGTCCTCAAAAGTCCCATTGTGGGATATCATTCGACGATAATTAGAACCGCTAAATTGACTAACAACGAAGCCGAGTATGAGGCTATGATTGCGGTTTGGAGCCGGGTCGGAGTACGGGGGCCGAATACATCGAAGCTCGACGCGACTCGCTCTTGGTCGCAAAACCAGAACGGTGTTTTCGAGGTCAAGGATGAACGGATGCAGAGGTACCTCGAGAAAGTCCAAGCGATACTTCACCGATTTAGAGAGTGGACGATGCGGCAAAGACATACGAGGGAACGAACGGCGAGGCCGACGCCCGGCAAAATTTGGTCCCTGGCCGATGGGGGAGGAGATCAACTCGGCACCACAAACAAGACCCGTCAAACACGGCCATAGTAAAACGGACGCCGCGAGATAAACACAACGGGACTAATGCGGATTACGCAACGGTACATCGACTACTCGCGTGACGGCAGCTCCCCGAACGACCCAAAGGAATCGCGGTCGTTAAGGACGAAGGCGCCTCGATTTTGGTGGATGGACGGTCTATCGTATCTACGATCTTTTCTCGCCCCCTGGCTAAACGTTTGAGCCCGCGAAACGGAGTATGTATTGAGAGAGGTCCACGAAGGAACCTCGCGGCAACCACCGTTAAAGCTGCGGTCCGCAAAATCATCAGATCCCGTTATTATTGGAATAGGATGGACGAAGACTCAAGAATTTCGTCCGAAAGTGCGACGGGCCGAAACACGCCCCGACGATTCACCGGCCGGGAGTTACCGCACTCGGCGGTCTCACCGGCCTTTCATGAAGGGAACGGACATCGTGGGCCCGCTACCCCAAGTGCCGTGTGTAAGGCTCGTTTCATTCGTTTATGACCGACTATTTTTCTAAACGGGCCTTGACAATGTGCCTTCGAAAAGATAAGGAGAAGGAAGTGATCGACTTCATACGGGATCACATCATCGCCGCCGCATCCCCCGCGAGATAACTTATGATACCCGCCCTCGCGTGAAGCGAGCGGCGTCAAGGTCAGCTTCTCGAAGGATCGAAGATCAAGAAAATCGTGTCAACCCCGTATCACCCACGCGCGAACGGACGGTGCGGAATCCACGAATAAAACAATAATCCAAAGTCTACGAGAAGAGGCTTCGAAGCGTCGTCGAAGCACCGTTGAAAGACGTACACGGGAGGTGCCGCGGGCTTACGGGACCACGTCCAAGTCGAGCATCGTGAGAAACTCCATTCTCGTTGGTTTACGGGCGAAGCTGCTTATCCCCGTAGCAGGCGGTCGAGCCGACTCTCCGTTTCGGTGCTCCACCGGGGAGTCAAACGAGGAAACCATGGTCCGTAAAACTTGACCTCGCGACGAACTACGCGAATGCGCGTCTATTCGCATAGCGGCCAAAAACAAAGAAAACGGAAAGATACTACAACCGAAGATCCGCCTTCCCGATTTCCAAGCGGGGGACTTGGTGCTTCGAAAGGTCACCTTGCACACCAAAACCCCAACGAGGGAAGCTGGGTCCGAATTGGGAAGGCCCGTACAAGGTGACCGGTATAACGGGCAAAGGATCGTACCAGTTAGAATCAATGGACGGGCAACGACTACGCAACAACTGGAACGTGGCTCACCTAAAGAGATACTACTGTTAAGGTATGGCCCATATCCTCTCATTAACCTTTCTCATTTGCAGGAAATCGAGAGCAGATGGAAAATAGAGTCTAGGCCTGAAAACACGTGTTGCACTCTTTTCCTTAGAACGGTTTTGTCCCAAAAAAGGGTTTTCCGACAAGGTTTTTAACGAGGCAACAAGTACAACGTGTTACTGAACAAGTATGAAGGGCAAAACGAGCACTCACCCGAAGGAAAATAAAGACTCTCACCCCGCCTCGAGGCTCGGATCGATCGGGGAGTACCATGCCCACACCGACGACGACACCGATTAAAGGACAGAAGATCCAAAATTTGCTACGGCAAAATAAGGCCGAAGCCCGCCCACCTACTATAGCCTCCAATGTAAGGACCAAACGATCATAACGAATCGTGTCCCATCCAAAATTTGCTACGGCAAAATAAGGCCCGCCACGGCCATAGCCTCCAATGTAAGACTAAACGATCATAATGAATCGTGTCCCATTTTTACTTGCTACGGCAGTTAAGAAAAGAGTCAAAACTCTCATATGTACAAACGTTTTACAAAAATAAAGTTGTCACTAGCTGTCAAAGTTAACAACTTCCCTTTAAATTGCACTCTGCCGGATAGTAAAGGCAATCGGCCCCAAAACAAAGCCGAACTAAAATGTCGACTCTAGTGAAACGGTCCTCGAAATTCGGAGACGACCGAACTCTCGAAGAGTCGGGTAAAAACCGAACAACCATGATGAATCGGCGACCACGAGTCACCTTATCATGAAAACGCTACCAACAATCGCGAATGATAATGACGAACATTCAAACGAAGAAGGCGGGAAAGATACACTTTTCATTTATATACAACGGATGTTCTTTACATCAAGAAAAAGAAAATGAAAGTTCCATGAAAATGAAAATAAAAAGATGACGCCAAAGTAATGGCTCACACTATCCCACACATGGCTAGAGTGAGGATGAATGTTCGGACTCGTCCGCCGAGTCATCCCGACCTCGGACCCGAGAGCGCGTTGGCCTTCTCCTCCATTCCTTTGGCTTCTAGTATCGTGCGGGGCGTTCTCGAGGCCGTGATCGACTTGCTCGAGGCGAGGCGCCGAGACTTCCACTTCTCATACCGGCGACAATAGCGGTACGAGCCTCGGCCGCCTCCACACTTCTCCATGCTTCCTCCAAATCGGCCCCGCCTTGGCGCGCTTTGGGCTTCCAAATGAGCCGGTTTTCTTTCGAGGTCATCTTTCACATGGTCGTCCGCATCCAACGGCTCGGCCTTGCGGGTCGTCATTAGCTTTATTCGACCCCTCGAGTTCGGTTCTAATACCTTCACATATCCGGGCCGCTCCTCGCCTTTTCCTCGAAAAAAAATCCCGCTCGCACTCGTCGAACAAGGCGACCTGGGACTCGAGCTGTGGGGTCCTCTCGAGCAAGCTCCGCCGAAGCATCGGCCTCTTTACCAAGTCCGCCCTCTCCCGGTCGGGAAACCGTGGCCTCAAGTTCATCCAACCGCGTAGAGAATTGGGTTTTATCCCCGTGGGGGCGATCTTGTCGGCCGAGACTCGATTATGGTTGGTCGTACGCAGCCCGGTGTCGGCTCGCCAAACGACGGTTCTCCTCCTCCAACCGCATCGAGCTCGGGCGAAGATTGGCTAGCACGGCCACCCGCTCAACTCTCCTCCTTCTCCGAAGAAGTGTTGATATTTCTCCGTCTCCCGCCCGGGCATCGAGTCGGCCCGAGATCGTCTATCTCGTGTTGGGCACGAATGAAGGCCTCGTTAACCAAAGACCACACTGCATAAGACAAACCAAAGGACTTAGCGGTTACGGATGGCATTCGAGAATAAATTTCGTGGTGACGGCGGACCTTACCCTAAGCTGCTTCGCGTGCATACCCTCGTCGGATAAGGCACCCATGACCCCGCCATTTTGCGTTTGTCCGAATCCGAAACGAGGGCGCAAATAGCTCGCGCCGCCCACTAGGCGGATAAGCTGCCAAAGTCTTGGGGAAAGGGACCATCGCCGGACGGGTTCTCCGAGGATCCACACGCCGAGTCGGAAAACATTGACCAAACTATCCCTCGGCACCGCATTCGGACGTTTTGGGTCGCCTAAAGCGCCTGGGAACAGGGAGGCGACCGAAGCTCGTCGCTTCGCAAAGGGCTTAGAGTCCCCGAGAACATGTCATCAAAGTCAACCACACGTCGCAGCCGACGAATCCGAGCCGCCTTGCTTTCGCAGCCGGGCTCTGGGCTCCGTAGTCACGGTGTTCGCACAGATGGACGAACACCGTGGGGCTTCGATCTCCTGGCTTCCTTCCGGTCCGCCTTTTCACCTCGCTCTTTACCGACCGCTTCCTCGATCTTTTCTCTTATGAGGGATCTTCCGAAGAAAGTTTCACCCGAAATGTCGACAAAGTCAATCGACCGGCGAGGAACGTGAAAGTATTTCTTCCGCACCGAGCGTGGGCAGAACCACCCGGCCTCGCCGACAGAGGGGAACGGGCCGAACGGGCCGCCCTCCTCCGAATTGGGGGCCACGCAAGGGACCGGCGACCCTCCGAATGACGATGCCTGCCCGCCCTCCTCCCTCGACGGCCGGCAACACTCCGTGCTTTCTTCCTTTTCGTTGTCGGCGCTCCTTCTCAAGTCCTCTTTCTTTGCGCATCGTCGGACACGGAAGAGCCCGCCGTGTCGAACCCGGACGACGGCGCGGACAAGCGTGCTCCGCCTCCGGCCTCGAGGCCACCGAACCTCGGGGCAAACTCGAAAGACAAGAAGCTCAAATATTTCGTAACCACTACCGTTACGCATACAACCGATAACCCTGAGCACATAAGACATTCATGCGACAATTATATTGCAATAACAGAGAAACGAGGTTGAAGCAGTATATACATTACAAGCACAACAAACACGTGATGGAACAAACATATTACCGTGGTTTTGCGCCACCCACCGGCCACGAGACAAAGGGCCCATGTCCGGCTTCTCTGTGGGTGGCCGGGGGAGAGCGCAAGAAACCATTCGCTCGCATCGCGGACGACGGAGGTACGTATCCGTTGGCGAGTAAAGGAAAAGAGAAGGCAACGAGTCGACAAGATCAAAGAATGAATAAAAACAAACCAAGCGCATGCTAACGATCGCTTCAAAAATTCGAGCTTACGCTTATTGTTCCATTCCTCCAAAGCCTCGTAGTCGGTGATGATGTCCTCGGTTTTCACTCGGACGTACTCTCTAGCCACCTCATCCCCGTCTTCGTCCATCTTCGAGAAGAACGGATTCGGACCGCGAACGACAAGTTTAATCACGCCTCGCCCCGGAAGATCCTCGGGGAATACGGGCGTATTAAATGGCTCGGCAAAATTCCTTCTCGAGCGTTATTGGCGAGTAACCGGGAGGCAGGGCAACGACCCTCCAAACGATCGGGGCCGGACCGTGCCGAGTCACCCCCGTAGGTCCGCACACATCGAGGATGACCGATCAACCTCGGAGGGTCGGTTTTTGAGGGAGTAAAAGGATAAGTGTGCACGTACAAAAATCCCTCGGTAGTCGGTAACGTATTCGTCCGGCCGAGTGCGAAAACCTCACCCGGTGTCCCACCGCAGCCGGGCCGACCACATCAAGTTTTCTCCCCGGATCGATGAAGGATATCGATTCACGTCGTATCCCCGTCCGAAATCGAGGGGCTTATCGACCTCGTCTTTGTTAAAGTTGAATTTGGCGAATAATGTCCGAAACGACAAGCTCGATTTTAGCGGGGATGCGGGACCTGATTCCGGGTGACATCGGTAGAACTTCGTGAGAAGTGGACTCGACATCTCAAAGTACGACAGTTAAGGGTGGAAAAGCGAAAAAAGGAAGTGAAGGAACCGGTAATTCGAAAATGACGAAACAAGAAGACCCGAACCAAGACGATTGCGAAACCAACTCTTTTGCAAGACCGATTTCGAGTTGGTGAGTCAAACGACAAGTCGAATGCGAGATAAGCGATTTATGGGAATGTAAGTGAATGTAGTAAAGAGAGGTCAAGAGAAGCAGAGTGTGGAAATGGTAAATGAATAGGGAATGGGCCTTATATAGGCGAAGAAGGGGAACGGTTACCGAGGGCGACCAATCGAATAGCGCCGCGTGTCCCCATCATTAATGGGAGGCGACTTATCATGACGTGCAAAAGGCGGTTGGCAGAGGCGTTACATAGTCATTCCCGCCAAAATGCGATAAGAACGAGTCGGCCGAGTCACCGTTTTCTAAGGTTATTCACCCCCGTTACCCCGACGGATCAACATAACGAGGGCGAGTGGGTATCCGTATACGGTCGTGCCGACACCGATATAACGTGCCCGATGACATTCGAACCGAACCGAGGGCGGCCTAGACCGGAGATGAGCACGGAGACCATTTGGTCCACCACCTTCATGGCCGTTGTTCCGGTGTAGCCGTTGGTCCGTATGGTCGTTGGTCCGGTACAGCCGTTGATCCGCATGGCCGTTGTTCCGGTGTAGCCGTTGGTCCGGTACAGCCGTTGATCCGCATGGCCGTTGTTCCGGTGTAGCCGTTGGTCCGTGTGGTCGTTGGTCCAGTACAGCCGTTGCACGTGAGCCACGCGTCGAGGGCGTCTCCGCCATGGTCGCCCACCAACCATGCGTGTGTCGACGCGCGCCGGGGCCAATCCCACCAAATCCGTTCGTGGCCGTCTTGTCATTATTATTTTATTTAGTTCACATCGTACGGCCTACGGGACGCACTATAAATATGGGACACCCCCCTCCTTTGGAGGGGTTGGCTCCTTTACTTTTCAAGAACATTTGCAAGAGAAGAATCTCATATATTTATTCTCCCTCTCATTCATTCGGCTAAGGCCGTCTCTTTTTAGAATTATTGCTAATGATATAATTCATTGTTCATAACGTTTACATCTTTGGCCGCTTTAGCGGTGAGCCTTCAAATCTATATTCTCTCTATCTTATATAAGTCAAGGACAAAGCACATATCCTATACCCATTCACAAATTCAATTGGTTATCCGATATCGGGGTAAACAAATCCGCCTCTGATTAAAATCCAAACGTTTTGTTTTTATTTTTTCCATGGTTACTGGTATTTGTATGTGTGTGATAGTCATTTAACAACTACAAACAGAGAAGGGAAGACAGTGGGGAAAAAAGAGGAAGGGAAGCACAGAAAAGTCAGCAAGTCTATGATATTTGGCCTTTTTCCCTTATCATTCATCTCTTTCAAAATAATTAAAGGTGATAGACCCATGTGGGGCTGGGGGAGAGTAATAGTACCTCAAAGCAATGCAATTATTATCTTGACTAGATGAACCAAGTGAGAGTTTTCAGTCAACTTGAACTCTGCTCTTTTCCCTTAATTTATACACTGTAATCCTCTGTTTCAGATTGGCTTTCGACTAAGAAAACTATATTCACTCTCAAGCTATTTTTCTACTGATTCCTACTGGAACCATTTTCTCCTTGCTAGGGAAACACAGAAAAGATTAATTTAGAAAGATAGTGTATTTTTAGACCAAAAGGTGGAATGAGGGGTTCTCTTGAGTCAAAAATAAAGATTGAGGGTATTTTTAGACCAAAAGGTAGAAGAAGAGTATTTGTGAGCCATTTTCCATAAGTGGGGGTATTTTTAGCCCTTTCCGTATAATCTATATATACGAAGTTTAACTTATATTCATAACACCGGTAAAAAACATTTGCACAATCAAATCAACTAAAAAATATAATTATCTTTTTATTTTTTATCCCCCACCCCTTTTTGCTCCCTTGGTGACTCGAACCCAGGGGAGGACTACATGGTGGGGTAGGGGGCCACGTGTCCCCCTTAACTTCGAGAAAAATCCTGTATATATGTGTATATACCTTGAAAAACTACCATATATTTTAAAAGGGCCCCCTCAAAAATATCGAGTTAATTCCTTGAATGGTCACCCAAGTTTAGAGAATTTCCTACAAAAGTCAATTTTGTTTCATTTAGGACAATAAAGTCATTCAAGTATCACTATTTTCCTCAAAAAAAACCTCAAAAGCCTCCTTCTCTCCTAATTGGCATGCCACGTCACTAGAGCCCCATATTTTTTGAATAATAGACTTATTTAACTCATTAAGCTCATTTAATCAAATTCATATTTTATATCTAATCAAATATGACCCGGTTAAAAATCGACAAAGGAACAAACTAACATGTAATCTATATGAATTAGAATTAGAATTAAAAGAGAGATTTTTTTTTAAAAATCTATAGATAAGTATTAAAATTTAAAAAAATTGTTTAGAGCTTTAGTTTAATATATTTCTAGGTATTAACATGATTAACTTGACAAGTTGGAATATCTATATCATAACATGAAATAAATTAAGAATATATTATATTTCATATAAGACTAACAATATATTATTTCAAAACAAAAAAACAAGAGTTATAATTTAATATTTTAAAATAAGTATTATAGTAATGAAAATTTTATACCTTTTGCATGAAAGATAAAAAGACCTCGATGGTATGAAAATGAAAATGTCAAAAATTGCACACTACATATATCAGAATAGATAGCTAAAAATAAAGAGAGAAAAAATTACACTAACTTTATTTTTTAAATATACGATTTAATTAGACTATTTAAAAGTTAAACCAATACGAATGTAATTTTTGTGTTATCTGTGTAATTATATTTTAATGTGGAAAGAATATGTTGTTTAATGTGGAAAAAAATATGCTATGTAAAAAACCTTGAATTTGAATAGAAAGATTAAATTACTTTAACTTTAATTTAAATTGAAAGATAATATATTTGAATCGAGATTAAAATGAATTTAGATTTGAAAAAGTGGCTTAATAAAAAGTATGGTTTTATTCTTTTGCCGCTTTTTAATCATGTGATATTTAATTGGGTATAAAATATGAATTCGATTAAATGAGTTTGATGAGTTAAATATGTCTATTATTAAAATAAAAAAATGGGGCTTTATTGACATGGAATGCCAACTAGGAGAGAATGAGGATTTTGAGGTGTTTAGGTACTTTTTGAGGAAAGTAGTGATACTTGAGTGACCTTATTGTCCTAAATGAAACAAAAGTGACTTTTGTAGGAAATTCTCTAAACTTGAGTGACCATCCAAGGAATTAACTCCAAAAATATTTGTTGAAGTGGGTCAGTTGGTAAGCATGCCCCTTAGTTCCTTGTGCATAAGCGCGCGACCCAAGTTCGAGTCCAGACTACAACATTTTTTTTTAAGATGACAGTTAAAAAAAAAGGAACAAACGTGTTGCTGGCACGTTTCGAACAAGGAACCTAACGTGTATAACTTGACACCAAACCACTAGGCCAACGAGCGAGTTCTAAACAATTATGTTATTTCATTTATATATTTTTTACATCGGTTCTATGGGTGTTTAACAAAATTTTCAAATGATGCGATGTTGCAGAAAATTGTGATTAGAGACGGACCCAGGATTTGAAGTGGATGCTTTGACTAACCTACATCTTCCTTTGATGGTGTCCCCGTCGTCTTAAAATCCTTAGACAAAGAGCTAAAAAAAAGGTTGTTTGATGAGGTTGTCATGGTAACAGTCAATCAGAAGCCATACTTGACAAGAATTCAGAGTGAAATCGCGGGAGGAGTTGGTCTAACATTACAAGGGTCAATTTGTGAAATTGTGGAGATCAGCTGCGTTCAAGGTTATTGTGTCAGGAGAGTGTCCTTGTAATCTTGGATGATGTTTAGGAGACTCTTCATGATCTAGAGAAACTTGGAATTCCCAGTGGTAGCAACCACAACCATCGGTGCAAAGTGACATTGACAACGCGTCTCCGAGATGTCTCTGAAGCTATGGATGCTCTAAAGATCATAGAAGTTGGAACCTTGTCTGAAGGGGAAGCATGGATTCTTTTTAGGCAGAAAGCTGGTTACTTGGTTGATGATAATTCTCTTCATCGCACAGCAAAAGATGTTGCCAATGAATGCAAGGGCTTGCCACTTGCAATTATTCCAGTTGCCGGATCGGACCATTAAACCGTAAAAGAATGCCTTCGTGGGAAGATGCCCTTGTACAATTAAAAAAATCAACACCAACAAATATCCCAGGAGTGATTAAAAATGTGTGTCAATCTCTCAAGCTAAGCTATGATTACTAGGAAAGTGATGAAGTCAGGTACCTATTTTTTCTTTTGTTCCTTAACAATTACTTAGATATGGAATGGGGCTTGGCATCTTTTCGAAAATTAAAAATTTAGAAGAAGCAAGAAAGAGGATGTATCATCTGATAGAAACATTGCAAGATTGTTTCTTGTTATCCGAAGGCTCCGGCGAAGGTTATGTCAAAATGCATGATGTGATTCGTGACATGGCTATATTAATTGCATCTAAGGACAAGCATGTCTTCATGGTAAGTCGCGATTTGAACTCAAAGGAGTTCCCGAGAAGTTCTTACCAACAATATAGTCAAATGTCAATTGTTACAGAAAGTTTTTATGAGCTTCCTGTAACAATAGTCTGCACAAAAACCTCTCTTTATTTTTTAAACTCCATGCGTAGTCAAACTACGACACTTAAATTGGGACCGAGGGAGTATCATGAAACTTTTTTGTTTGTTTGTTTGTACATAGATGATGTTTTTTATATTATTACATTAATTCTAACTCAACCATTTCATTTAATTAGTTCTTCACTTGCTGTTTCCTTGACGTGGGATGGGATATGGTTCACTCTTTCTATTTGTAATTGAAGATATATTGAGTTTTCATCCCTTAAAAATGCAAGGCTTCAACTTTTGCAGGTTTCTTGTCCCAGGGTGGAAGAGCTACAACTCAGGGGCTGAAAGCATAACTGCTCTATGCTCGCACCATCTTCCAACTGGCTACTTCAGCAAACTTGAAAAATTGGAAGTACGTGGGTGTGGCAAACTGAGAAACTTGATGTCTCCAACAGTGGCAGATGTGTTTTGAATCTTCGAGAACTAGAAATAAGAAACTGTCAGTCAATGGAAGAAGAGATAAATTTATCAGATTCTCTCCTCTCGTACATTTGGGGAAAAAATGTCATGCAATATTTAAATGCGTTTTTCTTTCATTACTTTGCCTGTGGTGACGGATGGGTATTAGAATGCATTTACAGAACATTCTAGTCGATTTCACTTTTGATAGTTAAGATGCTTATATGTGGTAATTTTCTGTAAAAACTTATACATCCTTGAATGTCCTGTAAAATAGGCAAAGTAAATAGTTCTAAAGGGATTTATTCCCCTTTTTTAGTCCCAAGCAAAGGAAAAGGGGAGAGTTAGCACAACGAGTGATAATGTCCTTTTACAGTTTTACTTTTAATATACTTCCAACAATGTTGATCTTGGTAGTGTCTTTTGCTCCAAGTGTATCTGCAACAAAATACAATAAATTTGATGCTCTGTCTCAAATAAATTGCAGAGATGGAGACCATGTGATAGGTAAAAGTTAAAGAGATATTCATATTGATCATATTGAAGAAATGGACTGTCTTAATGCTTGGGTGTTGAAGTAGACAAATTTAAGCCTAGAAAGTAATGAGTATGTTTTGCATGGTCATTGTGAAGAAATGGACTATCTGATTATTTTATCTTTCCATTTCTTTGTGTTGCCATTTGGTTGTAGACATTATTCTAAAACCATCAGTAGTCATTTGTGTGAAACTGGAAGGGAAATACTTTGTTAAAAGTTTGAGAGAATGCATGCACAAAATCTATTCTTGGAGTACTTGGCAAGCAAATGGAAAATTCCAAAAAGCAACAATTACTTCTTCTTTTTTGTTCTTTACGGTGTCTGCCATTGCAGGAAAGCATATATTTTGGAGAAGTCCTCAAATGAGTTTACATGTTTGCGTGAAGCAAGATATGGAATCAGATCTTCACTACTTTAGGACTTTAAAATGTTAGCTAATAGACATTTCCACTTTAATTCTATCATTTTGACCCCATTCTTCCTCTTTCTTTATTCTGAAGCCCGGATGCAGAGCTTATAAATCTCAGTGAATATATTGCTTCGAAGCAAAGAACCAAATTCTCCGTTGCCACTCTTTGATCTTTTATTTTCATACCAAATTCTAAATTGCTGCTCTTCCAGCTTTCATTTACGCACCAAATTCTCTATTGCTACTTTTTTCATCCTTTTACCAAATTCTATACATTTCCGCTCTTTCAACTTTCATCCGCACCAAATTCTCCGTTGCTACTCTTTCATTTTATACCAAATTCTACATTGCCGCTCTTTGATCATTTATTTTCATGCCAAATTCTACATTGCCACTCTTTCAGCTTTCATTTACGCACCAAATTCTCCATTGCTACTCTTTCATCTTTATACCAAATTCTATACATTGCTGCTCTTTGAGCTTTCATTTCCGCACCAAATTCTCCATTGCTACTCTTTCATCTTCATACTAAATTCTACATTGCCTCTCTTTCAGCTTTCATTTCCGCACCAAATTCCCCATTGCTACTCTTTCATTTTCATATCCAATTCTCCATTCCTGCTCTTTCATTTCCATACCAAATTCACCGTTGCAGATTTTTGAGCTTTCATTTCACACCAAATTCTTCAAGCCTGCTGCTTTTTGAGATTTCATTTCATATCACCTTTACGTCCCAGTAACTAAGAAAACCAGTCAAAAAGAGAGAATTAAAAAAAAAAAAGATTGCAGTAACGAAGGAGATAGCTATGGATTTCTTATCTAAAGTTGTGGACAAAGTCACAGATTGGTTGATCGATTCAGTTGTGCGAGAGATTGGGTATTTCTTTACCTATGAGAGGAACATCAGAACTTTGGATAATGAATCTGCAAAGCTGGAGAATATCAGAAGTGAAGTGCAGCTAAGAGCGGAGGCTGACCGGAGAAGCTTACGCGAAATTTCATCCATCATGGAGGATTGGTTAAATAGTGTTAATACGACTACTGCAGATGTGGCGAGTATACTGCGAGGTAGAGCTGAGGTTGAAAGAGGTTGTTTCTATGGCCGTTGTCCAAACATGAAGTCACGTTACTTGCTGAGTAAGAGATCGAAGGAAATTGCACAGGATGTGATTAAACTTCAAACTGAAGGCAAAGATCATGTTAAGTTCTCCCATCCTGTCGAAATTGTAGTTATGCCTAGTAACAGGGGTGAGGAGTTTGACTCCAGAAAACAGGAGGAGGAAGAGGTCATGGAAGCTTTGAGAGATGATGGGGTTATTATTATTGGGATATGTGGTATGGGCGGTGTCGGTAAGACGAAATTGGCTGAGAAAATAAGAGCAAGGGCGAAAAAAGAAATGATGTTTGATGAGGTTGTAATGGCAACTGTCAGTCAACAACCAAACTGGAAAAGGATTCAGGGTGAGACCGCAAGAGAAGTCGGGCTGACATTAGAAGGGGATAATTTGTGGAGTCGTGGAGATCGGTTGTGTTCAAGGTTAATGGATCAGGAGAGTATCCTTGTAATATTGGATGATGTTTGGGAGGCTCTTGATCTAAAGAAACTTGGAATTCCCAGTGGTAGCAACCACAACCATCGGTGCAAATTAATATTGACAACGCGCCTCCGAGATGTTTGTGAAGCTATGGAGGCTCAGACGATCATGGAAGTTGGAACCTTATCTGAAGAAGAGGCATGGATCCTTTTCAGGCAGAAAGCTGGTAATTCAGTTGACGTTCCTTCCCTTCATCGCACAGCAAAAGATATTGCCACTGAATGCAAGGGGCTGCCACTTGCAATTATTACAGTTGCAGGAGCGCTAAAGCATAAGAGCAAGCCTTCATGGGAGGATGCCCTTCTACAATTACAAAGATCAGCACCAAAAAATATCCCAAGAGTGATTAAAAATGTGTATCAATCTCTCAAGTTAAGCTATGATTACTTGGAAAGTGATGAAGTCAGGTACCTTTTTTTGCTTTGTTCCTTATTCGAACAAGATAGCAATATCTGGTCCGAGCAATTACTTAGATATGGAATGGGGCTTGGCATCTTTTCAGAAATTAAAAATTTAGAAGAAGCAAGAAAGCGGGTGTGTCATCTGTTAGAAACATTGAAAGATCGTTTCTTATTATCTGAAGGCTACACTGATGTTTATGTCAAAATGCATGATGTAGTCCGTGACGTGGCTGTATATATTGCGTCCGAGGGCAAGCATGTCTTTATGGTAAATCACGATGTGAACTCAGAAGAGTTCCCAAGAAGAACTTCTTACGAGCCATACAGTCACATGTCAATTGTTGCAAAAGGATTTGATGAGCTCCCTAAACCAATATCTTGCCCACGACTTGAGTTTCTAATGTTGAAATTCTCTCAAAGGCCATTCGAATTGCCGGATGATTTTTTTGTTGGAATGAATAAACTCAATGTCTTAAGCTTGAGTGGATATAAGGACTCCATTCTGTCTTTTCCAGCATCAATTCAGAGGTTGTCAAATCTGCGGACACTATCTCTGATTAATTTAGGGTTGGATGACATATCCATCATTGGCGAACTTGTCAATTTAGAAATTCTCAGCATCAGAGATTCTTACTTAAAGGAGCTACCAGTGGAGATTGGAAAATTGACCAATCTAATTATGTTAGAGTTTTGGAATGATGAAAATGAAATACTTAAAAGGATTTCACCAGGGGTCTTATCAAGACTAGTTCGACTGGAGGAACTAACATTATATCCATGTTCTGAGGAAGTGATTTACAGTAACTTGGACCTTTCCTCCAAGCTGACACACGGGCCTTTCCTCCAAGATTGATGCTCTAATAGTGGGTGGTGATAGTTACGTCAAGAGTTCACTCGCAGATAAGTACAACAGGATTATAGTTCTCGATGGGGTCACTGAGACCACCCCATTGGGTGATTGGATCTGCCGCCTGTTGAGGAAGAGCGAACTTGTACATTCAAGCGGAAATGGCTCCAAGAATGTGCTGAACGAGTTGTTGCTCGATGGATTTCAGAACGTGAAAGATCTTTGCCTGACTGATTGTGATTCATTGACACATTTATTGAATATCCAGTGTCAGAATAATATTCGGTTCCCCAAACTCGAAAGGTTGGTGGTAATCGATTGTCCTCATCTACGGTATCTTTTTTGTATGTCCTCGGCTGTAGGGAGTTCGTCAGACATGGCAGTAGTTTGCCCTGATGATGATGATGATGATGAGGAGGAGATCTATCAGAGGATACATATCGGACCACAAGGGAACAAGGTCCAAGTAATCAAGTTCCCCAATTTATACCACTTGGACCTTGAATATCTGTTTTGCCTCACTCACTTTTGCAGAGACACTGTTGAGGGCATTGAGTTCCCTCAGTTACGATTCATGTGCCTCTATTACATACAAGAGTTCCAAAATTTCTGGCCTACAGCCAACAACTCTATCACTGACTCAAATCCTCTTTTTGATGAAAAGGTGTGCTTCTACTTTTCTACATCTGACGTGTCATGAAAAAAATTTATTTTCCATTTCTTATTAGGAGGGTTTTTATGAATTAAAATATTACCTTATACTTGAGCATTAAAGATCTTTACTTACACAATGTCTAGTTTTTTCTATTATGTACAATATTTTATTATTTTTACCTGTGTACTTTATCTATAATTTAAGTTATATTTTATCTTATGCTAAATTTTCAATTATAAAATATTTTCTAACTTGTAATTTGAAGTTCATTTAAAGTATAGTTAGAGTAAATTTTAGGAATTTGTTATAAAATCTGCCTCTATTTTTAATAATTATTTGTCGTGTTTCGTGTATAGAATTTAAAGTATAAATAGATTATATTTTGTAAATTTTTATATGATACTTATAGATGCTTCTCAACCAAATAGAAAAAAGAAAATTGAAAACTATTTATAGAACAGTCACCAAAAAAAAAAACATGTGTACTAGTGAATCCTTAAAGCAAAAAGAAACTCCTCAAGAACAATTATGGCTGAAGCATTGAAGAATTTTATTCACAATATTTAATGCATTGAAGGATTATTTTACTGATAGTGACGATCTTGCTGAAAGACAAACATGGAAACTCAAAATTTTGATTAACGCTATTAAGGGATAGATTTGATTTACGCTAGAAAAGGAAATACTAACAAATTTGATTAGAGTACAACTAGGACTCTAATTATTTTAATATCTTTTTCTAAATCATAATTGTAAAAGTTATCATGATTGTCCTTTAATTTACCTGATGGTGTAAAGTGTTTTATACCGTGCATAAAACTTAAACTCATATATTAAAGGTTCTCACTCTCTTTTATTCTCGATTGTATAAATAAATTATTGAATTGGATTGCTAT
Source organism: Lycium ferocissimum (assembly GCF_029784015.1). NCBI lineage: Eukaryota > Viridiplantae > Streptophyta > Magnoliopsida > Solanales > Solanaceae > Lycium > Lycium ferocissimum. Next base: position 8,443,608 of record NC_081344.1, on the reverse strand, counting down.
TAATAAAAATTTTGTACTAGCAAATTATTTTAATTTTTTGTATTCTTCTCATTCTTTATTAATTAAATTGTTAACTTATAATTACTAGAAATTTTAAAAAAGAGAACAAATATCATGTTATTAAAAGAAAAAGTTAAAAGAGACAAACTTTTATAATCTATAGGATAAAATAGGTATTTGAAAAATTAGAGTGAGGTAGGAGGGAGAGAAAGCTTGTTGTTTAAAATTGGAGAGAGAATTTGATTTTTAAAGCAAAACCAGAAGAAAAAAAACTTTTATTCATTTTTGTAATGCACTGTTAGAGAGCTCCCCTGTCTCCGCCCTAATTTTCCCCAACACGTTCTCGTCTTGCAACAGACTGATGGTATTTGAAAAAGCAAAAGTTGTTATCAGTAATAGAAAAACAAAAGATAATTAAAAATATTTAAATGAAACGAAAAAAAAAAAAAACAGTATAGAAGTCATCCAATTCAACAAAATTCTCAATTACAATTTGTTAAATTGGGGAATTTTCTATGTTTGAACTACTCCTGTAATCTAATCCATTTTTCTTCTTTTTGTTTCATTTGATGCCTTCTTCATTTGTCTTTTGTTTTAAAAATTATGGATAGGCAAAATTAAATATTGTGAACTTTTTTTCTTTTTAATTTTCTAATATGGAATTTATAAAGTGGCAAAGCACTTACATGGCCAGTGGCATGTCATAACCTATTGCTGAAAATTTGACGTTCTAATTATTTCTATTTTCTAAGCAATTGACACATAGTTCAGTTATTTTAATGCGACAAAAAAAATATTTCAGTAACTTTAGTGTTTTAAGTAGGTAAAATTTAGTAACTTAAATGGGGCAAAATATAGTTTTTGTAACTTTACAGTTACGACGGATAAGTGGGTAAAGTTCACCAATCATTTGTGAAAATAACCCTATTTTAGTGCCACGAATCCTGATTTTTCTTCTTCAGTTTCTACTTGGAGTAAAACTCAAGAATTAAAAAATCCTGCTAATTCTAATTCCATCATTTCATTTAGGTAAATAGTTTTTCACTTCCTATTACCTTGATGTACAATGAGATATGGTTCATTTTTCGATTTGTACTTGAAGCTATATTGAACTTTCATCCGTTATACAAATACAATTCCTTCAACGTTTGCAGGTTTCTTGTCCCAGTCTGGAAGAGCTAGAACTCTATGGGGCTGACAGCATAACTGCTCTATGCTCTCACCAACTTCCAATTGGCTACTTCAGCAAACTTGAAATATTGAGAGTATCGTATTGTGACAACGTGAGAAACTTGATGTCTCCATCAGTGGCCAGAGGTGTTCTGAATCTCCGAATACTAAGTATAGCATATTGTCCATTAATGGAAGAAGTGATCACAGAAGAGGAACAACAAGGAGAAGAAATGACTAATGAGCCATTATTTCCCCGGTTGGAAGAACTGCACCTTATCCTTCTACCAAAGCTGGGGCATTTCTTTATGACAAAGCGTGCTCTTGAATTTCCATTTCTCAGAGAAGTGCATATTTATTGCTGCCCTAAAATGAAGACGTTTTCCCTGGGATCTGTGAGTACACCGAGTCTCGAAAAGGTGAAAACTTTTTTTGAGGTGAACGATGATCTTGGGGTGGAAGATGATCTCAATAAATGGATACAGCGGAGGTTCAATTCAAAGGTTTGTCTTGTGCTGCTGTATATTCTCTGTCATGGATTAACACACCCCTTTCTACTGCTCTGTTTCCGTTTTAACTATTAGTACTATACTAAGTAATATCTAGATAGTTGCTTATGTTTGTCACTTGAAGCAACTTTCTTTTACTTGCCCAATTACATCCAATTAGAAATCTAAAGTGTAAGCGTACTCTTTTATCTTTCAACAAGTTATAATTGTACTTTCTAATCTAGTCATCTCTGTCATTTTGCAATCTCCGCTTCCAGGAACAAGAAGCTAGTCATGGCGCTGCTGATGGCGACAAATCCGAAGCTAGTCATGGCAATGAATCTTGAAGCTTGTGGTAGCGATGAATCAAATGTTCTCAGAGTATCATTCTGAACTCAAAGTCAGATTTAAATAAGTGTAATAATGCAAATATCTTTTCATTTTCTCAAGCACATTTTAATTCCTTCTCTAAGAACGTGTTTAAGCATTTTGTGTAAATTAAAGACCTTAGCTGAAATATAATTCTTTCGCAGTCATGTGAAGATGAATGATTGAATCCTCAACCCAGAACTATTATAAAATGGAAATTGTATCTCCGCTTTTGTTATTTTTTTAATGGAAATAAAGAGTGGTCATACATAATTCAAAAGTTGAAGCAACAACAAATTTTGCAAATATGTTGAATGCATAGTTTTAGTGTTTATTTAGCATGTTTATTTTGGAATGATATTGAGTTGGTGTAGTTGGTCTTGCATCTTTAAAAAAGAAATGGAAAAGGCCCCCTGTACTATTGGAAGAGGGTCAAGTGTGCCCCTCGTTATACTTTGGGTCTAAATATACCCCTAAGGTTATACTTTGGGCACAAATATACCGTTCCACCGTTAAAGCTGTTTACCTTGGACATTCTATCCTACATGACAATGATATTTGATAAGATGGATGTCACATGGCATTGCCACCTCGTCACCCCTAACCCATTTTATTCCTCTCATCCTCCACCGCCATTTCCACTATTACCGCCATATTATCCTTCAATCCCAACAAGGTGATTACACCACCTCCAATCCCAAGTACAACTACCCTAATTCTGTCCATAACTCAGCTCCGATCCCAAACCCCGCCCCATCACCACCGTCATACTCCTCTGCTCCGCTGTTCACCGCCACTTACAACACTCCGTCTTCAGATTATTCATCTTAATTATCCTTCTTCTTACCCTCCTCCTTATACACACAATCCGATTTACTCTCCACTGTTCCACCATCTTCATTACAGTCCTAGAACCCTCAGCCCCAGCCCCAGTGGCGGAGCCACACTATGCCGAGGGTGTTCATCCGAACCCCTCGGCGGAAAAAAATACTGTTTTTATAAGGTTAAAATTATTTTTTATGTATATATAATAGATGTTGAACCCCCTTAGGCTTCTTCGTATGTTTACTTTTTTATATTTTGAACCCCCTCGGCGGAAATCCTGGCTCCGCCACTACCCAGCCCTCCTCTCCTTCTCCTTCATTTGAATCTCACGGACCTTACCAAAAACTCAGTTCATTCTCAAGGGCCTTATTATCCAATGCCTAATTCTTCCTATCCTTTAGTTTATCCAATTCTGAATTTTAATTATACCTGAAAGTTTGATCAAAATAGACCTTATTTTGATGATCACGTTGTATTATTCCTTCCCAACCCAATCGACATATTAGGTCAGTGTTGTTTGATTTCACTCTTACACAACCCGTGACCAGTACTCAATAATTGAATACCACAACTTACTGTCTTCTCTAACGTTTAACTTCTACCACCATTAAAATACACAAACATTAAAGTTTCTGACATATCCTTGCTGGTCCTTTCTTTCCCACTTTATGAGTTTGGTTATAGAGAGAGAATTGGAAGGATAATTTTTTTCTAGAGCTCTAACTATATGGCGGTAATGGTGGTGGAGGGTGAAAATTTTATTGGTGGAAGATGGGAGAAATAAAATGGATTAGGGTTGATGAGGTGCCAATGCCACGGGGCATCAACTCATCAAATATCATTGCTATGTAGGATAGGATATCCAATGTGGACAACTTTAAAGGTAGAAGGATATATTTGTGCCCAAAGTATAGCCGTAGGGGTATATTTGGACCCAAAGTATAACGAAAGGTATATTTGGCCCTCTTCCAATAGTAGAGGGTATATTTGGCCCTTTTCCAAAAAAGAAAAGATTAACGTCAAGCTTACAACTCAGAAATACAATAATAAATTACACACAAATTTAACTTCTATACAATATTGTTACAAATGTTTACACTATCACGTCATCTAAAAGATGATTACATATAACCATCCATAAAAAATAAAGCAGGATTAAAACCCTGGAAAATGCACGTTACTTGCTACAAGTCACAGTACGTTAAAATCTATTGACAGTGCTAGAGAGGTAATAGCTTCAAACTTGATATCACTTAAGCCTGTCAACCGGTTCAAACCGGACCGGACCGATAACCGGTTAGAAAATCGGCCGGTTTAAGTTTTTCTGGTTTTAAAGCGAAAACCGGTCCGGTTGAAATCGTCCAAAACCTCTTTTTTTTTTTTTAATATATATATATATATATATATATATATATATATATATATATATATATATATATATATATATATAGTATTTATTAGTATCTTGTAGGTATATTTACGTATGTTATATAAGTTTATAAGTAAAGTTTATATATTTACTGACTAACAAAGATATACGTATATATATATTAAGTTATATGCTTAAGTTATACTACATATACCTAAAATATACTAAGAATATACTTAGGTTATATATATATATATATATATATGTTTAAGTTATATGTACACTATATATACTTATATATGTTTAAGTTATATGTATTATAACTGAAGTTACTTATAGCTTAAGTTTTTTCTAAGTTTATAAATTAAGTATATTTATATCATAAGTATATTCTTAATATATTTTAGTTATTTTTCAAGTATATAACTTTCTAGTTTTTAATTTAAGTAGATGTATATTATAAGTATATTCTTAGTATATTTTAGGTATATTCCTAACTTAATATAAGTAAAAATATGAACACAAGTAAATAGAAGAAATCTCAATGAGCCATATATTTTATTCATTCATGGATAACATTTATTTGCAAGTTGTAGTTTTTTTAACTTGCAAATAATACATGAGTTGCAAACAAATAGTAGAATAATAAAATCACCAATTGTCAATCATTTGGTTAATTTCCGCCATATCATATTCGGTCATGGAGATATCTTCAAAGTCTTTCATTTGGTCCGCTCCACTTGCTATCAAATCTTCAATCTCTTCCTCTTCTCCTTCCACCGCTTCTAAGTTTTGGTTGCATCGCTCCGATCTAATTCAATTGCGAATGCACACTAGTACTTGCAAGCTAAATCCGGATAATGAGTGTCTATGGTCTCCAATTTGTTGTCTTCCTTGGCTAAATGCACTCTCCGAAGCCACGGTTGATATTTGAACCGTAACGATATCTCGAGCCATTCTTGAAAGTATCGGATGACTCGCCTTGTATTTCTTCCACCATGCTAAGACGTCCAAATCATCTAATTGGTCGATATCCACATTTTGCTGCATCAAATAAAGGTGATATTCATCAAAGTTTGCATTAGAAGAAGGAGTTGGATGTGAATGTAAAACTTTTAAATGCGACAAACCCGACAAGCTCTTTTTGCTACTTTGAGAAGTAGTAGGGCGTGGAGCAACGGGTGTAGCATTTTATTCCAAATTAAAATAATGACTAAAAACTTTTCTAAATTCGGCATCAATAGCGAGCTCGGCTTCAGCTAAAGATGGTTCAACTTCCTCTTCAATTTCTAAAAATGTATAAATTTGATTAACCAATGCTCTAGTATAAGACATTTTTAAACAAGGATTTAAAAAAGATCCCAATATAAATAAAGTTGGGATGGAAAAAAAATACTTCTTAAATTTTGTTGTCATATTAAAAATAACCGCTTGATAACCGGATTTATATTTATACTCTTGTAAAACTCTAGCTATTTCCGCTAAATAAGCTAAAATTCTGGTTACCGTGTGATAGAATTGTCTAGAAAAAGTAAGAGTTGCATTATAAAAATTTTGTAAGAGTTCAACACATTCCTTAACATCTTCCCAATCGGTAATATTTAACCAATCATCACAATTCGTATTAAAATGGTTGTGAACTTGTTGTATGAGAATCCTATACTCATATGCTTGTTGTAACATAATGAAAGTCTAGTTCCACCTAATCTCAACTTCTACTTGAATTTTCCTAGGTCTAAGGCCATTTTCCACACAAGAATTCTTAAAATCTCTCAGTTTTGCCCTATTAGCATTACAAAAAAGAAACGCAACCGCGTTTCTAACTTTTTGAATAGAATCTTCAAAACACTCAAGACCATCTTTAACAATTAAGTTTAAAATGAGACAACTACATCTCACATGAAAAATATTTTTTAGCGGAGGGTTTAATTCCCTTTTTAAAAGAGCAACCGCCTTTGTATTATTAGAAGCATTATCTAAAGCAATACAAAGTGTTTTGCTATAAATGTTAAAAAATCTCATAATAGTAGACACTGAATCCGCTAAAAAATTTTCATCGTGACGATCTTTCCCTTCATCATATAAAAAAGCTATAATTCTTTTTTGCATAACCCAATTATCATCAACCCAATGACATGTAATGGCAAAAAAATCTAACTTGTTAAGACTAAGACCCAAATCGGCGGTAAGAGAAATATTACAATTTAAAGAATTAAATACATGGCGCAAATAAAATCTATATTTTTTATACAAATCTATAACATCCGCTCTACAAGTACTTCTAGGAATACCCTCAAATAACGGATTATAAAACATTGAATATAAGTAACAAACCCCAAACCCGAAGGAAAGGAAAACGGTAAACAATCATAAGCTATCATTTTAGCTATTTCTACACGCTCTTTTTTCTTGTCATACTTAAAAATTTTACCGGTTCGTGGGTCTATCGTCATTTGAATACCCCCCACATTTGAACATGTTTGCTCTCCCCAAACATCCTTATGTTTAGTTTTCATATGACCCGTTCCACCATCCTTATTAGTTTGTTGCTTAAAAGCAAATACTTGTCCACATATGGTACATTTAGTTGTTTGGCTTTCCTTATTCTTTGTCATAAATTTTCAAATTTTAGCGGTTGGCTTACGAGTTCTAGGCGGTTTGTCTTGTGTATGTGATTACAGGACCTGTATCTCCTATGAAATTTTCGGGGGCTTGTGTTTCATCATCATCATCATCATCAATTTCATTAAACGTGTCGGTATAATGTTGTTGCATTGCCTCATGATCTAAAAGTGGATTATTTCCACCAACATCAATACCTAAATTAGGCGTTTCGTTCACAAATGTTTCCTCATTAAACCCACCCCTAACAATACCACTACTACCGACACCACGTCTAAATCTCTTCGTCATTATTAAATAGAATTAATTTAAATCACACTCAAATAAATCACAAGAAAATAAATTGCAACGAATTAAATTGCGTAAATTAAATAGCGAAAAATAAAGATAGAGTTGGAACGAAGGTACCAAATTGCCGGACTAATTTCCAACAAAGTGAAGGCGGCTAGAATTGCAAATCCACCAAAGCTACTTCGGATTGTTGCAAAATCACCAACTCCACCAACAATATTATAATTGCAAAATTAATAATTGAAACTATAATAAGACTTTATAATATTTAGAGAAAAGACATGTTTTAACCCCTGAACTTGGCATGAAAACTCACTTTAGCAACTAAACTTAACTTCTATTTTTTTACCCCCCTTAACAACTTACGTTTTAATTGTTTTCCACCCTAAAAAAATAATACCACTCTCACAATGGGAGGTGTATTACACTCGCGCCATGTCATTGCCACTTCAATGCCACATCATTGCCACGTCGTTGCCACGTCGTTGCCATGTCATTGCCATGTCAAAATTACCAACATATCATTTTTTATTTTTCTGTTATTATTTTTTTTCTTTCTCTTTCTTCTTCTTTCTCCTCATCCTCACCCTATTTTTATCAACCACTATGCTACTGCCACCGCCACCGCCGCCGCTGCCGCCGCCGCCGCCGCCTCCGCCGCCGCCGCCGCAAAAAATTGACGACGCCCTTAAAAAAAAAATCATCACCATCATCTTTAACCCACACCCACCACCACCACCATCATCTCCCCACCAAATTTCATCAAATTCCTTAAAAGAAAAAAAAATCACCACCACCATCTTTAACCCACATCCACAACCAAAGACCATTTCTAGCAAACCCATTTCTTCCACCACCATTATTAGCAAACCCATTTCTTCCACCACCATTATTAGCAAACCCATTTCTTCCATAACTTTATTTTTGAAAGAGAATCAAAATACCCACATCCACAACCACCACCATTTCTAGCAAACCCATTTCTTCCACCACCATTAGTCCCACTTACACTTAAATTCATTCAAATTAGTTGTTTTGGTTGTTATTGTTGGCCATTATTAGTATTATTATTAACAAACCCATTTCTTCCATAACTTTATTTTTGAAAGAAAACAAAATCTAAATCAAGAAACAAAAAAATAGTGAAAATGAAAAGAAAAAAATGATGAGAATATAGAGAGAAAAAGGGATTTGTGAAGAAGAAGAGAAGGATGGGGGGGGGGGGCATGGAGGGGGCGAAGGGCGTGGAAGAAAAAGAAGAAGAAGCCGTGGCCGGGGGGGGGGGGGGGCAGCAAGAAGAACGATCGTGGCGGGGGGAGGGGGGGGGGGGCAGAAGAAGAAGAAACAGTGGAAACCAACCAAGAAGCCATGGAAATCCACCCTCTCTCCCTTTCTTCTTCGATCACATTAACACATCAATGATGAAAAGAAACCAACCAGGCAGCCATGGAAATTTTAGCTACAGTGCCAAGTCCACTTTTTTTTTATTTTTCACTCTCTTAATTTTTTATTTTTTTATTTTTTTTGCCACGTCAGCATTTGGGGTGGAAAATAATTGAAACGTAAGTTGTTAAGGGGGGTAAAAAAATAGAAGTTAAGTTTAGTTGCTAAAGTGAGTTTTCGTGCCAAGTTCAGGGGTTAAAACATGTCTTTTCCCTAATATTTAATTGAGAGAAATTTAAAGTGACTAATTGTTGCAAAGTAACTATAATTGAGAGATTGAGAGAAAGAGAAGAGTGAATTGGTGTGGATTAAAATGAAAATGGAGAGGGGTTTATACAGGGGTGGGGGATGGGTTTAAAGTGTTAAAAAAAAAAGTTTGGGGGGTTGGGGGGGGGGGGGGGGGGGGGTGGAAAGGAGAGTTTGGAACCGTTTGGCAACGACCATTTTTGCAAATGGACCGTTGGCTAGCGGATCCATTAATGTCCCAACTACATTTAAAAAAAAAAAATTAATTCTGACCGGTTTAAATGGTTGACCGGACCCAGTAAATCGGTGGAACCGGTTTTACCGGTCCGGTTACCGGTTTGAACCGGTTAACCAAAACCGGTTGACAGGTTTAATATCACTAAATAAAACTTAGAAAAATTACTTGCTTTATGCCTATCAAAAAAAAAAAAACAAAAAAGAAGAGAAGAAACTTTCTAGCTTCTTGTTATCACTGTATCTGAAAACTTGAATCGTTTCGAGCTGCCTCACATTTGTAATGTAAACTCCAAGGTCTCCTTGTTTTTTTTTGTAGGGAAAAGGGTCAAATATATCCTTTTTACTTTCTTTTATTAGCTAACTTTATTTTTCATTAGCGATTGTGAACAAAAATATCCTTGCCATTACTAAACTTTACACCTATACCTCTATTTGGATAGAAAACCCCAAATCAAACTCAATTCCAAATTTCATTTAAAATTACCCATTTTGAACGGAGCCTCATTGAACCCATTCTGTAAATTGTAAATTGTGATGTTCTTGTATTTACACAAAAGTAGAAACGTCAAAATCAGGAAAAAAAAAATTGACTGATAGCAATAGTTAAACGAATCTAATTTGTTTCAAGTTGTAATCCACCCATTTTGTGGTTTAAGAACACGGAGGGTGGAATTTTATTTCTTGATACCTTGATGCTATTATTTGTAACAGAGGTTCATATGGATTGATAACTATCCTTTTATTTGTGAGACGTTTGGAAAAGGAATATTTGAATTTAATAATTTCTTCTGAAAATATACCAAAACAAACTGATGTTACCGATGTCCAGTTGAATGCTATTAATTATTTTTGTTTTTGTGGTCTAGGCAAAGAGTTCTTTCACTTAAAATTCACCAACGAATAAATTTTGTCTCTGTTTTCTCCCAGAGCAAGAAAAAGAAGTAGAAGCCATGGATTCTTTGAAATACCACTGAAGAAATGAAGACTAAGAAAAGGGAATTAGACCCACATCGCTATAAGTGTTTCCAGTGGGGAAGGGAGAGGAAGAGCAGCCAATTGGAGAGGAACAATTTAAAACTCAAGTTTGAAAAATCAAATTGCCGCAAACGAGCTCCGTTTTGAGTGAATATTGTTGCAATATATTGGAAACATCTTGGAGAGTTCATATATGAAATTTGGATTAATTTGGTGAAGCATTCAGAGTTTCTTTTTGGTGAACTTCAGCTTCAAATTCGTTGTTGAAGAATTGGTGTGTCGGGGCAAGCCAGCAAAGGAAGTGGGGAATTTTAAGTGAAATTGGGAATTGGGTTTGATTTGGGGTTTTTCATCCAAATGGGGTTTTTAGTAATCTTGTTTACAATCGCTAGGGGTATAGGTAAAAGTTTAGTACCGAACTATACCCGAATTTGCTACGACACACCTTACCTTTCCCGGTCCTATTACCCCCCTAAACTTATTTAAAACGGAATAATTACCAAACGCCGACGCTAATGGAGGGTACTCTCTCGTTATGCGTATTTATTTGTTTTCTTCTTTTTTTTAATTTTTTTAAAGAAAATAAAAATAAAAAAATCGAATTTTCATTTAAAAAAATGAGTTTTAAAACCCGTTTTTTTTTTAATTTGAAAATTTAATTTTTTTTAAACCCATTTTAAAAAAAAAAAACTAAAAACATGGATTAAAAACTGCCCTTTTTAAAAAAAAAATTGAAAATTTGTTTTTTTTTTAAAAACCCGTTTTTGAAAAAGAAAAAAAAAACTGAAAAATGATTTTTTTTGTTAAATATGGAAAAATGGATTTGTTAAAAATATGGAAAACTTGATTATTTTTTTAAAATTTCTTAAAAAATCTTGATTTTCATGATTTTATTTTCTTAGGACACTTTTATTTTTCAAATAAAATGAAAAAAGTGTTTTTCTTGCCAAAATGTGAAAAAAAGAATTTTTATAAAATTTTGAAAAAATTAATTATTTTCTTAACATGTGGAAAACCCGTTTTTTAAAACTAAATGAAGACTGATTTATTTTCAAATTTTTAAGAAAATATATTGCCCTTTTTATATTCATACATGTTATTTATTCCGTTTTAAATAAGTTTAGGGGGTAATAGGGCCATTAATGCATGTCGTATGTAGCCTTATCCCAATAAAAGATAGTAGGGGAATATACTTGACCCTTTGCCCTTTATTATATGATGAAGTTTCACTATAGAAAGCTATTGATGGTATATTGCTATTCATACATGTTATTTAAAATAGGCTTAATGCATATGTAGCCCCCTAAACTTACACCTTTTTTTTTTCTTCATTTTAACACCTCAACTAAGCGTTGTTCCTATTGAACCCCTGAACTCGTACTCAAGTGTGTCTATAAAAAACAATCCGACTTACATAGGAAACTTTGCAATAGGATAAAATTGTTCTTTGTATGCGCGAGCAGATATCTAGTTAGTTTCATTAGTGTCATTTTCTTACCTTAATTATTAACTTCCAGTTCATGTGCCACGGTTCTTTGGTTGATCATAGATTGAATTGATTTCTAATATGTGTTACTGTTTTGTTGCATTTAGGTAGTCAAATAATTGAAAATATTCTAAAGATTTTGTTGTGGGGTATCTGATTTTAGTAATATAAATTACATAGGGTTTACACTTTACAAAAGACAATCTTGTTTGAAGTTTCTGAAAATGAAGAAAAATATATGGAATTTGGGTTTAAGATGGTCCATTGACCAAATGGGTAGTTGCGTAACACTATGCTTCGATAGTCAAAGAAATGGGCTCATATATACCATTTGAAAAATACTATGCAAATCGGATTATGTTTGATAGACACACCTGAGGACGAGTTTAGGGGTTCAATAGAAACAATGTTTAGTTAAAGTGTCAAAATGAAAAAAAGGTACAAGTTTAGGGGGTCGCATATGCATTAAGCCTTTAAAATATATATACACACTAACAAAGTCATAGACTTCTAGTATAGTTTTACTTATTGTGACATGTAACCCACATGCTTGCTGCAGTGTATCACCTGTATAGGCTTTTAAGTGATAAAAATTATTAACATGCACTGTCAGCACATAGAAATTAAATTATATACACCATCATGTATAAGATTTTTTTTTTTTTTTTTTTTTTTTTTTTTACTATCAGGTCACTCAATTTTTTTTTTTTTTATAGGTAAGCCTTATTAAGATGTGAGATTTGTAATCTTAAAAATAAAATTGGTTACCTGCTACAACAAGTAAAGGTGACATGATAGTGTAAAAATTTCGTACATTGATGGGGTGTGTGTATATATATTCCAAGAATTTTGTTATTCATTTGTTTCAAACCTCACTCCTCTTTTGTAGAGCCATGAATATCATCATATCCAGGGGCAGACCCATGTGTATCTAAGGGGTGTCAGCCCACACAGCTTGATCGGGATTTTTTTAATTTATATATGTATAATACTATTCAGACGAAAGTATTTTGATAAATACCAAAGAGATGCCACTGCTTGGCACTATAGTGTTGGTGGCTCACTGGTGGGGCGCTTCAACAGTCTCCTTGAGGTCATGCGTTTGATCCCGTTGAGTAGCATATTTTTAAACGTTTTTTAGGCTTATTCTATTCTAATTCCAAAAACAAAGTAGCCACAAAGATTTGAACTCTTGACGCCTTGCTCGAAAGATCTAAACTTATCCAACTGAGCAAACATCAGTCTATTGTCAATACTCCCTCCTATTAAAAAGGGGAAAAGGGTCAAAAATGCCCTCTATTTTGGGAAAAGGGCTAAAAATATCCTCTGTTACAAATTTGGGTTAAAAATACTTTTCATGTCATTAAAGTTTTCAAATATACCCCTATCTTAACGGAAATCCCCCAAAATAACCTAATTTTATTTTTAAACCCGCTCAATTCAAAACAATTATGAGGTGAAAGACCAGTGGGGGTAGGGGAGAATAATAGTACCTCAAAGCAATGCAATTATTATCTTGACTAGATGAACCAAGTGAGAGTTTTCAGTCAACTTGAAGTGTACTCTTTTCTCTTAATTTCCTCTTCTTCATACAGTGTAATCCTCTGTTTCAGATTGGCTTTCGACTAAGAAAACTATATTCACTCTCAAGCTATTTTCTACTGATTCCTACTGGAACCATTTTCTCTTTGCTCCTTGAATTGAAGAGGGAAAAACAGAAAAGATTAATTTAGAATGATAATGAGTTGGTGTAGTTGATCTTGCATCAATAAAAAGAAAAGATTAACGTCAAACTTACAAATAATCCTAAAGTATCTAACCGAACTACATGTAAATTGCTAGTCAAGAGTCTTAGTGGTGTTAGTTTGAGGGGTATTTTATTGAGCCAAAACAAAAAGGTCGAGGGTATTTTTAGACTAAAAGGTGAAATTAGGTGTTATCTTGAGTCAAAAACAAAGCTTGAGGTATTTTTAGATCAAAAGGTGGAAGAAGGGTATTTGTAAGCCCTTTTTCCGTATATTATATACGAAGTTTAACTTATACGTTAGGATATTTTTAGCCCTTTTCCAAAACAACCTCGAGATCTATATATACGAAGTTTAACTTATATACATAACACCGGTAAAAAACATTATTTTTTCCCTGCATTTTTTCAATCAAATCAACTAAAAAATAATTTTTATTTTTTTATATAAGAGTTTTTAAATTAAAATTTGAAAAAAAAGTTTTTTTATATACTAATGTCATTTGAGAAGTTTAATATTTCTTATATACATAACTACTGCCGTTTGGCGATAAATACTAAAAATAAAATTACTTTTTTTTTTGGAATTGTGTTTGGCCATATTTTTTGAAATTGTAGTTTTTGGTGAAATGTAGTGTAAAAAAGTGAATTTTTTTTTTTTTTCTTGTTTTTGGTATTCGAATCAACTCCCGGAGTGTAAAACATCTGCACAATCAAATCAACTAAAAAATAATTTTTAGTTTTTTATTTTTTATCCCCTCCCCCTTTTTGCTCCCTTGATGACTCGAACCCACAACCTTCGAGTAGGAGGTGGGGAGTGTTTGCCTTATGAGGGACCGTCTTGTCAGCTAAAAGATAATAACAAGTAAAAAAGTAGGATTAAAACCTGGAAACAACTTACAATATGTGTAGGTTGCATAAACATCAAAACAAGAGTAATAGCCTGTTTGACCAAGCTTATTTTTTCCCCAGAAGTACTTATTTTTTCAATAAGTGCTTATTTGAAAAAAAGTGAGGTGTTTGGCCAAGCTTTTGGGAGAAAATAAGTACTTTTGGGAGTAAGCGAGCTTTTTTTGAAGCTAAAAAAAACAGTTTTTGCCCAAAAACACTTTTTTGAAAATTACTTTTGAGAAAAATACAAACAGAAGCACATTTTAAAAGCTTGGTCAAACACTAATTGCTGCTCAAAAGTGTTGTTTTAATTAATTGGACAAACACAAACCGCTTTTCGCCAAAAGTGCTTTTTTGTAAAGTACTTTTTAAAATAAGCTGATTTTAGAAGCTTGGCCAAACAGGATATAAGTATTTTTAAATTAAAATTTGGAAAAAAGTTGAACGCTCTCCAAATTTAACTTGATAATAATAATGTCATTTGAGAGTTGTAATATTAGGCATATTTCCCTTGGCCCTTATTACTTCTAAAAGTTTACAATTTAACTAGCTGCCGTTTGGCGATAAATACTAAAAATAAAATTACTTTTTTTTGGAATTTTTGAAGTTGGAGTTGGAGTTGTGTTTGGCCATAGTTTTTGAAATTGTAGTTTTTGGTGAAATGTAGTGTAAAAAAGTGAATTTTTTTTGAAAAATAAGTCTTTCTTGTTTTTGGTATTCTGGAATACAACTCGGGAGTTGTATTCCGAATATTTATGGCCAAACGCCTAAAAGTAAAAAAAGTGAAAAAAAATTCCGAAAAAAAGTGAATAATTTTTATGACCAAATGACTACTAAGTTTCCATGTTCGAGCTTCCCTAATTTGCTGCTTCTCTGTTTCACTGGAAAGCCTTGGCACTTTGCTCACTCCTCACCAGAGTTTCCGCCATTCAAAATGGAGTACAAAGCACACTGTAAAACATGCAGACACACACTACATGTCTACAACAACAACATACCCAGTGTAATCTCACAAGTGGGGTCTGGGGAGGGTAACATGTACGCACACCTTACCTCTACCTTTATGGGATAGAGATGTTGTTTCTGATAGACCCTCGGCTCAAAAAAAATATAACCGATGCAGAAACATACGAAAGAAAAAGGCACAACAAAATAGCAAATTTACAAAACAAATGTAGTACTCCCTCCGTCTCAATTTATGTGATATAGTTTGATTTGACACGGAGTTTAAGAAAATAAGGAAGACTTTTGATACTTGTGGTCTAAAACAAGTCATAGGTATTTGTGTAGCTGTAAATCAATTCATTAAGGGTGAAAGAGAAAGTTTCAAGTTAAATTATTTCTAAATATAGGAATGTATCATTCTTTTTGAGACAGACTAAAAAGAAAAGTATATCACATAAATTGAGACAGAGGGAGTAACGGATATCAATACACATTAGCGAAAAAAGCTACACACTACCCTAAAGCATACGACTACATGTACGATAATACTCTATTACCTACTAACCATCTACCCTAATCCCTGACCTCCACACCTTCCTATCTAAGGTCATGTCCTCGGTTACGTAGACGCACACTATGAGAGGAAAATATAGAAGGGATTTTGGCATAGGGGGAGAATTTGAGAAAATCTATAGTTCTATTTTGTGATTCGGTCCACTCGATTCCCTTTAATCTTCAAGAATTCAATGTGTAGCTGTCAATCTTGTACAAAATTCAACTGATTCAGTTTGTGTAGAGGATTTTGTTCGGATATTCTTGCATGCAAACTCAGAGATTAATATAGTAACTAGTTTAGCTCCATCGTCGCTTTGTAGGTCTTCAAATGCAACCCCATTTTACCAGGTCATGTTCAAGGCCTCCCCTCTTTCTATTCTCTTATTACTTTTGATATTCAACACCGGAATAAAAAGGTGCTTTGCTTGTATATTCTCTTACTTTGAATGTAAAGCAATTCTTGAATCTAATATTCTGACAGGAGAATAAGATTGTGAAATTATTTCTATATTTCAATTATTAAGATAGCACAGTGGACAATTTGTTCTGAAATATTATAAATATATTACAACAACATATACAGTGTAATCTCATAAGTGGGGTCTGTAGAGGGTAAAGTGTATGCAGACCTTACCTCTACCTTGGTAGGTAGAGAGACTGTTTCCGATAGACCCTCGGCTCAAGTAAACCAGAAATATGACAATACAAAAACATAAGCAGCAACAATGTCAGGATAGTACGAAAACTAAAGTAGAAGCGACAACAAGTAGTAATAGCAAACAACGAGTCCTCGGTAAGATAATTATCCAAAAATAACAAAATTAATATGCAAACAAATCCAAATACAAGGAAGTTAAGCTTAATATTGCACACCACAGGGAAGTCAGTGTTAAAAGGAAAACATTTCTTTCATTTACTGGTATTAGTATTTTCCCTAATTTATAATATACCAACTGCTAAAAGAGGGGAAGAATGTGGGTAAAAAAAGAGGATGAGAAGCACAGAAAAGTCAGCAAATGTATGATATTTGATTATTCTCATCGCTTTCAAAGAATTAAGAGGTGACTGGGCCCAAGTGTAGTAGAGCCATGCAATTGTTTTCTAGATGAACCAAGTGAGATATTATAGAATTTTCAGTCAACTTGAAGTCTACTCCTTTCCCTTTTCCATTCACACTTGTAATCCTCTGTTTTAGATCTTGTATTCACCCTCAAGCAATTGTTGAATCTAATATTCTGACAGGAGAAGAAGATTGTGACATTATTTCTACTCCCTCCGTCCCATTTTATACGAAGGAGTTTGACTTGACACACAGTTTAATAAATATGGGAAGACTTTTAGAACTTGTGGTCTAAAATGAGTTTTGGATGTTTGTGTGATTGTAAATCATTTCATTAAGGGTAAAAGGAGAATTTTGAAGTTAAATTATTTCTAAATATAGAAAGGTGTCATTCTTTTTTAAACTGACTAAAAAGAAAAGAGTGTCATACAAAATTGGACGGATGGAGTATATTTCAATTAGTAAGGTAGCACAAAGGACAATTTGTTCTGAAATTATTCACCCTCTAGCTTATTGTGTTGCATTAAGTTTATTGGTGTATGCAATCTTTCTTTCTTCTTTGCTGTAAAATTAGTTAGAACTTTGGATTCTTTTTTCCTGTTATTTGTTTCTTAAATTAAAAGAATCATCATTACCGCTTTCATGGGAGAAATCCACTCTTCTCTGCTTAATCATGAGTCGAGCATGGAACTAATTTGAAACTTGGCAAATTTTGTGGATTAAAGGACTGTGTCTTAAATTTTAAGAATAATCTTTTTATGCGTAAAACAGTTCAGAGATCAATATTTTTTCTACAGACGATTAAAGAAACTCAAACATCAAAAATGGACCATAACAAATGTTACAAACAAATGAAAATACAAGGAAGTTAAGCTTAATCTTACACACCATGTGGGAGGTCAGTGGTAAAAACTAAACAATTCTCTCATTTTTTCCTTTGGTTACTAGTATTAGTATGTGTATGAGAGTCATTTTGGACTGACCAATACTTTATCATTTACCAACTGCTAAACGAGAAGGGAAGAAATGGAAACACAGAAAAGTCAGCAAGTGTATGATATTTGATTATTCTCCCTTATCAGTAATCGCTCTCAAAATAATTAAGAAGTGACTAGACCCAAGAGTAGTAGAACCATGCAATTGTTATCTAGATGAATCAAGTGAGATATTATAGATTTTTCAGTCAACCTGAAGCCTACCCATTTCCCTTTTCTATTCACACTCTTTTAGATTGTGAAATCATTTCTATATTTCAATTAGTAAGGTAGCAAATAGGACAGTTTGTTCTGAAATATTTCAAGTATATCATTATCCAAACAAATCAAAATACAAGCAAGTTGAGCTTAATATTGCACACCATAAGGGAGGTCACTGTTAAAAGCCAAGCATTTCTTTCATCTTTTTATTGATTACTGGTATTAGTATGTGTAAGCTCTAAGTAATTTTGTTATCTACCTCTGCTAAAAGAGAGGGGAAAAATTGGAGGGAAACACAGAAATGTCGGCAAGTCTATGATATTTTCCCTTATCATTTCACGGGTGGATGGATGACTTTCAAATAATTAAGAGGTAATAATATTTCAGAGCTGTGCAATATTTAGCTGGATGAACCAAGTGGACCGCTATAGAGTTTTCAGTCAACTTAAAATCCAAACCTTTCCCTTTTCCTATTCTTCATACTCTGTAATCGTCTGTTTCAGATTGGCTTTCAACAAAGAAAACTACAATCACTCACAAACTATTTTCTACTTAGGGTGTGTTCGGTATGGAGGAAAACGTTTTTCAGAAAATATTTTTCAATTTTCTTATATTCGTTTGATCAAAAATTTTGAAAAATATTTTCTTTTCGAAAATATTTTCCTCAAAATTAAAAAAATGACTTCCCTAATAAAAGTAGGAAAATAAGTTCACAAGTTCATTACACTAACCACCCTACCACCACCCAACCCAACCCCAACCACTCCCAACCCCCCACCCACCGCACCACCCCACCGCCACTGACCACCCCATCGCTCCCCCCCCTCCCCCGCCCAAAAATAATTTTTTTTGGAAAAGAAGTTTTGACATTATTTTTTATTTTTTTTTTTCACCCCCACCACCCACAAAAAAATTATTTTTCTTGAAAAAAAAAAAGTGTTGACTTTTTTTTTTTTTTGCACCCTCACCCTACCCGCGCACTCCTACACCACCCCCCCCCCCCCCCCCCAAAAAAAATTAATATTTTTGAAAAAAAAAAGTTTTGACATTTTTTTTAGTTTTTGCACCTCCCAACCCCACTTCCACCCCCCCCCCCCCCACAAAAAAAAATTTGCAAAAAAAAAAAAGTTTTGACATTTGTTTTGGTTTTGCACCCCACCCCCGCCCCTCCAAAAAAATATTGAAAAAAGTTGACAATTATAAAAATTGAATGTTTGCGTGGTTAAAAATTAAAACTTTTGGAGGAGGTGATGGGGTATTGAGGGGGGGGAGGGGGCATGGGATGGGGGTGGGCGGTGAAAAGATTTTTTTTTTTTTTTTTTGGGTAGGGGGTGTCTAGGGGTGTAGAAACTCGCAAAAGACAATAAAAAACTTCAAAAAAAAATGTTGAGGGTTGGGGGGTGTTGGTGTGGTATGGGTTCCACGCAAGGGGAGGGGGGTGGGTGAGGGGTAGGGTCGGGAGGTTGGGTGAGGGGGGGGTGGTGTATGGGTTACGAGAGTGGTTGGGGGTGGAAGTGCAAAAAAAAAAAAAAAAAAAATTGAGGGGGTGGGGGAGTAGGGGTGGGTGGGAGTGTGGTGTGGGTGGGGGTATGGGGTTGGGTTGGAGTTGGTGAGGGGTGGGGTGGGGGTGCAAAAAAAAAAAAAAAAAAAAAAAAATTGGCGGGGGAGGGGGTAGGCGTAGGTGGGTGCGTGGGAGTGGGGTGGGGGTGGGGGTATGGGGATGGGTTGGAGTTGGTGAGGCTTGGATGAGTATTTTCCGAAAAACGTTTTTATCAACCAACGAACGAGAAAATAAGTAAGAAATTCACTTATTTTCCACTACCCAACGAACGTGAGAAAATAAATAAGAAATTTACTTATTTTCTAGGAAAACATTTTTTCCTTCAAAAACAATTTCCTCAATACCGAACACACCCTTATTCCTAAATCCTACTGGAACCATATTGTCCTTGTTCCTTTCCTGAGCTTTCAATTTTTATCCTACCTTTGCTTTCTTGTAACTACGAGATCTAGTCAAATTTAAGTAGATATGGATCTCTTATCTAACGTTATGGGAAAAGTCGCAGGATTTTTGTTCCAGCCAGTTAGGCAAGAAATTGGGTATTTGTCTTACCACGACGACAATGTCAAATCTCTGAAAACTGAATCTCAGAGGCCGAAGCATATCATAAGTGGGTTGAAGCGAAGAGAAGAGGCTGAAAAGAGAAACTTACATGCCATTTCACCCTGCGTCAGAGATTGGTTAGATAGGGCTGATGCGAGAATTGTAGATGCGTAGAGTATACTTGCTGACATTGAACGAGATTGAATCTATTGTTTGTGTCCAAACTTGAAGTCACGTTGCTTGTGGAGCAAGAGATCTAAGGAAATTTCACTGGATGTGATTGAACTTCAAACTGAAGGCAAAGATTATGATAAATTCTCCGATCCCGAACCATCTGCAGTTGAAATTGAAGCTATACCTAGTGATAGTGGTGAGGAGTTTGACTCCAGAAAATTGAAAGAGGAAGAGGTCATTGCTGTCACGATCCAAACCGATGAGCCGTGATGGGAGTCTGACCTCTAGTGACCAAACACCCCTAAACACGTATACGAAGCATCTTCCGAACATCAAAAGCCCATAAATGGCATAGCCGATCTCGCAAGAGAAACATCGAACTGCAGTAAACTCGTATATATACACGACATGCGGAAGAACAGTGCAGGCCAACTAGGTTGCTACATATACTGTACACAAAAGAGTAGAAACGAAAGGCTACGTCATCGACTACTACATACAATGTCTACAAACCTCTCTTTTGGAATGAAAGGCTGTAGAAAGGACGGGACGGAGGCTCCGTCCGTACCTATGTATGTACACGTCTCAAAAGGGCATATACCAAAGCCGGCGCAGCTCGGATCAAATGGAGCGTGCGACCCCGCTAGATCTAGAGGTCTGCGGGGCGAACCACCTGTCTATCTCCCTGTACCTGCGGGCATGAACGCAGCCTCCCGAGCAACGGGGAGTCAGTATGGATAATGTACCGAGTATGTAAGGCATAAGAACAACATATATACATAAGAATCATGGATAAGATCTAAACTCATAAACTGAAATGACTGACTGCATGTACTTGTATGAACTAGTATCTGCCTAAATCTGCGTAACTGACAATGCCTCTGTGGACACATAATATGCATGCTCATACCTATCAATGATGGTCGTGCATCTATATGTGTGCGTATATAACGCCTGATATGTGTGCGTAAATAACGCTTGATGTATGTGCATATATAACGCCTGTAAGCCTCTATGGCATCTCGTCATATCATATTGGCTCCTTTGTGGCCATAATCAATATCCTCATCATAGTAGTAATGCGTATATAACGCCTATATCTCTTCTCATACTTTACATATATCTAATATTCGCATATATAACGCCTTCTAGTCACGGGTCAATATACATAAATATATAATGAATGTAATGCATGAATAAACTGTATGCACAGAACTGGCTACATAGGACTGGACTCATGAACAGAAGGATTACTCATAAAATGGGGTACATGAACATCAAAGACTAAAGTACTTCTAATGCTTCTAAGAGTAGAGTAATATGGAAGCTCGCTTACTCGCTTGTTGGATCATATCATAGGATCATGTCAAAAGAAGAAAAGAATGGCCTTAACATACCTTGGGGTATCTCCAATCGCCTAACTTCTACCTCTTGGACTTGTAAATCTACAATTAAGGTAATATAGGGCCTTCGCTTACTAACCATCCTCAAATACGTATAAAGCTCAACGAACTATGGACAATAATTTCCTTTGTAAGCTTACAACTCTCCAACTTCTCATTCGATCCCACACCAACTACAATACTCATATCAACAATGACAACACACACATATATATATATATATATATATATATATATATATATATATATATATCAAAATACACGTAAACCCATTTCCAATCATCTCTTAAAATAACCCTAAGTCACTATCTTGTCTTTCATCAACTTACTACTTCCATAACTATCACAATCTTTACTTAGAATCACTAAAACTCTTGATACTCAACTTAAATATAAGGGTAGAAATCATTTACATACTTTGAGGGGTCAAGAATCCCAAGAATCACTTCAACTTCAGCTTCCTAAACTTCACAACCTTGAAGAAACCCTAGAAGCAACCTTATTCTTCACCATCTCGGGTTTACGGGGTCCGGGTCTTGTCAAATCTTCACTAATATGATGAAAATTATTGAGAGAGAATATGTTAGGGTTTTTCTAATTTGGAAAGGAGTAAAATATGAAATAAGGTCATGAACCACCTATTTATACTTGGAAGCCAAAAGGGCTACAGCGGTCCAGTTCGACGAGCAGGTCGACGGCCCGTCGACTTGCCCCGTCGACCTGCACCTACAGATGCAAGGCTGCGGGACCCTATCGACGCTGCACGTCGACGGTCCGTCGAACATGTTGACGACCCATGGACGATGACTGGTGTCCTGCAGATATTCTGATTCAGTTCAGATCGCGTCGATTCGATTCGTTCAACTTCTAACTCTATAAATTGCCAGGAATATCTGCTGGTACCCTCGTACATGGGGTAAGACATTTTCTTCCTCCAAACTCGAGCTCGGGTCTCTATTCCAAGAGCATACTCGACTAGAAAACCATAGGTTCTACCACTACGAACACGAGGGGTGTAACAATTGCAGCTTTGAGAGATGAAGGGGTCACTATTATTGGGATATGTGGTATGGGTGGTGTCGGTAAGATGACAGTGGCTGAGAAAATCAGACAAAGGGCAAAAAAACAAGGTTGTTTAACGAGGTTGTCATGGTAACTGTCAGTGAACAATTAGACTTGAAAAGAATTCAGGGTGAGATCGCAAGAGAAGTCGGGCTGACATTAGAAGGGGACAATCTGTTGAATCGTGGAGATCGGCTGCGTTCAAGGTTAACGGCTGAGGAGAGTGTCCTTGTAATATTGGATGATGTTTGGGAGACACTTGATCTAAAGAAACTTGGGATTCCCAGTGGTAGCAACCACAACCATCGGTGCAAAGTAATATTGACAATGCGCCTCTGAGATGTTTTTGAAGCTATGGAGGGTCGAAAGAACATGGAAGTTGGAACCTTATCGAAGAAGAGGCATGGATCCTTTTTAGGCAGATAGCAGGTAATTCAGTTAATGCTCCTTCTCTTCATCGCACAGCAAAATATGCTGCCATTGAATGCAAGGGGCTGCCGCTTGCAATTATTACAGTTGCAGGAACTCTAAAGCATAAAAGCAAGTCTTCATGGGAGGATGCCCTTGTACAATTACAAAGATCAGCACCAAAAAATATCCCAGGAGTGATTAAAAATGTGTATCAATCTCTCAGGCTAAGCTATGATTACTTCAAAAGTGATGAAATCAGGTACCGTTTTTTGTTTTGTTCCTTGTTCGAGGAAGATAGTGATATTTGGCATGAACAATTACTTAGATATGGAATTGGGCTTAGCATCTTTTCAGAAACTGAAAATTTAGAAGAATCAAGAAAGAGGGTGTCTCATCTGTTAGAAACATTGAGAGATCGTTTCTTGTTATTCCAAGGTTCAGACGAAAATCATGTCAAAATTCGTGATGTGATTCGTGACGTGGTTATATATATTGCGTCTGAGGGCAAGCATATCTTTATGTTAAGTCACGATGTGAACTCGGAAGCGTTCCCAAGAAGAACTTCTTACGAGCCATACAGTCACCTGTTAATTGTTGCAGAAAAATTTGATGAGCTTCCTAAACCGATAGTTTCCCCAGGACTTGAGTTTCTAATAATAAAACCCTCTCAAAAGCCAAATTGCCGGATGATTTCTTTGTTGGAATGAGTAAACTCAATGTCTTAAGCATGAGGGGACAATAGATACCCATTCCATCTTTTCCAACATCACTTCAGTCATTATCAAATCTGAGAACGCTATTTCTGAATAAGTTGAAGTTGAATGACATATCCTTTATTGGCGAACTTGTTAATTTGAAAATTCTCAGCATGAGAGATTCTGCATGAGAGATTCTAAGTTAAAGGAGCTGCTGGTGGAGATAGAAAAATTGACCAATCTAATTATGTTAGAGTTTTGGAGTGAGTATCAAGTACTTGAAAGGATTTCATCGGGGGTCTTATCAAGACTAGTTCGATTGGAGGAACTATATATATGATGAAAGTGAAACATTGTAGTTACTCTTCCTTGAGGGAGCTGGAATCCTTATCAAGATTAACTGCACTGGCATTAATCTCATGTTCCGAAGATGTGATTTACAGTAACTTGGGCCTTTCCTCCAAGTTGACACGGTGTGCTCTAAAAGTGGGCGAACGAGGTGATATATACGTCAAGAGTTCGCTCATGGATAATTACAACAGGATTATGATTCTTAACATCACTGAGACCATCCCATTGGGTGATTGGGTCCGCTGCCTGTTAAGGAAGAGCGAACTTATATGCTCAATCGGAAATGGCTCCACGAATGTGCTGACTCAGTTGCAGTTGGATGGATTTCAGAACGTGAAAGATCTATGGCTGCAGGATTGTGATTCATTGACATATGTAGAGAATATACACTATCAGAATAATATTCCGTTCCCCAAACTCGAAGGATTATTGGTTGGGAGTTCTTCAAAACTTGCAGACCCAACAGAAGGGAAAATGGTCCAAGTAATCAAGTTCCCCAATGTATATGACATGAAACTTGACGATCTAAATTTCCTCACTCACTTTTGCAATGACACTGTTGAGGGCATTGAGTTCCCTCAGTCACGATATATGTGCTTCTACGAGTTACCGGAGTTCCAAAATTTTTGGCCTACAACGAACAACACTATCAGCACTCAAATCCACTTTTTAATGAAAAGGTGTGTTTCTACTATTCTACATGTGATGCATCATGAAAGAAAAAAAATTGATTATGAAACCTACCGTTATTTAAAGGGAAAGTACATAAAATTCCCCCTAAACTTATCCCCCAAACTTATTTTAACACTGTAATTATTTTACGCGCGTTTAAGTACCCCTCTAAACAGCTTTAGTGAATTTTATTCCCCTCTAAGAGGTGACCTGAAAGCGCTTGAGAAGAATAAATAATGCTTAAAATTAACTAACTTGTCCATATGTCATTTTCTAATTGGTCATTATACAATTAAATACGCTTAATATTGAACATTCCCTTTTTATAATTTTTCCTTTTTTATTTGTCCGTATCACTTTTCTCTTCTTCTTCCCACTTTCTCACGACTGATTTCAGGAACCCCTGAATCAGCATTATAGTTGTCAACTCGAAGAATTTTGCAAAAGGGAGAGTATCATCACTGGTGTAAATGGTCCCATTTGTCACCAGCAAATCTGCAACTTAACTTAAAAATGAACAACTTCTCTAGTTCTGCAAGTCTGCAACTAAGAAATGAAGGAAATTAATAAGAGGACCCATTTGAATGTTGAAAACTGTACAAAGGAAAGCTGGTAGAAGCATTAATAAGTAATTACATCTCAAGTAATTGTAATTGGTGATGAGAAGATGAAGTGAGGCTATAGAAACGAGAAAAAGGATGGGAGTTAGATTTTGAACTTGGCAGTGAGTTGTTGAGGTTTTTCTACAACAGCTCGGAGAGAGGGAGAAGAGTATATGATTGGGAAGAACCAAGAAGAAGATCTGGCGGAGGTATCGAAATTTGAGAAAATTTGGGTAGGAACAGGTCGGGTTTTGTTTATTTTTTTAATTATTTTTTTAAGTTTGGAGCAATTATTAAAAAAAAACTCAATAATGGCTCAACAACACCCAGCTTTGGCCTGGTTTGGGCAAGTTTTGGGGACAAGTTTGGGAAGAATTTTATATATTTTTCCTAATTTTTATGGTAAACTATTACTGTAATGTTACTTGCTCCACTGTCTCTCTCTCTCTTTTTCTCCTCTTTTGGTTCTCTGTGTGTTTTGATTATCATTATTAAAATATTTTGTAACTCGTAATTTGAAATTCATTTATAGTATAAATAGAGTACTTCTTAGGAATTTTCTATGACATATATCTCTATTTTTAATAATTATTTATTCTGTTACGTGCATTGGATATATATTTTAGAGGTTCTCACTTTCTTTTAATCTCTATTGTACGAATAAATTATTGAAATTTGATTGTTATTAATAATATTATTTATACTAGCAATTTTTTTTATTCTACTCACTCTTTTATTATTTTACTTATAATTAATATAAATTTAAAACAGAGAACAAATATCATGATATTAAAGAAAGTAAAAATAGACAACGTTGGACAATACAGGATTAACTAGGTATTAAAAAATTCTAGTGAGATAGGAGAGGAAGAATGTTTGTTGTTCAAAATTGCAGGGAGAATTTAATTTTTTAAGCAAAGCTTGAGGGGGAAAACTTTTCACTCATTTTTTTAAAATGCGCATTTAGAGAGAGCTCCTCTCTTCCTCTTCATTTTCCACAATCCATTGTAGTCTTGCAACAACGTGATGGTCTTCAGAAAAGCAAATACTGTTATCAGTTCTAGAAAAACAAAAGATCACTTGAAAGTTATTTTGGTACTTAAACGCCTCTAAAGTTATAGTGCTAAAATAAGTTTTGGGGACAAGTTTGGGAAGAATTTTATATATTTTCCTAATTTTTATGGTAAACTATTACTGTAATGTTACTTGCTCCACTCTCTCTCTCTCTCTTTCTCCTCTTTTGGTTCTCTGTGTGTATTGATTTTTGTGTTTTGATTATCATTATTAAAATATTTTGTAACTCGTAATTTGAAATTCATTTATGGTATAAATAGAGTACTTCTTAGGAATTTTCTATGACATATATCTATATTTTTAATAATTATTTATTCTGTTACGTGCATAGGATATATATTTTAGAGGTTCTTACTCTCTTTTATTCTCTATTGTACGAATAAATTATTGAAATTTGATTGTTATTAATAATATTATTTATACTAGCAATTTTTTTTATTCTACTCACTCTTTTATTATTTTACTTATAATTAATATAAATTTAAAACAGAGAACAAATATCATGATATTAAAGACTAATGTCTCTTTCACTAAAAGTAAAGTCTAATGTCTCTTTCACTAAGAGTAAACTCTTTCTTTATAATTTTTCTTTGTTCTTTTTTTTTTTTCTTTTTCTGGTCAATGACTGCCCTGTACAATGTGAAATATTGCTCTTTATATATCAGTTCGTGCCTTATAAAGAACACCCCAATAAGACTAGCTAGATACTTCAATTTCTTTGCCAATGGCTTTTTCATGTAGCTTAGTGCCCAAAACCATGCTAATATTTCCCAGCTTCAAGCCAGGTCTACTGATCAAGACAATAATAGCCATGTGAGTAATTAACATCCTAGTTTTTTTTTTCTTTCAAAAATGCATGCAAACATGCAAGATTATAACATTTTTTTTAAAGGAAAATTCGTGAGTATTCCTATACTGTACCAAAAATCTGAATTCACCTCGGTTAGACTACTAGGGTCATTCATACTCTTGTTGTTGGAAAATTGTTTCATATTTGCCTTTAAGTTTTAACCTTAATGGAGCTGGAATAATGAAGTATAATGAAGGATAATTCTAACCATAAGTCAAAAATAGAGAGGTAAATTTGGACATTTTTCTTAATTTCTTTTTTTGAATAATCATGGTGTCCGGTCCAGCTTGCACGTACCTCGATTAATTTGACGGAGTACCTGTTACCTCCCACCAACACAGATACTGAGTAACTTTGTTAACCTAACTAGTATTTTTGCTTCCGCTGAAACTAGAACCTAAAACCCCGTAGTTCTCAATCCATTTCATTGATCACTAGGCCATACCCTTGGATACCCTTTTCCCTCAAGTATTTGAACAAGTAGAATTCATGTTTGAAGATCCATAATTTTAACACAGGCAATTTGTTAACGATAAGGGTGCGAATAATCTCAAAGTACAACAAAAATATTTCGTATATACTAGAGGAGTAAATTTGGACGGTCACTCATTTACACTCATGTGATATATTTCTAATTGATAATATTTGTTCTTGAATTCGTTAGCTCTTTTGTGTTTAATTTGCAGGAGATGCATAAATACAACAAGGAGGCCACCACCAAAGCCACCCCTAAAAAATAAACCGCCACAGAACAATAATTACAAAGACAAGAAAGAGACTCCGATGACAGAGGAGAAGAGTAACACAAAGCCCCAAGAAGATAATTCAATGGTCAAAACAAATTAACTAGGAATCTTGTTTGTTAAAGATCATAATAAGTGTACTTGGTCTAACGTTAGTCAAGTACAACATGCTTACTCTTTATTATCAGTGAAACTAGTAGCAAAAAAGCGGTGATGCATGCCCACCGCCCCCCCCCCCCACCCCACAACCAAACCCCACCCAAACATATTAGAAGTAGTATGATATTTTATTTTGTCGTACGTGCTTGTGTGGTAAAATTCACAAATTGCCACGTTTCAGTTGTTGTTGAAAAATAATCAAATTCACGGAGTTTTAAATTTCACAAATAAAACTTCAGGACATTGTCAAGGAATATCACATGTGAAATTTGAAATTTCATGACAATGGTTATTTTTCAAAAACAGAACTGAAAAGTGGCAAGTGAGGCGCTATTACTGTTGTGTGCTTGTATTGTCCTTCTGTTTCCTATTTTCCTTTGGTTATCCTATTAGGGGTTGTTTAGTTCGTTTACAAGTTATGCGGAAATTGTAATATATGAATTGCAATGTAGGCGTCTACTTGTTGATGTGAAGCTGTTCTTGAAGTTTCCTTATGCAGTACATAGTTAAAAACATAAGTGAAAAAAGTACGTCTTTCTTAAGCAATATGATATGTGAGTTACCTATATATAATATATCCGCAGTTGATGTCTTAAGAACCTCATTACTCAAAAGAGAAAATAAGACCAGACTAAAAGAGATCTCACTTTCGACGATTGAATTTGACTTTTCTATCGAGATTGAAACTGGACTTAAACGTGTTTGCATCCTGCTTAGGGCCGGCTTTCACTCCACTTTCACTTTCCAGTTGATATCAACCCAACTTTTGTTTGGAAGGAACCTTAAAATATGAGTACTATCGGCCATTTCGTTGTGTCCTCATTCATCCATATTTAATTGAAGCCTATACATATGGTAAAGAAATTTTGGATAGGCTGATTTATTACAAGGAATAAAAAATTATTTCTTCATGTTATCATTGGCGGATCCAACGCTGGTTTCACGAATTCGGTAGAATTTAGTGCTTTGAAATTGAACTCTATATGCACTCCCGGAAAATATAAATATAAGTAAAACTAGATATACAATTGAGTATACCCTTTCAACTCAAAAGATATAGCTTCTAAATTCTGAATTTGTTCCTGTTCATAACGATGTCCGATTTCTAATATTAGTGGCTTATATTATATTGGGTCCACAAGCTATATACAAATAACAATAAGAAAATTACCGCATAAAATGAAGGAGTTCTACAAGTTTTTGTTTTACCATATTATAGTCTCTTTTTTTTTCCCACCCTCTGTCTATTGGAGTCCGACTATATCCGGATTCACGCCGGGTAGGGCCCATTTATGGAGGAAGCGTTTCCTATCAAGAATTTTTTTATACCCAAAACTCAAATCCGAGACCTTTGATTAAGGGAGGAGCAGCCCATCCACTGCACCACATTTTACGCTGGTGTACCATATTATAGTCTTACTAAACTCTACTTACATCAGCTATGAGACTCACCCCCTTTATATATTTTGCTCTTTAACATGCTCTTGCTTTATGAAAACCAAAACCGCGATTTTCTTTATTGAAAAGTGTGGCAAATGCCTACAACAGTAAGGGATTTGCCTTTCGGGTCAAACTCGTCGATCGCACGGGACTTGCCTAGTGTGAGTTATTTCTCCTGTGTGGTTTGCGAGCTATTACACAGGAGCGGGGTTTATCCTGTGCACACCCGAAGAATGGCCGCTAAGGATTCCCCGGTAAAAAAAGTAAAGAGTGGCAAATAAACAATTTTGCTTGGTGTAATTAAAAAATATCAATCAATTTGAAGGCGTAGCTGGCAGGTCAAAGTCATATAAGGAGGGCGAGGAGAATAAAGCAGAGTGGAAACTGAAACATGCAAATTTAATAATAACTATGAAAGAAAGACTCGTATATTTTTTATCATCAAAAGAGAACAAATGAATGAAGTTGAAGAAGAAGCATAAGAAGTTGGTGGTCACCCAACAGCAATAACACACAAAAAACAATTAATTAGGTGTATGATGTTGCAATACAGACAATATATATAATATCAATCAATTTGAAGGCGTAGCTGGCAGGTCAAAGTCATACAAGGAGGGCGAAGAGAATAAAGCAGAGTGGAAACTGAAACATGCAAATTTAATAATAACTATGAAAGAAAGACTCGTATATTTTTTATCATCAAAAGAGAACAAATGAATGAAGTTGAAGAAGAAGCATAAGAAGTTGGTGGTCACCCAACAGCAATAACACACAAAAGAAGCATTAATTAGGTGTATGATGTTGCAATACAGACAATATATATATATATATATATATATATATATATATATATATATATATATATAACAGGTAAATTGAAAATTTAGAATTTAGAGTTAATAGATTCGAATTGAGTGTGATCTTATCAGATTCAGACCTATTCTCATTCTTGGTTTATTTGTTGGGCCCTCATGTTGTGTTGTCAATGCTGGAGATGTTCGATTTTGGGCGTGCCAAGGTATCATGTTAAGCATCTCAAATATGCAGCGGAGATGCGTTGTTGTATCCTTATATGATATTGGACAATATTCGGCTCAATGCTCTAAATTTTGACATTGATTTTGGCCCAGTAACCATTTCTTAACATGATATTGGAACAGAGAGATTCTAGGTTTGAGGCTAATCGTCTCTGCCACCCATTATCCAAAACGTTTCATGTGCTTGGCACATAAAAGAAATTAAGCATGCACATAAGGGGACATCTGAAAGCATAATTAACTAAATAAAAGTGTGTTCTCTTTGACAATTTAAGCTTTTAAATGAGACAGTCACACATTTCAACATTCTTCTTTAATTAGAAATTCTTTAAAAATTTCACTTTTTTTGAAAAATTAGACAAAGAATAGTTTAACTCTGAAAGAAACACTTCATGAAATATTCTCAGATGTAATTGATTTATTTATCCCTTTTTATATATTGAAAAAAGACAACTTATATTTAGAGGATAACCAACGCAATATGTAATTTCACATTTCATGATTAATTGACTAAACTCATTGCATATTCAAAGTCTTCTCCCTTTCACAAAATTGGAAAAAGTACTATCTCATTTGTCTTGCTTTCCAGTAAGCCAATCATTTCTTGAAAAAAGTAAGCCTTGACCAAAGTTATTTGGAGAAAAGATAAGAAAAGACAATAGGTGAAAATATCCATGAGTATAAGAAGACCAAAGAAACTATGCTTGTGCGATGCACGGGGCCCAACATGATTAATTTGGTTACTTAATTTAGTT
Organism: Lycium ferocissimum; assembly: GCF_029784015.1. NCBI lineage: Eukaryota > Viridiplantae > Streptophyta > Magnoliopsida > Solanales > Solanaceae > Lycium > Lycium ferocissimum. The sequence continues at coordinate 8,412,164 of NC_081344.1, read as the reverse complement.
AGTCTTTATGGATTGTATATTTTGCAAAGGATACTGCGATTCTCCTTAGCGAGTCTCCATATTTTTTTTCTTTTCCTCTTATTTTTCCCCTTAATTTCTCAATTGTATTTTTAAAAAAATCTTATTTTGGTTATGTCCGCCTCTTTTTATATTTAGTAAGTCGACAATTTAAATATCCTACATGTCAAGATTATAATCACAAGATTCAAAAGTCTATCTTTATTTCTTAAACTCCATGTCTAGTTAAACGTAGACACTTAAATTGAGACAGAGGGAGTATATGCCAAATGAAGGAAATGAAAGGACAATTGAGAAACGTGGGGACTTAAAAAGTAAACACACAAGAGGTAGTATTAATGTTAAACTTCTAAAATGTTCACATGTTAGTCCCGGCTTAGAGTACAATTTCAGTTGCTTTTTGTACAACTTATTGTTGTTGTGTTCGTCCACCTTGGGCGTTTGTTGTTAAATAAAAAAAAATTGTCTTATTTTGGTTATGTCCGCCTCTTTTTATATTTAGTAAGTTGACAATTCAAATATCCTACATGTCAAGTTTATAATTACAAGATTCAAAGGATATTTTATTATATTATACACATTTTTAATTTAGAACCACAAGATTTGAAAGTCTATCTTTATTTCGAAACTCCGTGTCTAGTCAAACGTAGACACTTAAATTGAGACAGAGGGAGTATATGCCAAATGAAGGAAATGAAAGGACAATTAAGACACTGCGGACCCGTGGAGACTTAAAAAGTAAACACACAAGAGGTAGAATTAATGTTCAACTTCTGAAATGTACACTTATTAGTCCCTGCTTATAGTACAATTTCAGTCGCTTTTTGTACAACTTATTGTTGCTGTGTTCGTCCACCCTGGGCGTTTATAGATAATATAGAAGAAAAATATAGAATAGAAAAATAGACATATATTTTTAGTAATGTGGCGAAGTAATAGAGGACGAAGGGAGTACTTCATTTTTTAATTCTTAAATAACGTGAAAAGTCAAGTATAGTAATGTGACCAAGTAATATGGGACGAAAAGAGTACTTCATTTATTAATTCTTAAAGAACGTGAAAAGTCAAGTAATGCGACCAAGTAATATGAGACGGAGAGAGTACTTCATTTATTAATTCTTAAAGAACGTGAAAAGTCAAAAGTGAACACGTAAAACTATACGGAGGAAATAAATATGTGTCAGAGAATTAAAATTGAAGTGCATACATATATACATGAAAAGAGCATAAATATTTAGCAAGAACGTGAAAAGTCAAAAGTGAATAAGTAAAAGTGCACGGACGAAATAAATATGTGTCAGAGAATTAAAATTGAAGTGCATACGTGTATACATGAGAAGAGAATAAATATTCAGTACTATGACATATTTAATAATTCTTAAAGAACGTGAAAAGTCAATAGTGAACAAGTAAAAGCGCATGGAGGAAATAAATTTGTGTAGGAGAATTAAAATTGAAATGCATACATCTATACATAAGAAGATAATAAAGATTGAGCAAGAACGTGAAAAGTCAAAAGTGAACAAGTAAAAGTGCACGAAGGAAATAAATGTGTCGGAAAATTAAAATTGAAATGCATACATCTATACATGAGAAGAGAATAAATATTAAGTACTATGACATAAGTCCACGTGGAATCAAAAAGTAGTTGGTTAAAGTGTATAAGTTATATAGCTTTTGGTACAAGCATTCATTGCATGTACAATTTATAAAGCTTTTGGTATAAGCAACCAATGTTGTGTTGAAAAGAAGAGAAAAACAATGTTTTGGAACATGAACTGAAGACTAGCGTCATCTGATTTTTGTAGTCAACAGTTGCCTACAATTATTAACACACTATTTGATTGCTCTATATATACCACCTCTTCTTGCCTAAGTCAAGGCCCATTCTAATAAAACTAGATAATCATTTCCCGTGCTTTGCACAGGTCCAACATTTTCAGTCCTCATATATTGCTTGTGTCAAGTGCCACTATTTTAAGTTTTGACTCATATTGTAAAAATAGTTCCGGCGACACTATATGATAGTAAACCCTAGCTAATCGTTAGAAGTTCTGATGGATGAGCAAATATTTTTCCTGTCACACATTCTAGCGGATTGTCAGGACTTTAGTACTAATTATGTCTTAATTTTGAAACAAATGGCGCATAAGTTTTGGTGTATGCCCAGAGGTTTGAATGGAAAAAGACTTGCCCCGCTTTATGCAAATTTGGGCGGATCATTAAGACTTTCATACAAATTGTGTCATAACTTTATTATCAATTGGTCCACAAGATCTTGATGGATCATCAAAAGTTCTGATGGATTGGTGTCTTGCCACAAGTTTTGATTGTGTCATAACTTGTACAAATTGTTTGCGGATCCTTACCGATTGTCGAAACTTATACACAAATTTTAGCCATACATTTTGGCATAAAAAATTGTCGAAATTGGTTCATATCAACTCCTTAATGATTGTCAATACTTATACACAAATTTTAGCAATACATTTTGGCATAAAAAATTGTCGAAATTGGTTCATATCAACTCCTTAATTAAATACTCCCTTCATTCCATTTTATTTGGCCCTTATTACCTTAGCACTACTCTTAAAAAATTATTTATTAGGGTTACCAACTTCATTTTATTAGTTTAGATTAGAAGGATGAATCAAGTCAGTACTTACCAAAATAGTTTCTTGGAACTCGAAGATGGTTGTGACATGAAAATATAGAGTTAGAGATACTAATTCATTGTTGGCTATTAGACAATGTAATTCTAAATGAAATAATTTATAATTATAGCAGTATGAAATTATTATTCTTTCCGTCTCAATTTATGTGACACTTTTCGCTTCCCGTGAGTTTATTTGACTAATTTTTAAAGCTAAACTGGAATAGATCAACTCAATATTTTAAAGTTAAAATTTAGATATTAAAAATTATACGAAAAGTACTATAAGTTGCAATTTTCTCATGTCAATATGATGAATAATACATTATAAATTGTTGATCAAAACTTATATAATTTGAATTTCAAAAAATGAAAAATGCCTCATAAATTAGCACAAATGGAGTAAGAAAAAGAATGATAACCACAATTTAATTTCAGAGCAATTGAATCTAACAACCTAAGCTGTAAAAAATGAAAATAAAAGCACTATGTTCACATTAGTATATTTGCACACGGAACTAATGATGAAACAGGAAGTTAACTTTGTCCAAAATCAAAATAGTAGTAATTTATTGTCACGCCCCGAACCATGGCCTGGGCGAAACATGGCACTCGGTGCCATACTGCATGTGACCGAGCGAACCACATGGCTTGCTGAATCATCATGAGGCATACATGAGCGGAAATATAGCATGAACGTGATGAGCTTTTATAAAACATGAGATGTCATAATAATTTAATGAAATACTTTTTTAAATCATAAATGCGGAAATAACATGAGTTGAGCCAAAGATGGCTAAACTCCTTGCATGTCTAACATAACTAAACTGACTAGTCTATGAAACCTCTAATCGTGAATCTTGACTGGAAAACGTACTTGCTGGGATAAGGCCCCCCGAAGATACCTTTAAATGCATGACTAGTAAAATAAAGATAACCGACTAAACCCCGAATGAGATGGGGCTCACCAATGAGCCGATACGAGCAAATCCTGCGAGCGGGTGCGGCGTCCTGTAAATACGTACCTGCATCGTGAAATGCAGGCCCCCGGGCAATAAAAGGGGACGTCAGCACATTGAATGTACTGGTATGTAAAGCAACTGAATGAAATAACATGATAAGAACTGAAACTGAAAACCTGGACATGAACATGAGCATGAGCATGAGTACATATATATATAACATAAGTAAAACATGATAAGTAGGGAGAGTATTTCATAAACCGACCATGTGATATCACCACGTGGGTACGTGGTGTTTGGTACCTCGCCGGACCAGCAGAGCCCCCATACCTTGCCAGGGTATGAGGTGGTAACGTACCTGATGGATCCATTCAATGTAAAATTAAGGTATCGTCCTAACTGGGCGGAGTGATCCTTGTCCTACGGTGGTTACGTAGTTTCAGGCTATCTGAGCCTTCTCGGTAATTCATGCAACTCCCAAAAACATAAACATGATATAATTGGCTAAGAAGCCCATGATTTTCGTGAATTAACTTGTACTTGTCTTGTAATCATGATTTCACGAAATAGCTTGTAAACATGGTTTCATGAAATAACTTGTAAACATGATTTCATGAAATAACGTGTACAACGTATTGGAGATTCCTATGGTTTCATGAAATAACTTGTAAATATGGTTTCATGAAATAACTAGGTAAGGGTTCTATTTAGCATGTATGTATCTTGTATCATAGCATGAAAGTTAATTAATATAATATAGTTGCGAAATTTTAAGAAAAAGGGCTAAAAATGTTGCTTGAAAAATATAAGAATGTTGCATGATAAAATTTAGAGATATAATAATTTGCATGAAATAATCATAAAACTTTAAAAGTTGCTATTTAAATAAAATGCTATTTAGAACGAAATTTGTAGATTATATAATAATTTGCATAAAAGGAAACTCCAGATTTAAAATAAATTTGTAAATATTGATTTGATTTTCACTAATGGATTGTAAAAGATAACTTGCATTATGAGTTGAAAATGCTCAATAATCATAATTCAAATGGACAAGATTTAATTAAGAACAAAATACGATAGAATGATAGTTTATCTTTTTGTTTTTTATAATATGCTCAAATAAGAATTCTAAATTTGAAAATCATACAAAATATATATGACGTTTGAAATGTCTATGATGGCAAAAATACGATTCCCTTTTACTTAAAATATATATATATATATATATAGTCACGTCATTTGCAAATCAATTATTTCCAATAAAATAAACATTAGACATTATAAATAATATTAATATGAATCTTATGAAATTTGTTAGATAACTATAAAACTAAACCTACGATTGATCTAAGGTTCATCTAAATAAAAGCAATCAAAGAGTTAGTTAAATAATACAAGTTAAATGCATAAAACAAAGCAGTAGGTCGAGATAGAATCAAATGGGCTCGACACGATCACGATGTCAGTGGGAATGGACTTAGTCTATTTTAGACGTTAACTGCTGCATACCTTAATTTTATTTTTTGTTGCGGATCCAAAACTTGAATTACCAAAGACTTGAGCGACTTTGATATTCGAAGATTTATTGTTTAGGGAAAAGACTTAGTTTTTGAAATTTCTTGAACTCTCTCTCTTAAAACGATTCAAACGATTTATGGGTTTTCTTTTTTTTGTAGGCCGAATAAAACAAAGACGCGTGGGGAACGAGAGGGAATGGGGATGGCGGTGGCGTGGGGAAGGGAAACCCCGTGGGGGGGGGGGGGGGGGGGGGGTGAGTTTAAGGAGAAGAGGGAAAGAGAAAGAGAAGGGATGAGGGAGCGGCGATGATTTCTTGTTTAAAATATGGGCTGGCCGCTTTTTTTTAAGAATATTAGAAAACGTATGAAAATGTTAGAATTGGTTGGATGATAATTAAAATGAGTAGGCTTTTGACTAATTATATGCCGTGTATTAAAATATTATCTCATATAAAGTATGTATTTATTAGTACTCGGATAAAAATAAAGGGTAGGAGGTAAATAAACGCTATTATTTAATTATGCGAAGATAATTGCGACCTTGAAGGAATGATAAAATAATAATAATAATGAGTAAATAATAATAACAAAATAATAATAATAATAATAATAATAATAATAATAATAATAATAATAATAATAATAATAATAATAATAATAATAATAATAATGGTAGTAGTAACAAAAGATAATATATAGTAAAAAATGCAAATAATTATTTTTTAAAGTTGCAAAAATATTGGAAGCGGAAAAAAATAGGTATTTCGGAGGAAAGGTGAGATTTGTCAACAAACATGATTTCATGAAATAACGTGTAAGCATGGTTTCATGAAATAACTTGTAAATATGGTTTCATGAAATAACTTGTATTTAGCATGTATGTATCTTGTATCATAGCATGAAAGTAATTATATAATATAGTTGCATGGAAACTTGTAGACATGAAGGATATTCATGAAATAATCATTTTTATTTAAAAACATGCATGCAAGAACTCATGGAATACGAGATATGGGTTTTCATGGATTACGGATCGATTCTCAATAATCATATATGGAGTTATTAAGAACACAATGATAGAATAATATTAATTCATACATAATAGAATCATGGACATGGACCTAGGGTTGTTAATGGTGTAGAAAACCCTAGTTTCGTAGAATCATAATTTATTGATTATGAGGCGTGGAGAAGAACAATGATGTTCCCACGTAGATAGTAACTCTACATACCTTTCAAAACTTGAATTAAAGACTTGAGCTTTGAAGAAGATTTCCAAAATCTTGAATTCTTGAACCTTGAGATGGGTTTTCTTGAAAACCCTAGTTTAGGAATGATGATTTCTTGTTTAGATTATTGAGTATATGTTAGAATTGAGTTGGAATAATTAGAGTAGGCTTACCACTGGTGTTCTTGAAGGATAGGAGGTCGTTCTATGAAAAATAATGATTTGAACCGATATGAACAAATATATACCGTTACGGAAAATTGAATTTTACGTCCGGAAAATTCGCCGTATTTTGAAAGACGGGCCGTATTTTGAAATACGGTCCGTATTCCGTATGTACCGCGTCTCTCTTCTTGAAAAAACGGCCATAACTCTTTACACAATGCATGTCCGTTTGACCCCATAATATATCGTTGGAAAGGTATTTCAAAGCTTCAACTTTCATCAAGAGGTTTTCCCAAATTCCAAATACGTTTTGAAATAAGGGCTGTATTTTGAAATACGGTCCGTATTTAACGATTTCTAAGTGTCAAATTAAAGCTCGTAAACTTCTTTGCACATTTCTTTATCGGGTTTTAAGTGCACGGATCGTAAAGGCTTAAGTTAAAGATACGGAGTGTTACATTTATAACATATAATTTTATACTCTTTTGAAACAAATCTAACTGAATAGGAGTAACGGGAAAGTAAAATGTTAAAAGTTGTCAGCCAGACAGCCACAATCGTAATAGAACATGGACCCACTTAAAACATACCCCATAAGTGTTAAAAGGGCTAAAAGGTCTACACACTCAAATACTAATACAAATTGCACAGCGATCAACTTAGTTGACCAATCAATAGTCATAACTAAACCCAAAATGACCATAATGCCACTTACAGATTAATTAATGACACTTAAAGCAAGCGTGTCGATGATCCAACACTTAAACTCATGTTTCTAGATAGTTAGAAATAGTTATAGCTTCGTCTCATTTTTAAGTAATTAATTCATACTCATTGCTAATGGCGTTCTGGTCTACCTTAGTGCCCCAAACCAAGCAAATATTCCACTTTAGTTAGTTTCTGGAATAATTAATTTAGTTACTCACTTTAGTTAGTCTTTATGATTTATATATTATAGCAAACGATACCGCAATTTTTCTTTATGAGTCTCCATATTTTGTTTCTTTTCCTCTTATTTTCCCCTTATTTTCTCAATTGTTGTTAAAATTTGTCTTATTTTGGTTATGTTCGCCTCTTTTTATATTTGGTAAGTTGACAATTCAAAGATCCTACATGTCAAGTTTATAATCACAAGATTCAAAGGATATTTTATTATATTATAAACATTTTTAATTTAAAATCATAAGATTCAAAAGTCTATCTTTATTTTTTAAACTCCGTGTATGCAATCCCACTTGACACTTAAATTGAGACAGAGGGAGTATATGCCAAATGAAGGAAATGAAAGGACATTTGAGACACTGCCGACACGTGGGGACCCAAAAGTAAACACACAAGAAGTAGAATTAATGTTAAACTTCCGAAATGTACACGCACTAAGGGAGATGGAGAGAAACTATTCCTCCTAGTGCACTTCTTATCACACGTTACAACCTAATTAACCAAAAAACGCGACATGATTATGTATTTCCGCGGAGATACACTCGGTATCTAAAAAGGACATTTTGGCATTTAAGAATATGAAAGAGGCCAAAAATTATACATACGGCATATCAGTTACTTCAACCACAAAATATTTCCTTAATTAACATTGACATTCCTAAACTACCATAGTTGTCCTCTTCAACTCCATCTATCCGACCAAAGAGCGAAAAGAAGGAGCTTGAACCTGGAAATAATCGAGCGACAAAGGGTTTGATTGAACCAAATAGAGAAACAACGAACACAATGAAGAATCAAGATAAGAAAATAGGAAGAGTAAGAATGAATTCCGATTTGACCATGAAATTATTGTAATCCTCTTCTAATTCGTTGTTGAATGAGAAAGAAAAGAGTTCAGTATCTACATTTACATGATAAAGCACAGTACGTGTTTTATGGAGTGAAAAACAGTACACGTGTTTATAGTATGCAGTACGTGTTCCTAGGAGAGCTAAGTTACCAATCTACCCCTAAGTAAATTCAAAAATTTCAAGAATGCTGCGTTTGTCCCATTTCAATGTACAATTTACGTTGCTTTTTGTACCATTACATAGTGCAGTGTTAGTACACCTTCACCGCTTATATTACTAACTTAATATAAGAGGGGATCTCCTTTTTTTGGTTGTTCTCACAGGGACTAAGTTGGAATATTGTAAAAAAATCCAATTCGTGGTGAATTACACGTGGCTGCTGCAACAATTGGTTTTGCTGCCACCGTTCATTTTATGGATACTACTCCTGCATGGGCCTTTTGAAATTGGCCCTTTATTAGATTTCTTTCCGGTATTTTTAATTTTTATATTTAGTCTAAAATAAATATTTTTTACATAATAATGATGATATTCCCACCCCCACGCCCCCCCACCCACCCTAAATTTACTTTTATGTTAATAAGTGGGTTTTTACAAATCAAGAAGCCATGATTAAATAGGTACTACTCTCTCTCTTTCAATTTATGTAATACAGTTCAGATCTCGAGAGTCAAACAAGAAAATCTTTGATTATGGTTATATTCGTACGCTCTTTAAATATTTTATTGTTAATTATTGTGATTGTAATACTTTTTATGTAGTTTCTAAATATGTAAATTAATTTTCAAAAAATTTAAAGATTGTATGTCCGAATTCACGTCAAAATAAAGAAGTTTAACTCTCGAAATTCGACTTATGTCACATTAATTGAGACATAAGGATTAATTAATGACGAGTAATTCAGTGAAAACACCTTTTTAGGGGTGAGTGAATTTCTTAAGAGGTATGTCCAATCTAAAAACACCATGTAATATAGAGCGGATGGAGTACCTTTTAGATTATTATTTTTCCTCATACATCTTGATAAAATTTACACAATTTTGGAGCCAATTATTTTTCCAACTGAAGCATTTATTAAGTCTTACTTTACATTTACATATGTCATAGTGTCATATGTTTCTCTCCATACTTTTTTATCTCTTTGTTTTAAACATCCAAAATCATCTATAGTGAGGTCATATGTGCTTAGATCCGTTCTAGAATTATTTTTGAGGTATGATTTTAATATTTTCTTAATTTATTATTATAATTGAATTATTATTTATTAATATCCTTATAATTTTATTAGGTTAATGCATGTAAAGACTTTAAACTAAGGCTATAAATATTATCAAGTTGAAGTTATTGGAAAGTTCTGTTATTTAGATGATTCTAGAAGATGAAAATATAACTTTTTAGCTAATTACTTGTGAAAATAAAATACATTATTAAAACCTTATTAAATGAGTTTAAGATAAATATAAGTGAGTTTGAAGTAAATAATTCCATCAACAATGAGAGTTAAAATGTTAAAGGTGTAAAATGAAGTTTACTATTTACATACCGAAACGTATGTACTGATTTTAATTATATGTGAGATTGTTACTTTATATGTTTTTAAAGAGTTTATTTTATCTACCACTAATCTCTTCATGTATCTCATTTTAGGTTTTTCTCGAAAGAACATCAAAATCTACTTTTTATGGGTCTAATTAAAACTAGTCCATCCGGTAAAATAAATAAATATCTATTTAGCCTTTTTATTTTTGTTCAAAATAAGTGTACATAATATTTGAAATCACTTAGGATATTTTTCATGGATAATTGTCATTATAGAAAATATATATTGTAGTTCTGGTTTTGGTTTAAACTTAATTCCTATGCTTGCACGAGTTATTTTTTATAACACATAACAATTCTTTCTTTACGTAGAATTTGCATTAAATCTTGTTTATGAAAAAGATTAGTGCAATAACTTTTAGTAGATTACCCTTCAAGAATTAATAAATAAGCATCTTTTGAAGACAAAAAGAAGAAGACGAGAACCTTTAATTTTTCTTTTTAAAATTTTCAATTGTATTGGGAAATAAAGAAGATGAAAAAGGAAAAGAGGTTAAAATCATTCTGAAATTGGTGATTGTACGAGCTTATATGTCATTCATTTTGAACTAAGTTGATTCTCATATAATTAAATGTATTTTCAAGAATTAATAAATAAGCATCTTTTGAAGATTTTTTTTTTTAATATTTTGAGTTTGGGCTCGGGCTTAGCACGGGCCTCGCGTAACTAGTATTAATAGAAATGTTCGCTTTTGTGTGTTTGATTTGCAGAAGATGCATAAACATGTAGGGAAATGGTTCAAAACACACTCAAACTATGGCCAAAATTGCCATAACACACCTCAACTTTGCGGGGTCCTATGACTCCTCTAGACTTATTTTTTGTGTATTATTTACGCTTTCAAACGGTGACCTGGACAAGCAAGTGAAGCTACTCTCCTTCAGCGCGTAAGAGAAGATAAAAACTATATGGACCAGTGTATATTTGCCACATGGCTGTCCAAATAACGTTTTTAGTTCCCCAAATCCAATATCAAATCCCCACAAACGGCTAGAACTTGTTTTCATCTTCCACATTGAGTTCTTCCCCAAATTTTGTGGTAAATTTCTTCTCTTTATGTTTCGATTCTTACCCAAGATTGGATTCTTACAATTTATTTCCCCAAATTTTGTTTAAAAATTTGGGTTAGCTATGGAAGAAACAAGATTGGATTTGAATAAGCTTTGTATGGACAATGAAGATTCAATGTTGAATGCTGAGGTGCGATGCAGTTATTGACACCTAATTTTGTCCCTCCTTTATTCTAATATATTTCCTTAGGCTTCTAAACTTATTAACGAGCTAAATACTTTGTTGTCACTACTATTTTTATTACCATTAACATCGTTACTTTCATTACTTTATCACAAATTTTAAATTATTCGTCATCGTTTCATTTTAGGATTTGTACTTGTTAAATTAATTTTACTTTATTAAATCCTTTACTTTCTATATACTAATTATTAATTGTCTTCACATAATATATATTATACTAGTTATTAAATTAGAAGTTCAAATAGATTAATTAGAGGAAGAAAAGGGCCAAATTCGGATTTCACCCAGCCCACATTACTCCTCACCCGACCAGCCCATACTTTAATTAATTTAGACCAGCCCATACCCTAACAGATCAGCCCACACCTTACCACACCCGACCCGGCCCAGCTCTCCTCTTCATCCCTAAACCTAATGAACAAAGGTCAAACGCAGCCTCCCTCTTTCTCGTCTCTCTCTCCTCTCGCCTCTCTCCCTCATCCATTTTCAGCTACAATACAACCCCCCTTTCACCTTCACAGATTTTTGCCTTTCCATTTCCACACAAAAAACGTCCCTGTATTTGTTACCTGCTTATTCTGTCATTGAAAGGAAAGCCTTTCTATTTTTCGCTTAAAAAAAAAAAAACACGACAGATTCTCAAAGAACAGAAAATCGGTCCACTTCGGGTAACACCCGAATCAAATCACGTGAACAATTTCACAGGTTCACTTTTGATTCGTGTTTTCAAAAAATCAAATTCGAATCCCGCTCAAATCGAAAACCCTAGGTTGATTTACACCTATAAATACATCGCTATGTTCGTAGCCGAGGGGGGACCTTTTTCTGGTCGGTAGCATACTCTAAAATTTCATACTACTTTGTTCTTAAACATTTTCTTATAGAGGATTTCTGGGTTTTGGTTCTGAAATTTTTGGTCCGTTTGCCTTCCCCTATATATTATACGATTTGATAAATTATTTTTCTTGAACATTTTCTGGACACAAAGCTTTCTGGTTCGTTTCGATCTGAGGTTCGAATCGTTCGTCGTATTCGAGCGTGGATTCGAGACCCTCGACGCCCCGTTCACTGTACCACAAAAGGTAATTTCCTTCCTTGTCCGAGTTTATTTATTTTTTATAGTTCAGTTCGTTTGAGAGTTTGGATGGATTTGGTTTGTTGTGGTTTTTGTTGACTTAGATAATGATTTCCGAAATGCCCATTTATTTCTGTCTCCTTCAGTTCTGTGATGGGTAATATTATGTGTGCTCTGTGTAGTATGTTTCAGACTTGTTTAGACTTAGCTATGAGTAAAAGCTTCAAAGTTTGACGTTATTTTAATTTAAACTCAAAAATCGGCAATGCCTTGGCTGACTCTTGTGTTAACTCGTTTGGTGTTAAACATAGTTTAGTTTCTGATTTTTACCATGGTGACTAGTTTCGAAGGTGAAATTTAATATGCCAACTGGCTTTGTTGTAAATTTGAATACAAGCGTATGCTAAGACTGCTTAATGAACCACCTTGTTAGTTGTTGCGTTTTACCCGAAAAACAGGTCTAGAGGGTTCACTATATAAGGTTTCCTATTACTTGAGACGATTTAACCTGTTGAGTTGTGATAAATGATAGCCACGTCTAAATTGTTGGAAGATGAAAACTGTAACCTTCCTTGTGATCTCCAATACCTTTTCTTCTGATTTCAGCCTTCAGTTTTCTGTGATTTGTTGTATTTTGAGCAATTAGTGCTTGTGGTAACTGATTAGCATTATTGATGACTCATTCACTTAGTATGGAGATAGGGCGATCGTAAGCGTGCGATGTTGGTTCCGCCTAAGGTTGTGCATTGTTTGGTACAGTTGTTGGTCTAAGTAATGTGACATGGAACATTGGTTTGGATATAAATTTCCCAACAAATAACGGATCCCTGTTCTGCATTATAACCTTATTTTAAAAAAAAAAAACAGACTGTTCTTCTCTTTGGAACATATTTTCAGTCCCTGAAACCAGGACCTGACTTTGCTTTCATTGATCTAAACATCTTTCTGTATTTTTGGAGTCTCGTCGCTGTTACAACTCAACCTTGTTGAAAGTTCAGTAGTTTTTTTTTGTTAATAATATTCACATATAAGGGAAATAAATGGTTGTATGGTTAGATTGAATGCCTGATGTTATTTTATTGTTTTCAAATTTGTCAGTGTTGCTTGCATCATTTATCGTCTCAAATTAAAAAGAATTGAGGTCTTTGCATTACAATTTTTGGCCAGTCGAATTGCTTTTGGCCATTATCCTTGTGCAGACCAATAAACCAGCTTCGTTTTGCCATACATTCGATATCGATATTTGTTTTCAATGCTCCATTGGTGCTGATAGAAGGGCGTGTTTCTGAGAGTCATTGAATATTTGTTATTTCTTCATTTTCTTTCCTCACCCTTTTCGGCAGTACTTTATTACTTTTTATATATTTTGCTACTGTTGTTAAGTAGCAGTGGTTCGAGTTCCCTTTGTTTTATTCGATTACACATGAAATTTGTCTCTTGAGATATAAACTGCCCTTGTCTGATGGAAACATTATTGTGGTTATTTGTCTAATCCAATCAGTAGTCCTGCTAAAAGAAGATCTTTCAGTTAGTAATTGGTTCGCATAGGTTCTTTAATTTTCTCATTTATTCGCTATTTGTTTTAATCGGGTTTTCTTTCTAATCCTTATTTTCCTTTCTTTACATGTACACTTCGGAGCGATATGGGGTCTTCACAAAGATTCGTTATCCGAGTAGTCTCATTTTGAGGCTCCGCGGCATTTGGACCTTGCATACGCATTGTCATTCGGCTCATTTTCCCGACATTCATCCAAACAGAAAACAAAGAAAAGTGGCGAGCCAAACGGCGAACCACTGAAACTCCATTCTTTTACGGAAGCCATTATGGTTTTAGTCATCTTAGTTCTATATTCCGATATTTTTTTGTATGACTAACATTTTGCCTAACTGTGTGATTATGATAAGTACTAGTTACCTATGTTTGACCGAGCCTATTTTATATTAGGATGTCTTAAATTAGCAAATTTAGATCTTAAATCAAGTAAATTTAATTATTCCTCGTAAGTTTGGCGATTTTAGTTAAAAAGAAAGGTATGTTTCCAAAGCGTCATAAATTTTACACACCAACATTAGTTTTTTTTTTTTTTTTTGAGAAATAAGAAAAACGAACTAATTTTCGTGGGTAATTGTCCCACTTTAGTTCCTTTCCAAAACTTTAAATACGTATTTGTGAAAACAACTTTCGCATGGTTTATATTGAACTAATAGTCTTTCTATAAAACTTTTTTAAATCTTATTAATACTAATCTTACAATAACTCTTTAATTTGTTAGTTGGCATGACTCATTTTCATAGATATTTGCAAAATGTTATACCTCCCGCACCTTCTCAATTTATTTACAACTAAACCCTTTTATACAAATCATTATTTTATATCAGTCTTACTTTAAATAGCATTATTACATTTTACTTTAAAATTTTAGCAATATTTATAAGTTACCTTCCAAACATTTAGAATGTTATATCTACACTTAGCCTAATTAATTGTAAGTCCGGTCGGTTAACGAGTCTTTTAATGGATCTTAGAGGATCTTAATACCTTTGGCTTTAAGTTAGTTGAACCCGTACTTAATCTTTTTGGTTTACCAGACTTTAAAATAAAATCAACTTAGAAATAACTTTAATAAATTTTAGGCCCCAATTCACCATAAATAAAGGGAGCGACCCCAACTTTGAAATTGGGTTTTAAACTATTTTGCCCTTTAAAAAATAAGCCCGTATTTTGGAGACTTAGGCCCATAACGGATTAGTTTAAAAAGGGTTTTTTGAATTACCATTTGCCCCGATTTTTTTTCCAGTAAATGTTTTTTAATAAAGGCATCGGTTAACCGTCATCCCCTTCCTTTTTAATCTGAAAATTACACTTAAAAACCCAGGGTGTTTTGGCCCCCTTTTTTCAAAAAAACCAAATTTTGGAGGGCATATCGGGGGTCCGAATACCGGACCGCGAGCCTTCTCACTCAAAACCCCAAACCCGCGTCAGAAAACCCAAACCTTTTCAACCTGTGAAGCAAACCCCCCG
>NC_081344.1:8388199-8396774 GCF_029784015.1 Lycium ferocissimum | reverse complement strand
TTATGGCAATTTTGTCCATAGTTTAAGTGTGTTTTGAACCATTTTCCCTAAACATGTACAAGTGCAAGGAAGCCACCAAGGCCAATAGTCGAAACTAAACCACCACAAAACAACAAAGTTCTTGATAAAAACAAGGATAAGAAAGAGACTCTGATGACAGAGAAGAAGGGTAACTGAGAGCTCCAAGACAATAATTCCATGGCCGAGTATAAATCATTCTTAACTAAAAAGTCACTTAACTAAATAGGGGTAAATTTGGAAGAAAACAATTAATTCCTTCTTGATTATGAAAGTGGACACTTATTTCGAACCAAAATAAAAAGGCTAAGTGGACACTTATTACGAATCGGAGGGAGTAGTAAATAGTTGTTGCATGACTCAAATGTTCCTTTTCTTTCTACTACAAAGGCGGGACTTCAGGATATAATTTGCCTTCAGCCTGTACTAGGTGTCAGGCAAGTGAACTTCTGTTCTCATCATTTTGACCTTCTGTTTCTACCATTTCATTTCTTTGCAAATGCTGGTATAAATGATGTCCTGTAACATTAGTGTAGGCCACTTCTTTTCCTTTCCTTCCAACATAACTTGAATTCAGTTGGTTTTCATTAGACAGTCTGGTAAGCTTTTCCTGTCTAGACAGGAGTTTTTGCTTAAAATTGTTTCCTTAGTTTGGACAAGAGCTTAAAGCAACATAAATGTTGAGTACCCGAAACTCAGACTCTTCAAAAAAATGCGGACGGGCGCATGTTAGATCCTCCAAAAGTAGTACTCCCTTCGTCTCATAATAAATGTCACCTTAGCCAAAAAAATTTATCCCATAATAAGTGTCAACTTATGAAACCAAGACATAAATTGACTAGTTTTTTTCAATTCTACCCTTAGACAATAAAGTAACATCTAAATGATGATTGAAAAAGCCACATAGTAACTTGATTGTTGGATTCCCAATGTCAAAAGGTTTACTTCTTGTGCATGCTCTAATCAAAAGGTAAAAGTAATTTATTTTTATTATATAGGGGTAATTTTGTAAACTTCATATTGCATTATTGGTTTCTTAATATGCGTGTTTTTGGCTAAGGTGACACTTATTATGAGACGGAGGGAATAACTCACAACTATTGTACATGGTTTTCTTTTACTCCCTCCGTCCCATAATTAGTGTCACCTTATCCAAATTTTGTTGTCTCATAATAAGTGTCACCTTAAGAAACCAAGACATAAATTGCCTAGTTTTTTTCTATTCTACCCTTAGACAATAAAGTAACATCTAAATGATGATTAAAAAATTACATAGTAACTTGATATTGTTGGACTCCCAATGTCAAAAGGTTTACTTCTTGTTCGTACACCTTCACCCGAATTTGCTTCTCCTAATTGGATCTGCTCTTTGAAGAGTTTTTTTTTTCTTTTTTTCAGGACTAGATTTAAGTATTTAAATCAAGTGCGAAAAAAAGAAGTTAAACTAGACAAAACTTATTTGTCTATTTATAAATAGAAGACCTAATAGACCTAATCGAATTAATTAAAAAATTAACTGACCCGATCCATCCTTCTTATTCGGTCTTTGTAGCTAGTAGTAGGTTTTTGCAATGGAGTTTAAAATAGTGGCGCCCGCAATCTTCAAATCTTGGAGCCGCCTGTGCTTACTCACCTAGTGTTTGCTGATGATTAGTGATTTTTTGTAAAGGTGATGAAGTATCAGTTTTCTGGGCTATGGAAGCACTAGGCCATTTTAGTAGTGTCACTGGACTCTCGGCTAACTTGGACAAGTCCAACCTATTCGTTGCTAGTGTGGATGATACTACAAAGGAAAAATTACTATTGAGAACTGGATTTGCCCCTTGGCTCTTTTCCAATTAGATACCTAGGACTTCCTTTATCAGCTAGGATGCGGAATAAGCTGGAATGCCATCAACTTGTGGTGAAGATCACCAGCAGAATTAGGACTGGGTATGCTGCTCAACTTTCATATGCTGGTCGACTACAAATTATTGCTGATGTGCTGTTTTCTATTCATAATTTTTGGAGGTCAGTCAAATCAATGAATTTCACTCTAAGCTTTTCCAAGCCTTAGAGTGTGATATTAGGCACAATCAATTTAACCTCAAGTAACTTTCCTATTCCTAGCTCAAGTTATTAGATGAGTTTAATGACCCAAATTCTTGTTAATTAATCTTTCCAACATAGATTTCCTCTTCCGAGCTCAATCAAAGTAAATGGGCGAGTTTTAGGGTTAGCTAATCCCTTAAGAAACATTAAAGAACAAGATTAATTAAAGAAACAAAGACCCACTTCATTAGAAATAAAAATCATTCAATACATAAGCAAAACAAGAGTTTCAATCCAAACTTTAACAATGTATACTTCCATAAACAAGGTTCAAGTATAGAAATGAAATACTACACACTTAGATATTCATTACAAAGCAAGAAATTAAAGAAATGAAGTAAAGGTTCAAGAAAGTGCTCAACTAAATCTTCAAATCTTCAACTTCAAAGTGTGGTGTAAACCCTAGCCTCCAAAACTTGTGTGTTTATGCCAAAGATCGCCTTTACAAACCTTAAAAGAGTATTTATAACATTCCAAAACGAGAACAAATTGTGGACAAAAATACCTTGCGTGCAAAGACATGCTGCAGCAAGTGCCACTCGCATGCACAACATGCTGCAACAAGTGCTGCCAAAAAGTGCTGCTTGTTCTATTTTTGCTCTATTTTGCTCTGTTATGCTCTCCGGACATTTTATCCTACAAAACGATATAAATACACAAAAAGTAACACCAAAAGTGCTTGAAGAGTCACAAAAGCTTAAAGAATTAGCATCGAATATCCCGTAATTTGGCACATCAACACTCCCCAACTTAAAGTCTTTGCTTGTCCCAAGCAAATCAAAACTAAAATCTCAACGAGATCCATCAATACAGGCTTAGGTAAGTCTACTATCATTTTCAAAGCACATTCTTCAACTAAGCACAACCCTCATGACTTTGGTTGGTACCAACAATTAGGCTACAAACATGTGAAACTTCAACCAAATAACTCCCTCATTTCAAAATACAATTTCAAAAATGCAATGGAGTTTCAAAATAATCAAACGACAACATTCAAGCCTCAATAAGTGACTCAAAACCACTAGCTTAATAGACATGCTAGTTTGACTCAATTTGGAATTTTTCAACATCACCAATCTATCGTAATCCATATGCCCTCACAAGAAAGAAAGTCTCAAAATCACCATATTCACAACAACAACACGAGGGACATAAGCACAAAGTCACTCACACTCAACAAAGAAATTCCAGTGCTAACAAATATCACACCATAAGCTTGCCCTTATTTTCAATCATCACTAACTCAAGAACATTCTATTGGAGATCACATAGGACTTTTTAAGATCAGAATGTGGGCTTAGTGGAAGGGTAGGATAAGTATTTGGGATACAAGTTGACTACGCCCTCCTTGAACACTACACAATACCTTTTGTCCACTTTCCTCTTCATTTCAAAACATCACTCCTTCCTTTGCATACTAGTTTCCCAGTATTCCAACTTCTTTTGCACCATTTTCGATTTCTAATGTTTTTGTTCTTTCCAATTCTTTTTTTTCTTTTCACAAAAAGTTTGCAACCTTTTTGTATTCTTCAAATTTTCTTCCTTTCTTTTGACTTTTCCACAACACCAACCTTCACCACTTCTCAAGCAACACTAACACCCTCCAACTTAGGCTTTTGGCCCAAATTCACAATTTCATGTTCAAGCGAGGAAAGGTTCAAAAGAGAGACTTTTCATCAAAAAGATAAAGTCTTGTAATGTGGCAATCAACGAAAAGGTCATAGGCTCAAATGGGGTTACTAGTGATATTATTTATGCAATGGTAGGCTGGAAAGGCTAAAGAGGCTTTTTCAAAAATCACAAAGATAGTCCAAGGTCATCTCTCCAACCAACATAATCAAACTTAGCATTGAAAGACTAACCGGGCAAGTTCTAGATGATAAAAGTAAACACAAGAATTATTCAACAAACACTCACCACACATGGCATATGAACTAGTCAAGATGGATCAATTTCACTTCCTAAGCAAGAACAACTGTAGCAATATCTCATAATCCAAAGTAAACACAACTAGTAGGTACGAGTCACCAACGAGCCAAAACGTTGTCACAAAGATCATTCTTTCCTACGCACCTTACTTTTTAACTTTCACAAAATAATTTGGAGGGGTATTCGCATTTCAACATTTCACATGCAAGAGACTACCTCTATTAGTACCAAACAAGCCAAGAGTTTCCACATTTTTTTCCTCAAAGGAGCACCTACACCTAAACTACAAGACTAATGAAAGAAGCTAAGAAAGAAAATAAAATAATAAGAGTAACTAATCCATAACATGCCAAAAGAACGAAATTTTCAGAAATTTGGGCAAGTCCCATTTAACTTTTATCCACAGCCACACCAACAGTCACAAAACAAGCCCGACAAGGGCACACAATCAAGCATAACCAAAATATAATGTGCTACCACATGCCACCCCCAACTAAAAATATTGCAGTGTCCTCACTGTACAATGACAAAAAAGCGGGATGCTTTGCAAAAACTATACAAAATAAATCCGAATGCTGATCGCAATTTTCAAAGCCTACCGGTTCTGGGGTCGTCCGAAAATCCGACCTCGCTCAAAACAACTCCAAAAATTTTGAAACTTTGCGATTAGTCAAAAACCATAAACTAAACTATTCTAAAAATAAAATTTCAAAAACGATTTAAAATTTTTAAAACGATAGGTTGCCTCCCACCAAGCGCTTAAGTTAACGTCGCGGCACGACGGTTACCTTTACCACTTTTCCCTCTATTTGGAAGATATGAATTTGCGCCCCAACTTTGAATCAAGATTCCTGTGATGCTAGTGGGGCGGTGGTAGGAAAATAAAGAGGCCAACTCTCGGGTATCGCATTTTGCACCTTTTGGCCTTTAAGTGAGGCAAGTCATTTTATCTTCTTGGCATAGCAAACTTCAAAATGAAAACACTTTGTTCTTCATCTCCAAAATTCTCCATAGGCTCGGTTAGTTCAACTTCCATTTCACTAACCAAGCATAATGTTCAAAAATGGTTGGAATGCGGTCTAAGGTGCTCCATTTTTGACGTCCTCACCCACAAATGAACTAGAGTCCTCAAAAATTATTTTGTGAACCTTTTTATTCAACTCTAGTATAATTTCTTCAACTTCGGCATCTTGCATTATTTTTGGGTTGGTCGGTTGGAAATTCATCATTAGCTCTTGAAAATCAGTCTTGACCACTTTTTCATTGGAAATCAACTTAAAACTACTATCCATGACAATTTGATGTTGATTATTTCATACCTTAACTTTTGCATTTAATTCGGCTTTCAAGTCACGGATAGCAATTTCAAGTTTCTTCAACTCTTGACTTTGCTCAACATGAATTTTTAAAAATTCTTCCATCATCCTCGAAATGCCTTCACGATGATCCCCATAGGCTTCAAGTTGTTGAGCTTGAGTCATAAGCCAATCTTGGCTCACAATTTCCACTTTGTCAAGGCCTTCTTCAAGTTGAGAGTCATTCGAGTTTGTAAAAATCCACCCTTGGAGAAATTCATGTTTTGGCCACTTTCTTGTCTACTTTCAACACCCTCAAGTTGTTGAGCATTATGAATCTGAACCAATAATTTCATTTGATCCTCCAAGGTGTGAATAGCTTTGTCATTGCAATTAATTACTTGCCTCGAGTCATCAAGTGGTTGCCTCAAGTCCTTAACCGCTAAGTCCTCGTTTTTCCACTTTTTCAAGGATGGTTTCCAACATGAGCATTATCCTCTCATTTTGAGCATTTCCGAGGCTTCTTCCACTTCCATATCCCTACTATCATCAAAATCAAAACTAGAATAGTCATAGGCGGGAGTTGGGAAGGGAAGGACAAATAAGCACAATTATCCCAATGACCATTTTGACCACCACACTATCACAAATACTCCACTCATAGGGTTTGAGATTGTGCGCACAATCCGCCCCCCCTCGGGAGAATTCAAACAATTTTGCCACGAGCGTGGTCCTCCACAATAAAGACAAGTGGTCATCAAAGTATGAACAAAACCATCCGACCAATTTTCATTATATGATGCCATTTTTTTTAATATAAAAATAAAATAAAGCAAAGAAACAACTACACAAATATTCACAAGTTTGGACCAAAGCAAGTTAGCTTAAATCCCAAACTAACCCAAATACGCCAAATTATTCCCAAGAACGGCCCCAAAATTGATAACGTCCAAATTCACTCCTCAAAGAGAAAGTGTACACGCTGCGTAATATAATTTACCCAACTACGAGTAGGGGTCGATCCTACAGGAATAATATACTAGGCAATTTAAACAAGCAGGAATTATCAAGAACTAAGCTAAGCCAAACACTTTTTCAATATTTGATTTTTGGTTTAAAAACTAACAAAGATAAAACTAACTAGAAAGCGGGTAAAATGATCAATGGCCACAAGTATGGATACAAAGGAAATTACGCTCAAGTAACGATCTAATGTATTTCACGATTTTACAACTAAGAGCGGGTTCATGTTAATCGATAATGATTTCTAAAATCTCATTAAAAGTCTTCCAATCAAATCAATGAATTTCGCTAAGCTTTTCCAAGCCTTAGAGCGTGATATTAGGCACAATCAATTTAACCTCAAGCAACTATTCTATTCCTAGCTCAAGTTATTAGATGGGTTTAATGACCCATATTCTTGTTAATTAATCTTTCCCAACTAGATTTCCTCTTCCAAGCTCAATCAAAGTAAATAGGTGAGTCTTAGGGTTAGCTAATCCCTTAGGAAACATTAAAGAACAAGATTAATTAAAGAAACAAAGACCCACTTCATTAGAAATAAAAATCATTCAATACATAAGCAAAACAAGAGTTTCAACCCAAACTTTAATAATGTATACTTCCATAAACAAGGTTCAAGTATAGAAATGAAATACTACACATTTAGATATTCATTACAAAGCAAGAAATTAAAGAAATGAAGTAAAGGTTCAAGAAAGTGCTCAACCAAATCTTCAAATCTTCAACTTCAAAGTGTGTAAACACTAGCCTCCAAAACTTGTGTGTTTATGCCAAAGATCAGTTTTACAAAAAGAGTATTCATAACATTCCAAAACGGGAACAAATTGTGGACAAAAATGCACAAGGTCAAAGACTTGCCGCAAAGAAGTGCCACTGTGATGCACAACATGCTTGCGCAAGTGCCACTCGCAGTGCCGTACGCACATACATCTTGCGAAGTTGTGCTAAGCATACGTGCTGCCAGAAAGTGCTGCTTGTTCTATTTTTGCTCTATTTTGCTCCATTTTGCTCCGTTTTGCTCCGTTATGCTCTCTTGACATTTTATCCTACAAACGATAAACACACAAAAAGTAACACCAAAAGTGCTTTCAAGAGTACAAAAGCTTAAGGAATTAGCATCGAATATCCCGTAATTTGTACATCACCAACATAATTGAAGTTTCATACTAATTAATAATTACATTTGTCAATACTTTAAACGTGAAGAGAGGACGAACAATAGCAATGCAAATTTGTAACAAAAGCTATTTTAGTTCTCCTACACATAACTTGTTCACTTTTGACTTTTCACGTTCTTTCGGTAATTAATAAATAAAGATATATTTTATCATAATATCCATATTTATTGGTATATAGTCTCAATAGCCTCGTAAATGATTTGAAAATGAATAATTAATAAAAAGGGTAAAATAAGAAGAAGAATTTTTTTTTTTTGATATGTTAATAATACGACAAAAAGTAAAGAGAGGTGACTTTTATTCCGTTTTCCTTCATTTAATACTTTACTTATTTACTCTCCTTTGCCGTCTCTGATTATTGTTTCTTTACATTTATAAAATGTATTACTTTATATTTTAATTTCAGAATTAAAATTTGGTGATTAATGATATAACATATATCTTTCTAATTTTGATTTCTTTGTAACAATTTGTTTTATCTATAATTGTTAATATAAACAATTATAATATATTTTTTAGTTAATTTAATAAAAATATTTTATTAGTTTTGCTTTTAAAAAATCCAATATATACAACAATGGTTCTTATGTTTGGATCTGAACAAGCATTTAGTTAAAATGGATATCAACCCGTTATACATATAAAATATTAAAGAATTTAAAAGAAAAAATTTAGAATCAAAATATTAATTTTCCTCATATTCTTACTAATTGTATTTTACATCGATGAACAACTTTTATTGTCATGATAATGAGAAAAAAGTTCGACTCTTTTCATCTCAAAGACTTAATTGCATCAACTCCATTTTTTAATTATAACTAAAGTGATGGTACATAAAATACATTCTGTATATGTTGCTATATATAATAACAATTAGAATATTTTTAAAAGTTATTTTCAAAATACAAACCTTAAAGACTGGCTAATCAAAGTTAATAGACATGTTCAGCCCGTGTGATGTATTGCTAGTCTTTTTTAGTAGGCGTTTGGACATGCGATTTCATCTCATGAGATGAAATCATGAGATTTTCCTTTTTATTA
>NC_081344.1:8372217-8388099 GCF_029784015.1 Lycium ferocissimum | reverse complement strand
CCCCTCCCCGGGAATTGGAGGGGGTTTCCCCCTTAATTACACCCCTTCCCACCTAATTGGTAATTAATTTGGCCCAAACAAATCGAAACGAAATTTTCATCCAAACCAATTCATCAGGGTGGCTTTAAAATTCCCAAAAGGGAATTTGCATTTTAATCATTTGGGTATTAGAAATCTTGCAATGATTCACTTTTCATTATATATAAGCGTGGAGAGGAGGGACGAACACCGCGTTCCGCTTGTACTATGAGCTTCACAAATTGTACATGCAATGAATGCTTGTACCATAAGCTATATAACTTGTACACTTTATCCAATTATTTTTATATCTCACGTAAACATATGTCATAGTACTTAATATTTATTCCCTTCTCATGTATAGACGCATGCATTTCAAATTTAATTCTCCGACACATTTATTTCCTCCACGCACTTTTACACATTCACTTTTGACTTTTCGTGTTCTAGCGTAATGTTTATTCTCTTTTCATGATGTACGTATACGCATTTCAATTTTCGATTCTCTACACAAATTTATTTCCTCCGTACACTTTAATTTGTTTACTTTTGACTTTTCACATTCTTTAAGAATTAATAAATCCCACGTGGATATATGTCATAGTACTAAATATTTATTCTCTTGTCATTTATACACGTGTGCACTTCTATTTTAATTCTCCGACACATATTTATTTCCTCCGCGCACTTTTACTTGTTCACTTTTGAGTGTTGACTTTTCATGTTTTTGCTGAATATTTATTTTCTTCCCATGTATATATGTATGCACTTCAATTTTAATACATATTTATTTTCTCCATGCACTTTTATTTGTTCACTTTTAACTTTTCACGTTATTTAAGAATTAATAAATGAAATACTCCTTCCGTCCCATATTTTTTTGCCACATTACTTGACTTTTCACGTTCTTTAAGAATTAATAAATGAAGTACTCTTTTCGTCTCATATTACTTGGTCACATTACTATACTTAACTTTCACGTTCTTTAAGAATTAATAAAATAAATCTTTCCTTCGTCCGTATTACTTAGCCACATTACTAAAAATATATGTCTATTTTTCTATTCTATATTTTTCTTCTTTTCTATGTCTAATCTAATATATCTAAGTGTGAAGAGAGTACTAACACAACAATAGAAATTTGTACCACAAGCTATATAAATTGTACATTTTAACCAACTACTTTTTTATTCCACGTGATCATAAGTCATAGTACTGAATATTTATTTCTTCTCATGTATACACGTATGCACTTCAAATTTAATTCTCTGACACATTTATTTCCTCTGTGCACTTATACTTGTTGACTTTTAACTTTTCAAGTTCATTAAGAATTAATAAATGAATTACTCCCTCCATTCCATATTACTTGGCCACATTACTAAACTACTTTTTTACTGAATATTTATTCTCTGCTCATGTATACAAGTATGCACTTCAATTTTAATTGTCCGACACATATTTATTTCGTCCGTACACTTTTACTTGTTCATAAATGAAGTACTCAACATTACTAAAAATATATGTCCAAATTACTTGTTCATTTACAGAATCAAGATAAAACTAATTAAATCTTTCACATCTTATCCTCTCCGTCTCATATTACTTGGCCACATTACTAAAAATATATGTCAAAATTACTTGTTCATTTACAAAATCAATATAAAATTACAAGATAAAATTAATTAAATCTTTCCCATCTTACCCTTAGTAATAAATGTTTTTAAAAATAGTCAATTTTGATTAGAATGTATTTATTGGAGAGAGATAGGGGTAAGATAGTAAAATATATCTTTTACTTCTAATTTCTTAAGGAGCGTGCAAAAGGGAGTGACAAGTAATATGGGACAGAGAAAGTATATATTTTACCATAATATTCATATTTATTGGTGTAATTCTCAATGGCCTTCAAAAATAATTTGAAAATGAGTAATTAAAGGGTAAAATTAATAATAAGAACACACAAATATTCATTCATTAATTCCATGGAAATTAATGGCCAGCCCTTTCCTCATGATTCTCCCCACTCTTCTTGCGTTGCCTAACTTGATGGTCCCCATGACAAATAAAAAAATACTAGAAAAAGGATGACAAGTATACAAATATGTATGCCTCTAAAATATGCGTAGTCATTATCTTTATACACAACCAACTGATAACGTCCAAATTCACTCCTCAAAGATAAAGTGTACACGATCGTCGCAATATAATTTACCCAACTATGAGTAGGGGTCGATCCCACAGGGAGCAATATACTAGGCGATTTAAACAAGCAAGGAATTATCAGCAACTAAGCTAAGCCAAACACTTTTTCAATATTTGATTTTTGGTTTAAAAACTAACAAAGATAAAACTAACTAGAAAGCGGGTAAAATGATCAATGGCCACAAGTATGGATACAAAGAAAATTACGCTCAAGTAACGATCCAATGTATTTCACAATTTTACAACTAAGAGCAGATTCATGTTAATAGATAATGATTTCTAAAATCTCATTGAAAGTCTTCCAACCAAATCAATGAATTTCACTCTAAGCTTTTCCAAGCCTTAGAGTGTGATATTAGGCACAATCAATTTAACCTCAAATAACTATCCTATTCCTAGCTCAAGTTATTAGATGGGTTTAATGACCCAAATTCTTGTTAATTAATCTTTCCCAACTAGATTTCTTCTTCCGAGCTCAATCAAAGTAAATGGGTGAGTCTTAGGGTTAGCTAATCCCTTAAGAAACATTAAAGAACAAGATTAATTAAAACAAAGACCACTTCATTAGAAATAAAAATCATTCAATACATAAGCAAAACAAGAGTTTCAATCCAAACTTTAACAATGTATACTTCCATAAACAAGGTTCAAGTATAGAAATGAAATACTACACGCTTAGTTATTCATTACAAAGCAAGAAATTAAAGAAATGAAGTAAAGGTTCAAGAAAGTGCTCAACCAAATCTTCAAATCTTCAACTTCAAAGTGTGGTGTAAACACTAGCCTCCAAAACTTGTGTGTTTATGCCAAAGATCAGTTTTACAAACCCTAAAAGAGTATTCATAACATTCCAAAATGGGAATAAATTGTGGACAAAATGTCTGCGTGCGGAAGTATGCGCACAAGTGCCACTCACATGCACAACATGCTGCGACAAGTGCCACTCACGAGTCTTTGCACGTATGCACAACATGCTGCCAAGTGCGCTAGCATGTCTTTGCCAGTAACGTGTCGCTTGTTCTATTTTCTTTCTATTTTGCTCCATTTTGCTCCGTTATCTTTCTCTGGACATTTTATCCTACAAAAACGACATGAATACACAAAAAGTAACACCAAAAGTGCTTGAAGAGTCACAAAAGCTTAAGGAATTAGCATCGAATATCCCATAATTTCGCGGCACATCACCAACATAATTGAAGTTTCATACTAATTAATAATTACATTTGTCAATACTTTAAACGTGAAGAGAGGATGAACAATAGCAATGCAAATTTGTACCAAAGGTTATTTTAATTCTCCTACACATAACTTGTTCACTTTTGACTTTTTACGTTCTTTGAGAATTAATAAATAAAGTATATATTTTATCATAATATCCATATTTATTGGTATATAGTCTCAATAGCCTCAGAAAATGATTTGAAAATGAATAACTAATGTGAAGGGTAAAATAAGAAGAAGAAGAATTTTTTTTCCTTGATATGTTAATGTCGATAAGTAAAAGTAAAGAGAGGGAGTGACTTTTATCCCCGTTTTCCTTTATTGTCAATACTTTACTTATTTACTCTCCTTGGCAAAATTTCTCGATTGTTGTTTCTTTACATTTATAAAATGTATTACTTTATATTTTCATCTCAGAATTAAAATTTGATGATTAATGATATAACATATATCTTTCTAATTTTGATTTCTTTGTAACAATTTGTTTTATCTATAATTGTTAATATAAACAATTATAATATATTTTATAGTTAATTTAATAAAAATATTTTATTAGTTTTGCTTTTAAAAAATCCAATATATACAACAATGGTTCTTATGTTTGGATCTGAACAGTTACTTAATTAAAATGGATATCAACTTGTCGGTATACATATAAAATATTAAAGAATTTAAAAGAAAAAATTTAGAATCAAAATATTAATTTTCCCCATATTCTTACTAATTTTCTTTTACATCGATGAACAACTTTCATTGTCATGATAATGAGAAAAAAGTTCGACTCTTTCCATCTCAAAGACACAATTGCATCAACTCCATTTTTTAATTATAACTAAAGTGATGGTACATAAAATACATTCTGTATATGTTGCTATATATAATAACAATTAAAATATTTTTAAAATTTATTTTCAAAATACAAATACGACGCTAATCAAAGTCAAGTGAATAGACGTATTTCGGCCGTGTGATGTATTGCTAGTCTTTTTTAGTAGGCGTTTGGACATGCGATTTCATCTCATGAGATGAAATCATGAGATTTTCCTTTTTATTGAACTAAAATTTGATCAATTGATGTTGTATTTTTTAGAAAGGCCTTCTAGTAGCGTATTAATTTTATTATGAACTATGATTTACTTATTTGGTAAGATTGTATAAGAATTGAGAAAATTTTGATGATCTTCACAACTTGCGGGGTTTTTATGTTTATAAAAAAAATGCAACTTAAGAAATTTAAATTACATGTCCAAATATAATTTCATCTCATAATTTCATATCATGAGATGAAATCTTGTCCAAAGCGCTCCTTAGTGTAAACATCAACAAGGAAAGCAATTAGTACTATATTATTTATTACGTAATATTTTTTAATCAAATAGTACATCAACAACTCAAATTTATTTTTCACACTTGTTACTTATTACTTTACCTACTGAGTATCAGCCAAAACACACATTTATCCATAAATGTTTTTCTAAAACCAAAACAAATCACCTTTTTTTTTCTGAATTGTCAGTAAGATCGAAAGGATAAAATGCCTGTAAGAGTGGTGGAAGCTTCTTCCCAGCCTTCCCAGCCTTCAGGTAATCACTACTTGCAATAATTTTCTCATATTTGATTAAAATTATCTTTATCTTTTATATCTACTCTGTATTCTGAATCGAAGTTGCAAGTTTTGTTATATTTATTGATATAGAAATTGAGATTTTTAATATTTAGGGCTTGATTTAATCAGCCCAATGTTGGTTTATTTATTTATTTATTAACATTGAGAATCAGACAAATTTAGCATTTTTTCCGTCTGTTTTTTCATTAAAAATACTCTTTTTAAGGATGTGGGCCATTTTGCCCAATTCAGTGGTTTAAGATTCTTGGCAAGTGTAATTTGCTTGTGAATCGAATTGAATTTCTTCAGTTTATGATTGCAGTATATTTAACTTTCATAGAGTTAGTATTTAGTACTCCCTGCGTCCATTTTTGCTTGTCCTTGTTTGACTTGGCACACCCCGTAAGGCGCAATAAATAAAATGATACTTTTACTATATCACCCCTTATTGTTGTAAATCATCTGAATAATTGAAATTAATCAGACATACTTTAAAAGTTGTGCAGCTACTGATAATTCACTGAAGTTTCCAACCCAATAACTAATAATAAGGGTAAAATAGGTATGAAATGGGAAATTATCTTCTGATTTTCCAAACTGGACAAGTAAAAGTAGACATCCATTTTTAGTATACTGGACAAGTAAAAGTAAAAATGGACAGGGGGAGTATTGACTAAACTGTTGTATCTTTTATGGCGTCGAATTATGTGGTTACAACAATAACAACATAGCCAGTGAAATCTCACAAAGTGGGTCTGGAGAGGGTAGAGTGTACGCAGACCTTACCCCTATCTTGGCAGGTAGAGAGGTTGTTTCCGGTAGACCCTCGGCACCAGGGGCGGATACTCTATGTAGATATATAGAAAATATTAAAATTTTGGTATAAAATAATAAATAGCACCCAAGAAGCAATAAAAGATCTTGGTGCTTTGGTTAAAAGCTGGTAGGCTTTAGGCTAAGCCATGGAGGAGCAGAGTTCGAATCCTACTCAAAGCAATATACTTTTTGTTGATTTTAAGGTGAGCACCCAGGACCATTGAATCTTGGGTCCGCCACTGCTCGGCTCAAGAACAAGCAATTTAAAACAGCATATATAAAAGAATCCAAGACAAAGAACAAGCAATTTAAAACAGTATATGTGATTGTGTGTACTAATTAGTAAATAGTTGCTGCATGACTCAAATGCTCCTTTTTCTTTCAACTACAAAGGTGGAACTTCAGGAAATACTTTGCCTGCAGCCTGTACTCTTCTAAGTGTCGGACAGGTGAACTTCTGCTCTCATTTTGACCTTCTGTTTCTATCATTTTATTCTTCGCAAATGCATTTCCCGTTGATTTACATGGTGTTATACTTGTATAAATGACATCCTGCAATAGGCCACTTCTTTTCTTAACCTTCCAACATAACTTGAATTCAGTTGGTTTTCATTAGACAAGTCTTGTAAGTTTTTCCTGTCTAGACACTAGTTTTTGCTTAAAATTGTTTGTCTAACATTCCCGCTAGTGTTAGTCCAACATTCCATTGAACTTAAAATTGTTTGTCTAGCATTCCCAATAGTGTTAGTCCAACATTCCATTGAACTTAAAATTGTTTGTCTAACATTTCGTGATTTGTATGAAGCTGTTGCTTGAAGCCTCAGCATTGGGCCGTTTGACTTGAAGATGATTATTTTAAACTTAAATCCTTTTGAACTTACACGTGACGAGGTTCTGCATATTTCACCGATTTTCCTTAACACCATGCAAGGTTTGCCAGTTTGTATCATATCCAAATTGTATAAGATGAAAATGATCAGAATGTTACTGCCTAACCTCTTGGTAGACTGAGAGTACTCATGCTTGTTTTGGTTGAAATCTAACTTCAGTAAGCATCAGTGAGCTTCACCTTTCATTTTTTGAAGCTTGTTACCCTAAAGTGAATTAGTAGCCTACACACCTTGTTCTTTTCCTAGCTTCATGTAGCCATATCAAAGTCACCTTCCACGAGAACATTATGGGCATCCATCTGATAGATCCACTGATCAAGTGCTGCAAGGGGACATACTTCTCACTGTCATGTTTTGGCTAATCATGGAAAGGGCATCACGGTGGTTCAATCCTTCCTTGATTGTACCTTTTGGCTACTAGTCTAGCCGTGACGTGTTACAACTTACAGTTTATGGTTGTTCAGCTTGTCAAACAAGTGAGAAATGTCATCATTTCTCACTGCATTCTTTGTTCCAGGCATTTTCTGGGACTCAGAACGTCTCAAGTCAGCAAAAAGATGAAGCTTGGCGAGTAAATGTTCGAATTCAGGGTTGTGACCTTGATCATGGATATCTCTGTGGTACAATGGAAGCTCTTAATGTTCCTATGGCAGATACACCAGTAAGAAACCTTTGCTTTTACTTCTGCAGTTATATCTCTTATAAGTGAAATCAAAATTCTGCTTCACACAATTTAATATTCTTTTTCTTTTTAATGTTATTTTCTTGTTAGGGCTTTTCAGTCTTTTCTTCAACACGTGTTTGTTGAACTATGAAAATACATGAGTTTGGTTCAGTGCTCAAATTTATCTCTTATCTTACCTTGAACCTCATTCTTCTCTTTTTCACCTTTAACAATCAAGTAATTACCTAGTTCTCACTTCTTAAAAAACAAAATAAAATTAACATAACCTAATTCTCCTTACACTTTAGCTGTAAACTGGCAACACGGAATCTTTAAGTTTTGTTACTTGAAGCTGGGTCTCTGCGTCTGTCCTTTAGAACTTTTTCCTTCTGCTATTAGCCTTAAACAATCAAGTAGTTACCTAGTTCTCAATATATCCTAGTAGAGCTGCTGTAGCAGGTTCGTTTCCATTGAGAATAAACTTACTCACTGTGGAAGTTATTCGTCAAGTTGTGATCAGTCTTCAGCTTGTAACTGAAACTTTATCTTCTACGATTCGTCTCTTTTGGTAAAAAGAATGTTAACCAATATGTTCCAAGTGCTCTGTTATATCTCTATCATGGGCCAACCTCCAAAATGTAGTATAACACCAGTTCTTTGTGGTATTGCCAGGTAGTTACTTTCTGGGAAGGGGAAATTGTTGATACCAAGAACTATACTTTCTTCACTGGCAAATGGGGCGCCATGTATGCTCTTTTCCTCCTCTTTCCACATTGACCAATTCTCATTCCAAATGGTTTGCCTAATTTAGAAAAAAAGAAGTTTATCTAATCGGTTTGGTTTTATGATCAGATCAGAAGATGACATAAAGCACTGGACCAAGTTTCCATCGTTTTCACCCCTTTTGGTAAGCAGTCAAAGCTACTCCCTTAAATGTAGATATTCAGTCATCTTGATCTTTTCTGCCCTTTTCAGAGCCAAGTGGAGGTTGATGGCGGTAAATCACTGGACTTGAGTAACTACCCATACATATTCATGGTAACATGTCTTCTTCTTCTTGTTTTTTTTTGAAACTGGTTACTGTGGTAACATGTCTTCTCTTACTGATTTATATGGTAAGGGAGCTTGATTGTAGGCTCATGATGTGTTACCGTTCTGACTTTGGCTGTGCAGAGATGGAAAGAACAATACTTTGTGAATGTTGGAACAGACTGTGGGTTAACAATAGCTGGTTTCTACTACGTTTGCTTCTCCTGTAGTGATGGCTCCATCAATGGCTTCTATTACGATCCTAATAGCAGGTACCGTCTTTTACCAAGCCCTCTCTTTAAGTTTTTCCCATTCTTACGGATTACCTATTTTGTGCTCATGAACCTTGCCCATCTATTTTGACCTTCATGCTTAAAAACTTCTATACTTACTGAAGTTGATGAGGATGTGATTGAATTTTATTTTGGCAGCCCTTTTCAGAAGTTGGAGCTGAAATCCACAAATGAAGGAAGATTAGGTTTCAGTTGTTCCTCATATGAGTTGCAGTGAACCATGTTAGGTGTGTCTTAGAGAAGGTCGGTTGATATTAGCTCGCCCCAAAACTTTGATATATTATTTCTAGGTCTTCCATCAATGGTTTCAATATGCACATTAGACGCTTCGCAGTTGAGATAGAGGTTCCAAAATGGAACAGAGGTCCTGATTTAGTTGTCACGGGTCAAGTAGATGAAGTAAAGTTTAATAATGAGTTGAGTCCTAGTGACAGTAGTCATTTTGATTTGAGATTTGTTTTAGTGAATATCCTTATTATCAACTTCTATCTCGTTTTTCTCTGGAAGACTCATCTTTGATTCACTGGATCACCTTGTTTTGATCTTCTTCTTTTTCTTTTCGGTGGAATCATTAAAACAAATGTGAGTACTACTGCACTAACTTCTGGATCTATTATGCACCGCTAATTATTGGATGGTGTTGATTTGCATTTGGCACTCTAATGTAATAGTATATTTGTGATGCAAAGGACTATAAACCAAGACAATATATAAGGATCTAAGGAATTGCAAACCACTGCTATGAAGCTCAGTTAAGGTAAGTGGTAGGCTTGAAAGAGTAAGCTTTGCGTAGTTTGATAATAATAATAATGTAGTTTTGAACTTACTTTGTATTGCTATCAAATGCTTAGATGTCTTTCGACTAGATTTGCCCCTGAATTTAGTGACTTAATTCAAAACAAGGAACTGTTTGACTTAAATACATGAATCTTCCACTCATGGACATTCTTGATAGGACACGAAAGACATTGTCGTGGTAATCCAATAGTATATGTTTTCTCTTTATCATTTGCTCGTCTTTGTTCCTTCAAGTTCTTCCTCTATTCCTATCCAGCAAGCCAATGGATTCCACTCGATCATATTTTGACTGTTAATACGATATAAAAGGACAATTATTACAAAGCGGATTACAACTTACCCTGTGCCATTGCACTTTTACCACTAGACCAAAGATTTACGGTCTCTCTACTCCGTCCCTCCTTTTTATTTCCTATTTCTTTTTCTTATGTATATTTTACTCACAAGTAGGCGCTGGTCGGAATTGATAGATTCCAATCTAACTTCTAGCTACTGTGAAAGTTATGTATAGATTCACACTTAAAGCAGCCAAAGAAAATCTTCCTTGTCAAGAATCATATTCTTTTAGTATTAAAGATCATTTCTTTTAGAATATCATTTTGGGTAATAGAAGACAGTTCCTTATCATGTCTGGATATAAATATTATAGTTGGAGGCAAAGCCATGCCTCCCTTTTCCTTTACAAAGTTAAGATTGCTTCCACTACACACCAGTATAAAAGATTAAAACCATCTTCTCTTTAGAATAAAATAATAATCCTGTTTCTACTTTCGTCTAATTTGCTCTCTTTTTTTTATTTTTAAGTAGAATAGTGTAAAATGATTATTTATGGTTTTCCTTCTTTTTACATTTATCATTGTTAAAAGAAGCAAACATAAAGAAGTACAACGGGATAATCAGAGAATTGTGAATATGTTGAAATTATTTAATCCCATTTCAGCTTCAACCTGATTGTGATTAGCCCAAGCAGCTAAATATTTTCAATCAATTACGTTTCAATCTCAAATTAATTCGGAAGTTTGTTATACTAATCCTTTTGGTGTCCACTCTGCTCCATTTAATCTTTCGATATTCAAGCGATTAATAATTTATCATGAACCAGTATGCAACCTGATAAATCTTTTCTTTGACTTAATTCACAATTAAATAAAGTACATTACACGAAACCTAATAAATCTTTTGTTTCACTTAATACCCAATTAAATGAAGTAGGTCACATTAGCCAACATTAACTTTAAAGAACATCTTGAAAAAATCTGCTTGATTAGTAAATGATATTCAAACATATCATGACTCATCTTGAACTGTAAAGCACTTGAGCATTTTCTTCAAAGTTTAACCATGTGAACTTATATTTTTCCACTGCCATTTAAAAGAGTACTGCAGTGGAAGTCCTCCATTTGAAGCAATGCAAATATGCCTTGTCTTTCCAAAGAAAAAGTTAACAGCGTTTAAGGTATATACATCGTCAGTTAAGAAATTTTTATATTATCAGGTTACATTATCTATCTGCAGTAGAAGTATAACATTAAAACAATACCAAATATCTTTATTTTTAAAACTAAATCTCACATTTTAAAGGACTAAATCTCACATTGTAGATATCCTTTGAATGACCTGATAGTGCAAAATATACTTTATACTAACGGTGTTATATAACTTAAACTCAAATTTAAAACTCAAAACAACATATTAAAAATTTTAAAGAATAAAAAACTAAAAAGAAAAAGAGGCAAAAAGAAAGCACACAAGCACTTACCCGCGAAAGGGGAATGTTGTCTACTAAGAAAATTTGTACTTTAAAACCTTGAGTCCTTGTCCAGAACTGATCATTCTCACTCACTACTTACTAGAGCCAATTTCTAGTCATACACTAACAAAATGCTTATTTCACCTTACCTTTTCCATATTTTGCTCTGCATATTTCTCTTCCTTTCTAGCAGTACTGGTAGTTCTCTAACTTTAACTCATTTTCTCTAGTTGTCTTTAGTCAGGGGCGGAACTAGAGAGAAAACTGTGTTTTTCATGTGACTGTCATCAGTAGCTTTGGTCAAAACCTATGGAGTATTTCATGTTATAAACATCACTTAATATGTAGTAGTAGTATTTATTTATCCAGAATCTAGTAAGCTGCCCTTTTTTAGAATTCATAACTCATACACTCAAAATTCTGGCTTCGCATAAGTATGTAGTGAAGAAGTAATAAAATGAATCTGACTAATTTTATCACTCTTTCATGTGACTGCAGAGGGAACACAAGTCATTTTGGTGAACAACTGCAAGGAAAGCATATGGCCCGGGATTCAGGGCGGTGCAGGGCAGACTACACTAAAAGATGGAGGGTTTCACCTCAACAGTGGCGAGCAAATAGTCCTCGACATGCCTGACAAGTGGTCGGGGAGGATATGGGGGAGACAGAACTGCCATTTTGACGAAAATGGTAAAGGAAAATGTGATACTGGCAATTGTGGTGACCAGTTACAGTGCCAGGGGCTAGGAGGTGAGCCCCCAGCTACTGTAGTGGAAATGACACTAGGCTCATCGACTTCGCCCTTACATTTCTACGATGTAAGCTTAGTCGATGGATTCAACTTGCCAGTGTCGATGAAGCCTGTGGGAGGGGGCGTTGGATGTGGGGTCGCACAGTGTGAAGTTGATTTAAACGTATGTTGTCCGTCAGCACTGGAAGTGAAGTCCGGAGATAAGGTTGTCGGGTGTAAGAGTGCTTGTTTGGCTATACAATCACCAAAGTACTGCTGCACAGGACAATATGCAGATCCTAAAACTTGCAAGCCAACTGTTTTTGCACATCTATTTAAGGCTATTTGCCCCAAGGCTTATAGTTATGCATTTGATGATTCTTCTAGCCTTTACACATGTAGGGCCCCGCGATATCTCGTAACTTTCTGTCCTCCTAAGTGAGAGGTTTATGTATTTTCCCCTGCAATTTAGGATATGATTGAAGAGTCACTTCCATCCTATTAAGGGCAGTATTTTGTCTAGCTTTATGTTTATTCAGTTTTAATGGTAAAAGAAGTTAAAAGGCTCATGAAGAACAATCCTAGCCCTGCTTACTGGCGTGATATTTCTATATACTGAAAAACAAATTAACAAAAACTCAATCCTGAAATTAGCTGCATCCAAACAATACCTTACTTGAGACTTAACAGTTGAAAACAAAATGGAAGGAAGAAAAATCAAAAAGAAATGGGAAGTTTTTGAGAATATAATTAAGTGTGCTTTCTCTAACAGTTTAAGCTTTTAGATGAGATGGTCACGCACTCAATAGAAATCAATGCCAAATATTGAAGTGAAATAATGGGCAGGAAAGACTATGCCTCTAATTTACAGAGGTAAAAACATTTTCTGCCACGAAACTCCAACTAAGAACAAGAACTTACCGTTACAACAACAACATACCCAGTGGAATCGCACAATGTGGGGTCCGGGGAGGGTAAAGTGTACGCAGACCTTACCCCCAAGGTGGGGTAGGGAGGTTGTTTCCGAAAGACCCTCAACAAGAACTTACCGTTGGTGATGTCAATTGATCTCAACATGCTCATGTAGGTCATCGACATTTGTGAGATCATGATGAAGCCAGGAGAAAAAGTAACTAGAAATCTGAATAATCGCAACATACACAACAGCCAAACAAACAAAAACAGATGGTATAAAAAATCCAGCACCTACAGTATCTTGAGAAGTTACCCTGAACCTCCAACACTAGCATTAATGTCAATGGTTTGCATGACAAGAGTTATATTCTTCAGACAAATTTAGCCTAATGGGTAAGAGGAACAGAATTTAAATAGTGGCCTCAAATAAGGCCATTTGTGCAAACGTCCTTTCTGAAACACAACTGTATGAAAACGGATATCGAAACATTTTTTTGCGTGGATTGGCCTTCTTTTGGGGTGTTCTTTAATTTTTGGTCCTGAAATTGCTATGGTCTTTAATTTTTGGCCTTCTCTTAAAAAGTGGCCGAAAATACTCCGAGGTTCTGGGTTCGAACCCCCGCTCAGTAAAAAAAAATTAAAAAAAAATCGCAAGGTAAGGCTTTTGCCAAAAGTCTGCCGTCTCCGACATTAGTTCTATGTAACTTCGCCCGAATAGGCATAGGTTTCCTTGCGAAATTATTATTATTTTTTACTCTGCTGGATTTTGAACCCAGAACCTCGGGGTATTTTCGGCCACCTTTTTAAACTAGGACAAAAATTAAAGACCGGCGAATTGAGGGACAAAAATTAAAGACCAGTTCGTATGAAGGACAATCGTGCAAATTTCCCATATTGAAACAATAGTTTAGCCCACCAACAATCAGGGCCAAACTGTGACGTTGAGACGTCAACCCATAATTACAAGGTAATTCATGTATGAGGCCCTTTCTATTGTTGGTGGGTAATACTTGTGTCTCTTTCATCAATATCTATCCCTCCGTGATAATTGTCGTCAAAGTTATTTCATGTTTCATTTTACCTAATGTCACTCTTTATTTAAACTCAACGATTCTACAAGTGGCTGAGCAGCTTATTGTCCTCCTCCTTATAAACTTAACGCCTATTTTGGAATTTCAGACAAATTTATACGTGATATGTTGTACTTCGCACTAAGAGAAGTGAGAAGTGTTGTCAATGATAAGTTACTAAGAGCAAAAACAACAAAGCGTTTTGAAATTATTTTCGACGTATATCTTGTGTGCAGGGGAAGGATATCCACATCTTTTGCCTTCGAGCCAATTTCTAACATGCGTGAGTCACTCTCTTTTACTAGCTCTTTACAAACCTAATAAAGAATGATTTATTATAAAGTGAAAAGAAAAGTTATTCTTAATCAATGAGGATGCTTCCTTCTAAAATACACTTTTATTTCTCCAACACAATATTAGACAAGTGCAAAAACCAAATATCATTAGAGATGGTGACAATCCTTAAAAACTGTTTGTTTCCTCTTTGCTCTTGCTTAATTCTTCTCGAGTTAAATGAGTATAGTTATTAGTAATTTGCACGATTCCCTTATTCGGGGGTCGTCTTTAATTTTTACCCCTCAAATTGGTGGTCTTTAGTTTTTGTTTTTTTGCTAAACACCCCTTGGTTTTGGGTTCGAACTCCCGCTCAATCAAAAATTAAAAAAAAAATAAAAAATCGCAAGGTAGAGTTTGGATTCGTAAAGGCAGAGTTTTGCCTCAAAATGAGGTAGAGTTTGACTGGATACTCTACCTTTTCAGACAGAGTTTTTGACTGCAAATTCTATTTAAGACAGAGTTTTGCTTTCAGGCATTAGGCAAAACTCTGCCTTACCTTATGCCTTAAGGCAAAAAAAAAAAAAAAAAAAGTTTTACTCAGTTGGAATTTTACAAAACTCTGTCTTAAGGCCTAACTTTTTCCCGAATAGGCTTAGTTTCTTGAAATTCGCATTCCTAATTCTTTTTTTTTTTTCCTGCGAAGTCGATTCAAACTCTCAAAACCTCATATTAGGCGAAGGACAAAAATTAAAGACCAGTGACTTTGAAGGGCAATCCGCACAAAAAAAAAATGTTCCTACATTGCACGTGAGAAACTTCTAACTCATTGCATGAATCTTTGTTGCACACTTTTGCAAAGTTTGACGCCATTTATAAGGATCGTATATATGGTATAAAGGATATTTTAGTCTTAATGTAATAAATTTTTAAAATCGTATCATTAAACAGATTAAAAAATTTAATTTTATTCAGAGAATAAGTTTTCAAAAAAGGACAAAAAAAAAAGGGATAAGGCATCATTCTACCGCACTAGTAGCGTTTTTTCTACTTACACACCTTACCTAATGTTTGTCCTATCCACCCCTAAACTATTTAAAACGTAATATTTTACCCCACTCGATGTGGCAAAGGAGAGTGTGTTTATTTCCCTTTGAGAGAGTGAGAAACATAAAAAAGCGAAAACTTAATTTTTTCTTAAAAATTTGTATTTTCTTAAAATATGAATATAAATATAGTTTTTCACATTTTAAAAAAATAATTAATTTTTTTCAAAATTTTATAAAAAATCAGTTTTTTTTTTCAAATTTTGACAAGAAAACACTTTTCCGGATTTTTTTTGAAAAATAAAAGTGTCCTAAGAAAATGAAATCATGAAAATCAAGATCTTTTAAGACATTTTAAAAAAATAATCAAGCTTTCCATATTATTAACAAATCCATTTTTCCATATTTTAAAGAAAAATCAGTTTTTTAATTCGCATTTTTTCGCTTTTTTTTTTTTTTTTTTTAAACGGGTTTTAAAAAAAAAAAATTTAAAAGAAAAATCGTTTTTTAATTCGCGTTTTCGTTTTTTTTTTTTTTTTTTTTTTAAAAGGGTTTTAAA
>NC_081344.1:8361126-8372117 GCF_029784015.1 Lycium ferocissimum | reverse complement strand
CATTTTCTGCCACGAACCTCCAACTAAGAACAAGAACTTACCATTGGTGATGTCAATTGATCTCAACATGCCCATGTAGCTGATCGACATTTGCGAGATCATGATGAAGCCAGGAGAATACGCTCCATATAAATAAAAAGTACTAACTAGAAATCAGAATAATCTGGCAACATACACAAGAGCCAAACAAACAAAAACAGAAGGTATAAAAAATCCAGCACCTACAGTATCTTGAGAAGTTACCCTGAACCTCCAACACTAGCATTAATGTCAATGGTTTGCATGACAACAGTTATCTACTTCAGACAAATTTAGCCTAATGGACTAAGAGGAACAGAATTTAAATAGTGGCCTCAAATAAGGTCATTTGTGCAAATGTTCTTTCTGAAACACAACTGTATGAAAACGAATATTGAAACATTTTTTTTGCGTGGATTGACCTTCTTTTGGGGTGGTCTTTAACTTTTGGCCCTTAAATTGCTGGTCTTTAATTTCTGTCCTCCGCTTAAAAAGGTGGCCGAAAATATCCCGAGAATCTGGGTTCGAACCCCCGCTCAGTCAAAAAAAAAAAATTCGCACGGTAAGGGTTTTGCCAAAAGTCTGTCATCTCAAGCATAGGTTCTGTGTAACTTCGCCGGAATAGGCATCGGTTCATAGAAACCTATGCCTTGTGAAATTATTATTATTTTTGACTTTGCTGGATTTCGAACCCAGAACCTCAAGATATTTCTAGCCACCTTTTTAAGCGAAAGACAAAATTAAAGGCCAGCGAATTGAGGGACAAAAATTAAAGACCAGTCCGTATGAAGTATGAACGACAATCGTGCAAATTGCCTATATTGAAACATTTTTTTGCGCGGAGTGCCCTTCTTTTGGGGTGGTCTTTAAATTTTGCCCCTCATATTTGTGGTCTTTAAATTATGCCCCTCATATTGCTGGTTTTTAAATTTTGCCCTTCGCGTTGCAACTTTTGAGCTTTCGCGCCGAAATGTGAGGTTCGAGTTCGAGCCCTCGCTCGAGCATAAATTAAAAAAAAAATCGCAAGACAAGGTTTGGTTCGCGTGTATGCGGCCCGGCATACTTTTGTTAAAGAATTACAAATTTTATCCGGACAGACATTCTCGTGCCTTATGGGCGGACTTGGCGTAAATGTCACGAGATTGACATAACTTTGATAATTCCTTCACAAAGTTATCGGTGGGGGCATACTTTTAATGGGCAAACTTTTATGCGGACCCGGCATAACTTTGTGAAGGAATTATCAAAGTTATCTTGGGACCGAAATCTTTATCTAAATATCATAAGACATAAGTATCTTGGTCTGGCGTAACTTTATTAATTCCTTCACAAAGTTATCCGGTGGGGGCATACTTTTAATGGGCAAACTTTTATCCGGATCCGGCATAAACTTGTGAAGGAATTATCAATGTTATCTTAGGACCCGGCATCTTGTATGTCTGCCCATAAGGCATAAGTATGCGGGTCCGGCGTAACTTTGAATTCCTTCACAAAGTTAGGTGCGTTGGGGGCATAACGAAATTTAAAGCTACGCCTTGGAGATAATAGTCAAAATACCCCCAACGTTTGACCAAAATGCAACTACACACCTAACGCTGCGTTGGACCTATTACCCCCCCAGAAATTTTTTTTTCGGTATTAAAAATGCCCCACTGCTGATGTGGACAAGAGCGTGAATACACGCTCGGTGGCGCGTTATAGCCTTTAAAGAGCATGTGACGTGTTTTTGGAGGCGCCCATTTGAATTTGCCACGTAGATGCCGTAGATTAATTTGAACTCACTCCATTTTTACACCCAACGACTGCCGTCTTAACTTCTTCACCCATTTAATACCCATCTCCATTTTTTTGTCAAAAAGCAACAGACTCCATGCTTGACCACTCAATCGTTATACCTCTAAAAATCAACACCTTAATCGCTCGATCGTTGGAAAAGAGGTTCGTTAGCTAGGTTTATTTCTCATTTATTTCTCTTTAAATTTTCGTTTCATGTGAAATTTATTGTTTTAAATTTCTTGAGTGATTCTTGCTCATATTTAGTTATTTTTCATTTCTTAGGGTTTGTTATGAAAAAAATTGACCTTGGTCGATTGTGTATGGATGAGAGTGATCCTATGCTTAGAACGAGTAGTCCGATGTCAACACGGAATTTGTTGCAAATGCAAACTTCTTGGTCTAAAAACAACCACGAAAGAAGATCTTGGTCTTGTCCCTATTATGGTGTATGGTCTTGCTCCCATTTTTTGATTTATTGAAAAATTAAATTTGTAAAATTATGCTTTCTGTTTTGCTATTTTTCAGGCTCAAAAAATGCAAGTTTTATTGGAGGACAGAGATGAAGTTGATCCAAGATCAAAATTTATCCTCCCAAAATTGGTTAACAAAATTAGAGATTTAGAGAGGGAATTGGTGCAATATCGGAGTTTGAAGATGGAATTGGATGAGATCGCTAATAACGATAATAATTCGGTTAGTGTTGACATGGGTTTGGTCGAGGTTGATGGACCAAAAAAAAGAAGACACAAGGAAGACTAAAGGGGTAGGTTCCATAGGAATTTCATTTTTTGTTTTGTTGTTTGTGTTGTTGTTGTGTTCATAAGTTTTTGTATTAGTAGTGGCAATTCAAACAATGGAAAAATCAAATTGCCATAGATAGTGGTAGTGGTGGTAGTGTCTCGGCTATGTTATGTTTTGTTTGCCTTTTGTTATGGCAAATTTTCTAACATATACATCTATTTTATCATGTATGAATGAAAAAGTTTGATGTTAAGGTGTTTTGAAGTATTTATCCGAAATTAAAATTAAAATCAAAATCACATCACATAACATTAATCATTGTCTTAATCAAAATAGTAGCGTACATGGACGTTAAACATAGACAATTGAATAATAGAGATCTACTAATCAATATTTATGATCTCTATCTCTTTTTTAAATACATGAAATCTATGCCATCTCCACGCTCATTTACACACCGAATCTCTAGTGTGTCTCCTCTCAAACCTTTTGAATCTATAAATGCACTTCCGCCCCCTTGGCATAAACGAGCTTTTTTCCCAATTACGGCGTCGTCTTGTGAACGGTGTCATCTTGATACTTTAGGGGAGTGTATGCGGATCCGACATACAATCTTTAAGAAAAAGTTAAAGTTATGCGGATCCGGCATAACTAAAAGTACGCACATCGAGGCAAAGTACGCCTCGGCAGGACTTTTAGTTAAACATAACTAAAAGTACGCCGGAGGAAGTATCTAAATTTAAACTTTGCCTTATAAGGCAAACTTTTTTTTGGTTGAAAGTCTATTTTATTCCATCAAAAAGCATGTGACACAAAGTTGGTGACCTTCAGCGTACATGGTAAAATTCCTACTCGCTAACTTGTATAAGTCAAACTAGGAGCAACTATTACATTAAAAAAACAACGACCGATTTTAATCAACTACACTTAGCTAGGGATAGCAATTCAATGGCAATGAGCTCTCTGCCATTTGAAATTGTTCGCTTGGATGTGAATATGTTGTGCAATCTCTCTCGAGTCTATCGGAAAAAGCGAGTATTTTGAAATACGAGAGTAGGTTATTTCTCTCGAACCAATGCCAGCTAGCATACCAAAAATGCGGCAAGTAATGGAGCGTTGGCACGATTTGTGTCTAGCAATGTGAGATCCATGTGATTTCATCTTGCCATTTTATTCTTCTAGTGTACCCCGACCAACAATGCATTACACCTGATCCTTTTGTGATGGAGCATTCAAAATAAAGATGGAAAATATTTCTTGGTGCGCATGAGAAGATGGGAAAATATTTAAAGTCTATCAACGATTATGCTAATCTACCTTGTATTGCCGGCCAAAGTGTGAATTTGTATACGGGATGGACATTTGGTTGTAGCATAATACTTTTCCGTATAGCTTTGGTATATATGCTTGAAAAAATACATATATATGCTTGAGGCAAGTTTGCCCATAAATAAGTATGCCCCCATTCGAGCGTAAGTTTGGTAAATCATACAACAAGTTTATGCCGATGAGGCATACGCTTTTAATGGGCAAACTTTTATCAGATCGGCGTAAACTTATGAAGGAATTATCAAAGTTATCGGGAGCAAGCATACTTATG
Source organism: Lycium ferocissimum (assembly GCF_029784015.1). Classification (NCBI taxonomy): domain Eukaryota; kingdom Viridiplantae; phylum Streptophyta; class Magnoliopsida; order Solanales; family Solanaceae; genus Lycium; species Lycium ferocissimum. The sequence continues at coordinate 8,367,982 of NC_081344.1, read as the reverse complement.
TCAAATGCGCCCATAAGGCATAAGTATCGGGTCGGCGTAACTTGCTAATTCGCTTGCCTACTTGTATCCCGATGGGGGCATAGCGAAATTTAAACTTTGCCTTGCGAATTTTTTTTAAAATTTTATTTGTGGGGGTTCGAACACGAAATTTAAACTTTGCCTTGCGAACCGCTGCGAATTTGTACACGTTTAACGGTATATCAGTGAAATGGAATTGGAACACGTTAAGCGTATCTTTGTGGTGTTGTTTTGATTAAACGAACAAGACAAAATACTAAAATGTTGTTTTTCATTAAGCGAACAAGACAAAATACTAATATGTTGTTTTGATTAAGCGAACAAGACAAAATACTAAAATGTCAATCCATAAATGTGTACATTGAAGAAGCTGTGAGGGACATTTTCATCATAATTATATTTTCCATAGGTTTGCTTTGGGTATTTGTGAGCAGGTGCTTTCTTGGCTTGGGTTTGTGATTTACCTCTACCTTTTGTCATTTTCTCTTTGTATCTCTTGTAGTTTCCTGGTTGTGATTGCTTCATTGCCTCTCCCGTTTCAGCTTACTATTTGCACTTGGCTTGTAGCCAATGTCCGATGTAGCTCTTTGATCTGGTCACCTTTGCTTTACTAGTTGACACAATCCTGTTTGCTTGACATGCCAGGCTGTTCATAAATTATACCAAGGAGTTAGTAATGGAAACAACACATAAAATAACTTTAGTAATGGAAACAACACATAAAAGAACAACTTTGTGCGTATTAAGGCACTCCACGTTAAGCTTTTTGAACCCATTTTTCTGGAAAACACCCGTTCCATTATACAGGCCTTTTATATGGTGCCTGGTGCAACTTCCTCTTCCTCTTTTAGCGTGATGGGTACATTACTAGTTCTTTGCCAGGACGAGAACATGAAGCATGAACCCCAGTTCTTGCGGGGATTATTTCCTTGCTTGGGCGGTTTTCCTAGGTCTTATCTTGGCCTCTTTTCAACGGGTACTAGTTTTGTTGGTGGTTTCTTTGGTCTCCCCGCTGACACTTGAAGATGGTGGTTGTGATGTGTTGGCCCACTTCCCGGCTGCTGAAGCTTGCTTTGGTTCATCCGTGCTATTTGAGTCTTTTTTGGACACCTGCTTGTTGTGGCCTCGTATGGCGATTCTTCTAGTCATGGCCATTCCGAGTTCTTGGCATCTTCCCGGACTTTGGAATTTCACCTCATTTCCTTGGTCTTTTGAGGCTTACCGGGCATGCTTTATGTACGGTGGAGCCACTAGAGCCCCGGGTAGGGAACGAGCCACATTTCAATGTTTGTGAGTGGTTGAAGAACATGCTCGTATGTTCTTATGTAAGTCTCTTTGCTATAGCAATGGTCAATGTAGCCAAGTGGATCATACCTTTTGCTGAATTGCGGCTAAAAAGCATGTGCACATGGGATGCCTTTGTTGCCCGCCTACGGTACCTTGCGCTTTTAGAAATATCCACGGTGTGTTGATATAGTCCTTCCCTAATTTCAAAACCGACAACTCCGTTAAACTCGATATTGCATTGCATTGAAAGTGTAGCATTTTTCCTGCCATAACACTTCGTACATTGAGTAGTTACGTTTCAAGTGTTTACAAACTCCCTTAATGTTTCAATCCTTGCCATCATTTTCACTAATCTCCTCGAAGAGCATTGTTATTATAGTTTTGTGCCTACCGGTTAGTCGATAAACAAACGGTCATATTGTTATCTACAAAACGTTTGTCAAAACGAGAACGACGGAGGTAAATATGCATTACTCATACACAGCACCATGATCCAAGCATTAAAACACTCGGCCATATTGTTATCTACGGAATCTACTTTTACATTAGTGTTGAAGTAGACCTTACACCAATAATTTATGTTGTAATACATCGGTTTGTCCATCATTTTCGTTGGACCAAGCAACTTCATACAACAAATATTTCTCCTTAGTTGAGACTCGAAAGTGCTTTTGGCAATTCTCCAAAGCTTCTTGTCTTCTTTATGGCCTCTCCGGTCTTTTGCTAAAGTTAGCTAAGATGTGCCTAGCACGCTTTGCATGTGTTCAACGGGGTAAAAGATCTTGAATAGCAACAAATAGTCCCACGAAATAGTAGCCGGTTAGTATAGATGAAAATACATGACTTTTCATGAAAAAAATTTGCAACAATCCTACGTATTTTGTACATACCTTGCATATACATTTTATCAATGTTAAATGTGTCAGTCTCCAAGTGCCAAATCTTCCTTCAAGTCGATAAACCAAGTCAAGTGCTCTTGTTTTCATACTCCACCACAGCCCATGCCGGAGGCAACATTTGGTTATTACCGTCTTTACACGCTACTGCAATGTTGTCCTCTACAAACCCGCGCTGAGAGAAACAACCGTATAAACCAATACATTTTTTCTGGTCTTGAAATGCTTTCTTAGCTTCGAAAACAGATATAAAAGCTCTTGTAAAACGAGGCCTACTATCGGCATTTGGTTCGACAAGTTTAACTACACAAGTGGAACCGGGATTAGTCCTTAACAATTCATCCTGTAGTCGAGGATTTTCCCGAGCTCTGAATGTGATCTCCCATGATTTCTTTAGGTACTTTTGCTCTTGCTCTTAAGCTGTGGTCTTACCAACATGAAGATTAAACTTTGTCCTAATTAGCTCTTACAGCTGAACAACTTTAATGTTTGGTACACTCGGTTATTCTCTTTCTATAAGTCTCGACAATAAACTTGGCATTACAAGTAGTTTAACTCTTTGGGCTTAGTATGCTTTGGAATGTAAGTTTTAATTTGGAAATCATCTGTGGTTTTATCAAGCCTAGCATACAATAACCATGGACAACCATCCTTTGCACCTCACCCTAACCACTTGTAAAATCTCATTCACCCACTTTTCTACTTTAACCCTTTTCTAACGGCATATTTTTTCTTTTGCTCTCCTAAACTCATCAACATCTTTAAAGACCATACCCACTACCATACAACTTTCTTGGCGGTGGGGGTCATGAATGATTTTGTTCTTATCATTCTTCCTTCTTGTAAACCTTTGTCTTCTTGGCGGATTACCCCAATGATTCAATGTCCTCTTCATCATCCCAACCCTCATCATCTATTTCAAAGCTATCGTCAACGAACTATCAATGTGGGTTCATCACCTCTTTAACCTACCCAAAGACTAACCTTACCTATTCTAGTTTCATCAAATCCTAGATCCGCGGCTTGACCTGCGGGAACCTCTTGTTTGTCGGGTTTTGCCCTCTCACTTCTTTTCTCCTGCGAAATTCAATCCTCCTTTCGGCCCTCGGCTCTCTTTACCTCGTCGGCCTCGTCGCTTGCGTATTCATCCTCCTTCCTTCTGTCATCTCTTGATTGTTCACTATCATCGGTTGAGAAATCGAGAACCCTCGTCTAAGGAATCGATCCCATTTGGACCTACGTCTTTAAGATCTTCATGAACGGTGTAGAAGAGGAAGAATCTGTATTTTCGGCGATAGTATCAAGGAAAAGAGGAATGGGGTGTTGTTTCTTCGGGAGCAACGGCGGGTGTAGGATAGGTAGGAGGTGTTTTAGAAACGAGAGAAAAATTTGAAGTAAAGAATGGGGTGGTGTGTTTTCAGCGATAGCAGCGTGAGTGTATAGGAGGTAGGAGGAGGTGTTTTTTTCCAAGTTTGAGTAGAAAAGGACAAAGGTGCATTAGGACAATTTAAGGGCTCCTCAACAACCCTTTCATTACTATATCTTTCATGGCCCTATGTCGTGACCCGCTTTGTTAAAGGGAACAAGATTCCTCCTATCCTCGCAGCTAACGTATTCTAATAAAGGTGGGTCAACAAGCCCGCCGTACCATGTGCTTGACAAAAACCTCCACGAGTGTCACCATCGTTCAAACCCACGGTCATATTTAAAATAACCTGCATCCTTTATAGACGTCATCAAAATGCCACAATGAGGTGGCTTAATGCGAATGTGCAAGTAGTTGTGTATCCTAATTCTTTAATAAAGTCTCTCGACTCAAAAAAGACAACATATCGACATCGACATTGAATATATCGGTAACTTCCCCCACCTTAGTATATTGGCTCCCCATTATTTAAGTATAACACGCCTCCGTGGTACCGTCTTAAGGTTACATACACAAAATCAGCCATGTACTACCTAAATACAAAATAAAAAAACAAAGAATACCAAGTAATTCAACTTAATGTCAAACGGAATCAAAAAATGATAATAATATGCACGATGGCTGAAAACCCTAGACTACATCGTTTTTGAAAAAAAAATCAAACAATATGCACTGATATGATAATAAATGTCTTGATTACGGTTAGGGAACTATGAAAATTTGTTTTTTATAGTCCGGATTTCAAACAATATGCACAAAATCCTAGTATCATTTTTTGAAAGAAAAAAAAATGTAAGGAAACTAACCTTTCCTAGATGAACAACAATGAACGACAACGAGAACAGACGAAAATATGTATTGAGAAAATGAAAACAAAGATTGGGGTTGAAAATGGTGTTTATCGTGAAATTTGGGATAGGTTGCTAGGTTTTTGTCAATAAGAGAATTGGGGCTGATTTAATTTAGGAAAAACGGGTCGGCTTAAGATTCAAAAAATGGTGCGAAATTAAATATGTGACACGTGGCCGGGCGCGTGTGGACAAGCGCCATTTTCATAATTGGGGGTTGGCATGCTTTGTTATACTCGGCAAAAAAGGGGCATTTTAATGCGAAAAAAATATCGGGGGGTAATAGGTCCAACGCAAGGTTAGGTGTGTAGTTGGCATTTTGGTTGACGTTGGGGGGTATTTTGACTATTATCTCCTACGCATACGCAATTTTTTTAAATTTTATTTAACGCGTGGGTTCAAACACAGAACTATGGATTTTAGCCGAAAGGAAAATTTAAAGAATTTCAAATATGAGGGAGCGAAAATTTAAAGACCACAAAGAAGGGCAGTACGCGGTGCCGTGTAAAACTGGTAATTTAGCCCGCGACAATCGGAGGCCAAGCGCGACGTTGAGACATCGACCCCGTCATTACAAGGTCATTGTCTTGGGGGCCACGCTACCTTGTTAGTGGGTAATACTTGCGTGTTTTTGCGCGGATTGCCATAACTTTTGCGGTGGTCTTTAAATTTTGCCCCTCATATTTGTGGTTTTAAGTTATGCCCCCTCCTCTTCTTTGGTCTTTAATTTTTGCCCTTCGCATTGCAACTTTGAGCGTTCGCGCGGTATATGAGGTTCGAGTTCGAATCCCCGCTCGAAGCATAAACTTAAAAAAAAATTATAAGGCAAGGTTTGGGTCGCGTGTATGCGGACCGGCATACTCTTGTTAAGGAATTATCAAATTTATGCACGACCGGCATACTCCGTACCTTATGGCGGACTTAGCGTAAGTATCTTAGGGTCAGGCATAACTTTGGTAATTCTTCCTGGTTATGCCGATGGGGGCATACTTTTAATGGGCAACTTTTATACAGGACGGGGCATAACTTGTGAAGAATTATCAAAGTTGCGGGATCGGCATACTTATGCCAAGTCTGCCCATAAGGCATAAGTATGCGGGTCGGGCGTAACTTTGGTAATTCCTTCACAAGTGTGCCGAGGGTGGAGGCATACGAAATTTAAACTACGCGAATTTTTTTAAAAATTTTATTTGTGTGTGGGTTCGAACACCAGAGCCCATGGGTTTTAGCTGAAGGGCAAAATTTAAAGATTTAAAATATGAGGGGCAAAATTTAAAGACCACCCCAAAAGAAGGGCAATTCTGCGAATCACCCTAATACTTGTGGAGTCCAGAACCAAAATGACCCAAAAAAAAAAAAAAACATTTTGAACTAAAATACCCCAACAAAAAAAAAAAGTTACCGAACTACCTTTAGCGCAGTAATTTATTGCGCTAAAGCGATTGACGAGGACGGCTCCGATAAGCACTTATAGCGCGGTAATTTATGCCCCATAGTGTTCGTCTTTTTTTTTTCGGCCCTTTTTGGTTAACCCTTCTTCCATTACACTTTTTAACGTACTTTTTTATAGATTAATCATAGCCGGGACCCAGAAACTTCAATATTTTATATAGAACCCTCTTTTATTTTTGTGCGATTAATAAGGTAGGATCAATACGTCAAGGATACCACCAAAAGTTCGGATGGCGGGTTTTAGTGGTTGAAAAGTGCTCGAACACCATTTTCGTTTGAAGGCTCGGTGTCGTGCTTGAAGTTCTTTACGAATACTTAAACTTGTTCATTAATAATTAATCAAAAGTTATCAAAATGGCGGCATTCAAAAAAAGAAAAACTTAATTAATTGCATCATTCGTAACCTTGAGTAGATGAAAATACTTAACATACTAATATTCTTCAAAATAACAAAATCATCATAAATTAAACTTAAAACTAAAATCACAACATTCTTAATCATCATCGGTACAAGTCCTCAATAGCGTCCTCGAGAAAAAATATTGGCGGTTTCTTAAGACACTTTTTTTCGATGGCAGATTAGTTCCTCTAGGTTGATGATGCTTGTTCTTCGACAACTTTAGCATGTAAAATCTACATTGTCTTGCCGACGATACATTATTTTCTTTTCTAATCTTTGCACGGCAAGCTATGATTCTTTGGACCTACTTGAGGCATGGTTTAAGGAGTACCTTGTTGGGATTGGAGCATTGAGATTTTCCGAGTCACGAACAAGACGTTACGATTAGGCGAAGCCGATGTGACCATTCTCGACGTAAACCGCAATAATATTCCTGAGATACGAATATTTCACCTGCAAAATCATCATTACGCTCTATAAGAAGGTGGGGATTTAGCTCGTCTGGGTTTTAAATCCCGGTATCGCTCGG
>NC_081344.1:8337177-8361026 GCF_029784015.1 Lycium ferocissimum | reverse complement strand
TGAATGGGAAATGGAGGGAAAGAAGTGGAGGGAAAAATGAGTTGTTCCTCTTGCTTTATGAAATAGCGTTTGTCCCTCATAGGTGGTGGAAAGAAAAGTTTTCCTACTTAAAAGTAGAAGCATCTTCGTATTGCTAAAAGTGGTCAAGAAAAGGGTCTCATCGCGTCGTCGTCGCTCGGCTCGGCTTCGGATTTGGATTTGGATTTGGTCAAATGATTGATTGATAATCTTTTTGGACCAAATTGCATTTAATTTTAATTATTTAATTAAATAATAATTAATTAATTAATTAAAGATCTTGACCCGCGACCCGATTCCAACGGAATTTTTTTAAAGGTTGCAAACTTTTTCGAAAAGTTGCAAACCTTTTTCCAACATGGCTATATATTACGCGTTGTCCTCGAATTTTGCCTTACGAATTTTCTGATTTTCTTGTTCTTCTACTCTCAAAAAAGTTTGCTTCCGTGTGATATCCGCCATTAAGTGGATTACTTTGACCGACATCGGAGTTTTTGGTACCAATACACCGGTGAGTGAAATCCTTCTATCCTGGGAGGAAATATTCCACATTCAACTCCTCGGGTACATGAGGGGAATAATTTCCTTAAAGACACCGTGTATCATATCGGTGGTGGATTTTGGTTCCTTAAAAATTATTTTCGTATACTCTTTCGATTATTTTTTCAGTTACGTTTACATTGTTCATACTTCCCGATTTTGTAAAAAGTTGCGATTTCTGGAAATATTGCTAAGTTACTGTTTCGTAATACAGATTGAATAACAGAAACCGTTGGTCAAAGATAAGAAGCTGGATGAGAAAGATTGCATTCTGATGATATTTTCTTGCTCCTCTAGATGTAGGATGGTGAATTTTGGTTTTGGGAAAATTATTTGCTAATAAGAAATTAGGTGCAAGTTAAATACATAAGGGATGCAATTTTCTGAAAGCATTTAGCATCTCTGATTGCCTAAATCAGATACTCAAAGTGAGACTTATGTGCTTAAGAGCAAATATTTCTGGCACGTATGCCAGAGGCGGATCTGATGTTAGCAGTGGGTTCAATTGAATCCATGATTTCATTCCTGAGAAGTAGTGTGAGAATTAATTTTTGGACTAACATTTTCTTTAAATAAAAAAAAATAAAAAAAATAAAAAAACTGAAAATGTACATGCCATAAATTTAGTCCTGGAAAAAAAAAAAATTCATTGCCAAGCACAGCAGCTCTTTGCAACATTTGTGCTTCTCCCTTCTTATTTATCTACGGTTCATACTCAGGGGCGGAACTAGAGAGTCTCGCGGATTCGGCGTAACTCGAACACAATTCAAACTCTGTATTTGTGTTTAATAATCTATATATATATATATAAAATTTATTAAGAATCAAGTAAGCTGCATTTTCTAGTATTCAAAATATATAAACTCAAAAATCTAGCTCCGCCTCTATTCTTACTCAATCTATTCTGACAACAATTTTATTACCCATAGAAACAGATGCTCCTAACGAAATATGCCAGTGACATGTGAATATACGTTTTTATTTGACAATCTTCACTCTCACGAGAAATTTTATTTTGTAAATCACATAACCAACACTACTTGTGTGAGGCTACTTTGTTATTTGACGAGTGAACACTTACTTGTTTTAAGCATAAATAAAAGAGGCAATGTCAAAGTCCACATTTTTTCATAATTAATTAAATTGCTTAGCTAGATTTTTTTTTTTTTTTTTTTTTTGAAATATCTCCGAAATATGCAATTAGAGAATGGTACCAAAATTGGCATTACAGAATTTTTTAATTGCAGTGTTCTACAACCTTTTCTTTCATGATATAGTTTGGTTCTCCAAATATTTTTTATTATTCAATTGTAACTATTATCAATTATTGGACAATTAAATCTATTTATATGTTTATACACAAGTGCAACTGGTTCATGATCATCCTTACTTATAAGTTAAAACTCTTTTCATTTTTTTAGACAAAAGAAAAAAAAAAAGACGAATAGCGTTTAAGACCCAGTTTTGAGATTTTAACACTAATTATTTAGAGAAGTTCATTTTAGTATAACAAAAATTGATTATTGCTATTATGAAATAAGAAAAAATAATATAAATGATCAGTATACATCTTTACCATTCTCTAATCGTCAATTTTGAAGATATGTTTTCTTTTTCTTTTGTTTTAGCTAAGCATTTTAATTAAGGGAAAAATTAGCATTGCCTTTCTTGTTTAAAACAAGCAAGTATCCACTTATCAAATAGTAAAGTAGCCTCATACAAGTAGTATGGGTTATATAACTCACAAAATAAAGTTTCTCCTCACAATTCTAACATGTGAATAATGTCATTGTTTTCCAAATTTTTGGAAACTAACAAAAACAAATATAAATGACACCCTGATATTGACATATTGTCAACCGCTTGCCATTGTATTTTAGTGGAAGCATTTAAAGGAAGACGTGGAACCATAGCCACCTTAAAGCTAGAAATAAATATTATCTGAACTTGGTATTTACTACTCATTCGGATCAACAAGAGTGTACACTTAGTCTTTTTTTCTTGAGTAAAAACGAGTGTTCATTTATCAAATTAAGAAAGAATTAACATTATATTTTCAATTTTGCCCCTATTAAGTGTTATGTGATTAAATATCAATACCTATTTAATTAGGGACAGTTTAATCAAATTATCTCTTTTTGTCTAAGAATTAATATTTTATTAAAGGGTATGCAAATGGCTAACTAGACACTCTTTCTGATCCGGAGAGAGTACTATTCAGTGTGCGTAATCAATCAGATGATAGAATTAATGTGCGCTGAATTTAAAAGGAAACTAGTGAAGTTGACCGCGCTTCGCGCTATCGTAAAATAAATTTCATCTTACACGTATAAAAATTAAAAACAATTAAGTACAAAAGAGAATTCTTATAGTTGATAAGTAAAATAAATACATAAATGTTAATTCTTAGATTTAGCTTAAAACATTTGTAAAACTGAAAATTGACAGTATAAATGTGTAAAAGTTCAAACTAACATGCTAATAGGTAGGAGTTTCAGAGATTTACCAGCAAAAAGAGTAAAAAAGTACAGAGAACAATGACAACAAAAATAAAATTTAAAACATATTAAAACATACCTCTTGTTTTTGGCCGAGACTTCTCCTTTATGATACATCTAACTCAATGACTTTGAATTTTGCCCTGCTCTACAAGTACAACAAAAAAACAAAAAACAAAAAAAATCAAAATTGGAAATATTATTATAATTTATAAAGGACAATGTAAAAGAAAACTGAAAACCTAAAAATTTAACAATGTTACAACCTGTAAGAACAATGAACAAAAAGAAAGAGAATGTTAAAATTTCAAGAACTTGCAACTCCATAAACATCAAGTAAAGAGATTTATGAAAAAACTGTTGCTCCAAAATGGATGACAAATAACTACTTATTCTTACAGTCCCGTGATTGCTATTTTACGGTGCATCACTTAAGTCCAAAGCAGCAAATCTATCTAAGTTATACTACAAATCTTGCACCTTTCTTTAGCGCAATCATTATCTAACTCATATGGTATAGCTTCAAAAGAAATTGCAGCAACTTCATAAGGTCACTGCATATATGTAAGAATTTAAGAACAAAGATTAGAGAAGGGGATGAGTTTCATTGTGTAACCTCCATACGTTATACTCTTGATTCATTAGAAAAGAAATTAATCACAAAGAATCACTGAGATTAATTTAGAAAAGAGTTCAATATGAAACCTTTATTTTTTTAAGCAAATCTTTTAGAAAACAAGAAGAGAAAAATGTGTGTTGTTGAATATAAATATATATATAGCACCTTGCAGTATGAAAAATAATTAATGCATCAATACCGCTACATAATGCACGAATAGGAATTTAATTGCCATTAAAGTCATGTTATTGCTTTTACGTGTGGGTTGATTTCAATATTGCTCCTACGTGGGTTTTTATTGCTCCTACGTGGGGTGATTTAGGCAAATGGTAAATTGGATTTTATTGCAAAGATTAATAATTAAGACAGCCTTGATTACTGCTACGTGGGTTTGATTTCAATATTTATTTTATGAGGTTTTTATTAATCCATTTACTTATTAGATTATATAAAGAAATGAACCAAAAAATGCAAAAAATTGAGAAAAAAAGATAAATGCAAAGCAAGCATTACATCACAGGTATCGCATCAAAGCTTTATATTATATATAGATTCAGAAACAATAACCGATGTATAGATTTTATTCAGATCCAGAATATAATAATGTCCATATATCAGGGGATAAAAAAAAAAAAAAAAAAAAGAGGACCATCAGTCATGCTGATCATACCTTCCTTCAGAGTTTAGTTTTAGAAACATGTTGCAAAATTTTCATACTTACAATCAGACCACTAATATAATTGTAGGTACGCATTTAAACTAAGCACAGCAAAAAACAAAATAAAAATAAAAATGAAGAACCATAGGAAAATATGATCAGTAACCTGATAACTGACTAACTATAAGCCGGCTCATTTGCACGATTGCCCTTCAAAGGCACTGGTATTTAATTTTTGTCCCTCAAATTGGTGATCTTTAATTTTTATCGTTTGCCTAATACCTCGAGATTCTGAATTCAAACCCAGCTCAGTAAAATAGTAATAATAATAATAATAAGGCAAAGATTTGGATTCGCAAGGTAAAATTTTGCTTAAAGCTCCTGAAACATGCAAAACTCTGTCTTGCGAATTTTTTTTTAATTTTTTATTGAACGGAGATTCAAATCCGAAATAAAAAAAAAAAAAATAGCTAGGGGAAAAAATTAAAGACCATCCCCCAACGAAGGCCAATCCTGCAAATTGCCCCTAATTGAGCCCCACCCCTATCCTTTAGGGGTTTTAGGCCAATATTCCTGATCTGATTAGGGGCCAACCGATCAATTGATACCCTTACCTTCGGCATAATATGCATCAACGAACTCGCAAGGTGTGTCTCATTAATCAACACATCATGCGTTGCGCTTTTGTAACTTAAGCAAAAGGCCCAAAGGCATATTTAGCATGAAACATTAGCATCATGCACCAAAAGAGAGCATGAAGAAACCATAAAACTCAGGATGGATAGCGCTATAGATTAACAAAAAAGAAAGCTTAAAACGAATGTCTAAGCTCATGAACATAGTCCTTATGGTGCTATCCCTCCTGAGCTTTATAGACTCTCCATGCCATTTCTATAACAACACCAAAATTTCTTTAACACATGTCTACAACTATTGAGTGAGAAAATGAAAGGAAAAAGGAGAAAGTAGGACTAAAGATATATGGATGAATGTATGGCTAGGAAGTGTTAAAGGAGGACCTATTTATAGTAAACTAAAGCAACATGGGAATTGACCAAGTATATCAACCAACGTGGGTAGGAAACCATTTGTCTCTATATTGGTGCTATTTGACTGATTTTTCCTTTTGGTCATTATTGTACTTATTTGGAAAATTCAATACTTAAATAGTTAAATATGCCTCTGCCGACTACGTTACCCTCCTTCCAATACTTGAAATAAATTGGTATTGATGTACGGTTTGAATTAAAAATTGCGGATTTTTTCTTGCTTTTACAAATGGCTATTGAATTTCGGTACTACAATTTACAATTTCGACGTCTTATTTGAGACAATTTCCCAAATTTTACGTTAGCTTCATCATTGCTACACAATTTTTTTGAGTTTTTAGTCAAAAATATCTTTGACTACACCTAAACTTAAGCAACATCCTTAAACTATTTTATATGAACAAAAAGCATCCCTGAAATATACAGAACTTAGCAAGTTACATCCAACTACTAGAATCTGTCCAAAAAAATAAAAAACTTACGCTGCCAACAAACAAATGTGCAACTCATGTGACTCCCCTTTGGAAGCTCCCCAAAAACATCCCTCGTCTATTTTCTCAAACAAGAGCTTTTCACTGTGAAATCAGGTACTAAGATTTACGTTTAATTATTATACCAAATTAATTAATACTAGATGCATAAGTGTATACATATATTTTTCTTTTAATCATGATTATGTGATATCTACTTTTGTTGTTAATTTTCAAAAACACATTTCTCATTGTAAGATTAATACTTACAATAAAGTCGGGAAGTATGGTGTTAATAGAAGTGATTTCGCCCCTAGCTTATTTGCACAAAGTTATTTAAGGTACAACCACCTTTTTGCATCCATAGCCAGTTAAGAGTTTGTCGGATTAAAATCGTCATTGTTGCAAGCTTGAAGAAGTGGGTCTTGAATTTGAATATGAAAATTTACTTTAAATCAAGTGGGTGTTGTTGGAAAAGGTTGAAAACATTTTAGGGACGAAAATTTTGTATATACATGTTTGGAGTCTGATTTTGGCAAGCCAAATTTTAGATAAAAATATTAGGAGTTTCGGTCACATGTGCCTGAAGTTGATTCCGAAGCGATTAGACTTGCATTTTTATCACACTGCGTCTATATAGCTTAAAATAATGGCCCCAAAATCGGGTATCTATGGAGTTGCCACGTTTGAGTATGGCTAAAGATGTCTTTTAAAATTAATTAAACTTTTTGAATCTCAAATTACGTCAGTATCACCCAAATCCCTGTAGTTCACGTTGGGGGACCAATGTAATATTCGTTTTACTATACAAGATCTAGTGATAGTGAACCAACTCAAAATGTATTATTTGCCGCAATGCCTATATGTGTATTTTTATTTTTTGCAGTAATGAGAGTCTGAAAATATTATCTAACGATGGAAATAAAATTGACAAGATAGCACAACCATATGCGATTTCCTTAAGCCTACGCGCACCGCCGGGTCATTTTAGTGGATAATTCATCGCAGGGTAGAAATTAAACCGAAGTCCGGTGAAAACACGTTTTTTTTTTGTTTTTTGTATTATATATATATATTTATACACGATTTTATTATTACTTTAGTCCACCGACTTTATAATCTTTTAAATATGCTACACTTAAAAACACCCCCTAATATTGGAGATAATAGTCAAAATACTGATATATATATATGTAAAATATATATATACTTATATACTACACATATATATATGTATAACTAATATATATAGTATATATACGTTGGTCCTATATATATACATATACCTATATAACTTATATATTCGGTATTAAATGCTATATATATGTACTATTTATATATACTTATATATGTGGACAATATATATACTATATATATATATATACTTAATATATATACGGCGTATATATATTAAGTTATATATATGCCTTTATAAAAACGAATATATCGATATATACGTGTTTATGGAGAGCCAATATATATTATATATATGTAAAACGTAGATGCCACATATATAAATTTAAATTCCCTCCATTTTTAGGCTACTTCATCTTCTTCTATACCCAATTTAATATATATACGTCTCCATTCTTTTTTGCCAAATAATACCCATTATAAATTTAGAGCTAGGATAGTGATTATTCTTATAATCCTTGTTTTCCCAATATCAAATTCAAAAAAAAAAATATATGTATAACTTAATATAAAAATAAAAACGAAATATATCTAGAAGAAAAAAAAAAGTTGAAAATCTAATCTTGTTAAAGAAAATCGATTAAAATATTGCTTGTTTGGAGTTGCTACTATATTGCTTATATATGGAGTTGTTATAAGCACTAATTCTTTGAGTTGATTTGGGGAGAAATATTATAACTAAATTGCTTATAGGAATTTAGAAAGTATATGAAGAACACCAAGTGGGTTATATCTTTAAATTCTTGATTGTTTGATCAAATTAATGGATGAACTTTGTTCTACTTGGTGTTAAGAAGCTTCCTTTCACATTTGGGTTTTTTCCCAAATCAAATTCAAAAAAAAAACATCATATTCCGTCAAGAAAAAAAAACGAAAATCTGGAAAAAAAAAAAAAAAAGGTTGAAAATCTAATCTTGTTAAAGAAAATCTGATTGAAAGTTGCTTGTTTGGAGTTGCTACTTGTTGCTTGGTTGGAGTTGTTTAAGCAATAATTCTTTGAGTTGATTTGGGGAGAAAATTAAACTCCATTGCTAGGAATTTGGAGAAAGCTATGAAGAACACCAAGTGGGTTTCTTTAAATTCTTGATTGTTTGATCAAATTAATGGATGAACTTTGTTCTATTTGGTGTTAGGGAGCTTCCTTTCACATTTGGGTTTTTTGGATCAAATTTGAGAAAGTTGGTGTGATTTTTTTTTTCAACTCTAATGAAGATGATAATGATGATGATGATGATGTTGATGAAGATGAAGGAGAATTGGGTATGAGTTTTTGGATCCACACAAGCATTCTTAATCTCTAATTCTTCCCCTATTAGAAAATGGAGTATGGAAAATTGAGAGATTTTTTTTTTTTTTTTTTTTTTCTTGAAGAAGAAGAGTAGATGGATGGAGAAAGGGGGGAAATTAATAAAAAAATGGGGAAATTAAAGATGTGGCACGTGGGCCGGGTTAATACGTGTGACAAGACAAACATTACAATTGTTAATAATTGGGGGTTGTCATATTGACTTCTAGGAATACTCTTTATAACAACGTCGAGTAACAAAAAAGGGAAAGCATTTAATACCATTTTGAAATTTTTTTTGTCCAGGGGGTAATAGGACCAACGCAAAGGTTAGGTGTGTAGTTGGCATTTTGGTCAAACGTTGGGGGGTATTTTGACTATTATCTCCCTAATATTGGCAAATTGAATTTAAATTCACCCCATGTTGCCACATGGCATAGCAAGAAAATGCCAAGTGGACAGCGCGTGGATTCACGTTGCCGAGGTGTCCTAACATGGGGGTGAATTTAAATTGAGAATTAATTAAATCAAGATTAGAGGTGTTTTTAAGAGGGTCAATAGTTCAGGGACTAAAGTACGAAAACGTGTCAAGTTTAGGGGTGTTTTCACCACTTCAGCCTAGAAACTAATATCGATTGAATACAAAGCTAATTCAGAATTTAAAGTTTTGCATTCGAGATTCTAGTAATTTTTAGTTACAATAACAACATACGTAATATAATTCACATGTGGGATCTAGGGAGGGTTGAGTACCTACCTTGGAAGGTAGAGAGGTTGTTTTCGGTATACCCTCGATTCAAGGTAAAGCAATATCAAAGCATGTGAAAAAAAAAAAACATTAACTACAATAAAACAATACGCAGAGCAAAGAACAAGAGACAATAATATATGGTAACAGTAATCAAAGGACATAAACTACTAGAGAAATACTACGACTACCAGTAAAACAGGATACGCAAAACAATACTCTACTATCTACTAAACTTCCACCCTAATTTTAATTATTTTTTGTTATTGGTTCCAATTACGTGTTTAAAGTGATGGCCAACGTATCTAATTTTAATAATTTTTAGAGGAAGCAAAAGGGTAATTGAATAGAACTCCTTAGTTTTACCTGTTGGAGATTATGGATGAAGTTTTTTTGCTTTTTTCATAATGTAATGTAAAGACAAAGAACAGGTATTAGGTGAACAATTAAAGAGTGTAAATGGCGTATTGTACACATCGCATTTATGGCAAATCCGGATTTTCATCATTAGTCTTCCGCCATTAATGTAGTCGTGAGGTTGAGAGAGACTTTTTGGGAATTGAACCCCTGCGTGTTTTTCTGACTCTCATAATTTCCAGACTTCTGAGCACAGTATGAGTAGGTAAAAAGAAACTGCATGCCAGAGAAAGCCGCACAAAATTCATTATTCTTGTGTCATGATTAGAGTGGGCGTTCGATTTTTCGGTTCGATTTTATTAAATTTCGATTTGGTTATTTCGGATTCGATTTTTTGAAAGTGGACACCGAACACCGAACCAAACTAGTTCGGTTCTTTCGGTTTCGGTTTGATTTGGTTTGAATTTTTTCAATTCGATTTTTTTGATATAATATTAGAAGCGATTTCATTGACACTAATTCATATTCTCAAAAGCAATAAAACATAAAATTGATAAATTGAAATAAAAAATCAAACAAACGGATACCCGAATTTTAATTATTTTTTGTTATTGGTTCCAATTACGAAAACTATAATCATGATATAATTGAATTCTTATTACTATGGAGGTGTTATATCATACCGTAAGAATAATTAAGAAAACACATAAAGGACATACATTAATCCAGACTTCTGAAGACACATCCATTCACACAAAATTTCTTTGTTAAGGATATTTAATTTTCTCAATTGAAGTGAAAAATTGGGGATACAAATGCAAAATAGATTGACTTATTACAATTGAGTTTTTTTCTTTTAAACTTAATGGGCTTAATTATTTTAATTTTTTTGGGTAATGTATTAAATTTCGATGACTATTTTATTCGGTTTTTCGGTTCGGTTTTATCAAACTTCAGTTCGGCTATTTCGGTTTTAATTTTTTTACGTTGGACACCAAACACCGAACCAAACTAGTTCGGTTCGGTTTATTGAAGTTTCGGTTCGATTTTTCGATTTTCGGTATTTATGTTCAGCCCTAGTCATAATATATCTTAGGGAGCCAGTTCAAAAAAAAAAAATATATATATATATATATATTACTACTAGTTTCATGAAGCTTGTCATAAAAAACTTGGATCCAAATTCAAGATATAAAATAGATATTTTAGAAATATAATTTGTATCGTGAGCATATAATTTCTTTACTTATAGATAGAAACACATGCATCGAGTTTTAATATCATTTATAATTTCTTGGCAAGAGTTTATGCTAATTAAAACTTAGTTTTAGGCGAAATTAAGGAAAATTTAAATTCATCAAAATGAACCTCAAGAATCAAAATGAACCTCAAGAATCAGTTAGTTCTTCCTATATAGTTTATGCTTAAGAATATTTAGTCAATTAACCAAATAAGGATTTGAAAGATAATTCGATCTTGATTGATATTACTACTTTCATTTTCAACACTCTCAGTAATATCTACTTTAAGTGTTTGTAAATTGTAATATATCATAAATTTCAAAATGATGGATAAAATTGTCCACAAAAAATTTCTATTCAATTCAGAAAAAACTAAATGATTAAGGGTTGAAAAACATAAAGAATGAGACCAGACCCAAAGGGACGGAGAAAAAAAAAACATAAACCCCGAGCCCAAATTTGAAGAATTATAATTTATTTTTTACTTTCACTTAATTTATCGATAAAAAAATCTTTTTATTGGCTTGCTAAATTTAAATGGTGAAACTCTAACTTACTTTCATTAACTTCATTCAAAGAATAAAACATTTTTCTCCAAAAGCAAAATGAAGATTTGGACCAGCGAGCATAGAAATGAAAAAGGAAGAGGAGAAAATGCAAAGCTTAAAAGAAAAAGAGGCACAAGTGTATGAAGAAAAATAGAGAGGTAGTAGTTTGGTGGGACCAGGAAACAGGCCATTTTGTCTAAAAATAACAGTCTCACAAAACTTTATAAGGAGTAAGATTTTGCATAGCAACAGCCACATGTAGGCATCCTATTGTACTCTTAAGAGCCATGAGGACGACTAAAATTCAGATCGGCGCTTATATATATTAAAATAATATATTCCATCCATTCACTTTTATTTGCTCATTATAGACTTTACACACCTCATAAGAAATATAGTAATAAATAAAGTGTATATTTTATCATTATACTCATATTAATTGGTGTATGATTTTATTGAATTTGCAAAATGATTTGTAATGAATAATTAATGCTAAGGGTAAAACAGAAAAAACAGATTATTTTTCTCTTGATATGTGAAAGGGATAAAAGTGAAAATTTATTTTTAGAATAGCAGACAAGAAAAAGTGAACGAAGTGTGTGTGTGTGTGTATGTGCTTTGCCCTTATTTTCAAATGACAAAAGCTTAGCACTTGTTAATGTCACGTATCCCGTAATTAATTAATTTTTAAAACAAAAGATAAATTTGAGCCTTTCACATAGTTCAGGGGCAAATTTGATGGTTCTCCCTAATTTTGAGTTTTTTTCCCCTCTTTTCTCCCTCTTTATCACTATATTAATTCTACCGTCAATGGCTCTTTCTTTCTCCTTCCTCATTTGACCCTTTGCGACTATATGATTGCATTAAAATGGTATTTTGTGTTCCATGTTCAAATCATTTAACATATTCCCTCCTAGTGGTGGAGATGGTCAATAGCGGATCTATGTTCAGGCGGGTGCTTGAGCACCCATTACATTTTGGAGCCAACACTACCATTTATATAGAACCTAGTAATTTTTACAAATATGTTAATTGAGCACTCAATTTTAGTAGCAATTTCAGATTAGGAATAGTTGAGCACCTATAACTTAAAAATTATGGATGTGTCACTGAAAATGATGATGAGAATGGCCGAAAGCGAGAAAGAGAAAAAGGGAAAGGAAGATAGTGGTGAAGGTGATGGTGACAATGATGGTAGGGAGAGGCGGAGGATGGAGGAAAGAGGAAGAAAGGGTGATTGATGTAGAGGTAATGACAAGGAGAGAGAAAGGAGGAACAAAACAATATAAGCTCCCGTTTGGATATAGATATTTTTTACTTTAAAAATATGGAAACATTGTTTGTTTATGAAATTTGATCAATTCTTAAAAAAAATTTAAAGAAGAATTTTCAAGTTCCAAAAACTGGTTTGGATAAAAACAAACCATCCACTCACGAAACTTTAACATTTTTCAAGAAAATGCATGTCCATAAATACAACTTCAATTTTCAAAAACTATTTTTTAACGCGACTTAAAAGCTCCTTTTTTTTCTTCTTCAAATTTCAACTAAACCTATCTCCAAATGCTAGCTAAAATCTCAAAACTTAGTCAAACGCCGTAGTTTTGAGCCACAATTGGGTGGACCAGGTTGGGAGTTGATTGGATCGGCGGAATTGGGTCCAAGTTGGCCCAATTCGACCAAAATTAGGTCTTCCTGCCAAAATTTGAATTTTCCTTTAAAACACTCCTAATTAAGTTAAAAATACATAAATAAGAGAAAATTGTGCTCTTTAGGAATAATGAAATAGGTGTTCGCACCAATTTCTTGTCTTATTCATGTTAAGAATTTTTGTTTTATTATTAATTATTTTTTAAAAAATCATCAATAACAAATCATCACAATCTTTTCATTAACATATTGTTAAAAATACTCATTAATTATCATTATTTTAGACCATAATCACATTAAATCATTACTTTTATCTTGTAAAAATATTTTTTAGTCACTAATTGTTGTTCATCTCCAATCTCAAGCTCAAATTCAAAATTTAACGTTACCAGGGGCGGCTCAAGAAAGTTTGAGGCCTAAAGCCAAACTCAAATGAGAGGCCTTCAGTTTTTTTTAAAGAAAAATTCATATATATTTTTACTTTGAAGTTTATGTAGTCTTTTGAGATGCAATTTTTTTTCTTCTTATAATCGATTTATTCTAATAATTCATTTTTTCAACTGATAATATAGTCAATCCATTTTATATCTATTGACATTGTTAATCAAAGGTAAGATCTTACGAATTTTGGTTTTAAGAAAATTTCTTTCTACGAAAGCAATTCTTACAGAACCTATTATAATTATTTATAATATAGGCATTTGAAAAGAATCAAACTCTTTTACCCGACTGAATAAATATTGTCTTCTAGTTTTACTACATTTCTTAACCATTTTAATCAAAAAATAAGTCTAAATCGTTAAACATCATAGTGACATTTATAGTTTAAAGAACATTCAAGATTAAAATAACGTCTTTTCAAATTTTCACCATCTCATCTACCAATCTAAAAAATTACCGCTAAATAAAATGCTTATTGTTTGTTAAAAGTATATCAAGAGCTCCTTTTGGGATTCAGGCTTCAATTCTTTTTTTTGTTTTGAATTTTTAATAATTGAATTCATATTTTCTAATTGACACGTTTACATTCTAATAAATAATTAAAAAGATAATATACACACATAAAACAAAATTTTAAAAATAACTGATTTTAGATTAGAAATTATAGAATTATAGAATAATAACTAGAACTTTGGACAAAGAGGTCTTTGTACTCACAATTCAAGAAAGTAAATTTGTAAGCTTTACAAAGTAAATAACCCCAAAATGGGAAATTGTTCATATTCAAAAGTTTAGCTGAACATTTTCCTATTTCTACTCAATCAGTCACGTCAATCAGTACTCATACTTTCTAAAACATTAACCTATTTTAACCAATAGCTTTTAAGTCCACTACTACTAAAACTAAAAATTGGGGCCCCCCAAAAACTAGGGAAAAGGACATATATGGCCGGTCGGCCATAAATAATTTACCCTCTAACTCAATTTTCTCAAATTCAAATTATACTCATTACACTAATCTCATTCATTAGCTATTTAAATAAAACAATTTTCAAATAAAAATTCAAACACAAAAATATTTGAGGCGATTTTTATATATAATATGTGTCATTTGTGTATAAAATATGTATCAGTACCTATCTGTAATATATAAAAACTGTATAAAATATGAATGACTAAGGTATGTATCATTTTTGTATATAATATGTATCATTGTGTATATAATGTGTATCAACACAGTGCAACTGCCCTGTATAAAATAGAAAATTGTATCATTTTTGTATATAATATGTATCATTTTTTGTATATAAAGTGTATATATAATTCAAGCATGTGCATATAAACTGTATCAGTCTTGTATAAAAAGTGTACCATACGTATAAAAAATGTATAATAGAAACCGTATCATTGTGGTATATAATATGTATCACTATTGTATATGTAAAAAAAAATATATATCATATCAATTGCATAATATGTGTATAATAAATGTATAATTAACGTATAATTTATGTAAAATAAATGTATGATTAATTCCAGCATATATATATATAAAATGTATAATTTTTGTATATAAAGTGTATATATAATTCTAACATATGTATATATGGTGTAGCATCCCTTTAGTGGAGGCTTTTTAGTCGCCACAAAAAGTCTTTTTGGCAAGCCAGCCTTGGCATTATTTTGGGCCGACCGGCCATTTTTTGGCATTATTTTGGGCCGAACGGATACCTAGTGAAATTAAGCCCAAATAATGATTAAATGTGAGATTAGTTTGGCTGAGTGGACACGCAGTGTCCTTTTCCCCAAAAACTATTGGGCCCAAAGCAGCTGCCTTACCTGCTTTACCCTTGGGCTGGTCCTGGACATCACATGCCAAACCCATTTACAGACCTTATGATCTTACTGAGGAGAGGAGGATAAAAAGCAAATAAAGCACTTGTGTTTTTCAAATTTTTGAATGCTGATCATGCAGGCAGAGGATGGAATACATTGAATACTCATATGAAGTGCAAAGTGACTTCCAGTGTAAAGAGGATGGGCAAAAGAAAAGGTACAAAGAAACGTCTAAAAATTTGTCAAGAGAGATAAAAAGAGTTGTTTTACTATTTTCAAGAGAGTTACGAGGAGAATATTTGGAATTAGCAGTGGTGCTAAAGGACATGATTCTCAACTATGAACTTGGCGCAGAAAGAAAACTTTAAATCACATTTGTACTAGAGGTCCTACCTACTAAATATCAAATACAAATGACTGACTCAGAATATTTTGAGTGCGTGTTTGCTGTTTGGTTTGTCCCCTATAGTAAAGTCTAGGAGGAAGAGATCTATCCATCCTAATAGCAGAGGCAAATCTGATTTAAATTGTATGTTCAGCTTTAAAATTATGAGTTCATATTTACTATTTTTTATAAATTTTATTAATTTCTACACATAAGTTTATATTGAAATAAAATAATGGGTTCGGATAATCCGAATCAGTAACGGCGAATCCGCCCCCGCCTGAAAGGGCCAAGTTTGCTTGCGGAAAACAAACAGGTTACATATAATGTTAGCATGATATAATAGGACGGCTCTTTTCTTAATTACATTTTGTAAAACTGTATTCTGTTCGACTTAACTTTTATAAAATTATAGGTATAAATATGTCTCTGTGTGATATACTTTAAGAATAAAACGTGTCCATGTGAAAAGGAAAATTTTGGTAAAAGTTTAAATTCCTTTGAGGTGGATGAACGCAAAACAAACAAATAGAGCCCAAATTTGAACTGATCACTTTCTGCCTTATATTATTGCCAAGCCCTTAATTTGAAGCATGTTTTGAACTGATCATATTTTGAAGTATTTGCCTCTCCCCTTAATCAATTAAACCTGCAAATTATGTTATGTGGGAAAAAGGTGTAAAATTTATTTTGGCACCAGATGGGATATGCTCCGTTGATTTAAGTTTAACTGAGGATGATATAGCTTAAAAATGTGTATTTGAGCACCTAGTTAATTTTCTAGTCAATACTCCCTCCGTTGACTTTTACTTGTCTACTTATGAACTTTGCACACTCCTTAAGAAATAATAAATAAAGTGCATATTTTATCATGATAATCATATTAATTGGTGTAGAATTGTATTGGATTTGAAAAATGATTTGGAGTGACCAATTAAAGCTAAGGGTAAAACAGGAAAAATAAATTATTTTTCTCTTAATATGCGAAAGCTGACAAATAAAAATAAAAATCTATTTTTAAAACAGTGAATAAATAAAAGTGAACATAGGGAGTACACCACAAGAAGTTTATTAGCCAGAGGATTTGTTTCTAAAAGGACAATTGTTTAGGGCATGCTGTGTCATGCTATAGCTGCTAGACTCAGATGACTGGATAATTTCTATTCCAAGAGATATGAAATATTTACAGAAAGGTTAAATAAATTTCTTTTCTGGTGCTGGATAGGCTCAACCACTTCTAAGTTTCAAATCAAATTGAGTAAATACTCAAAATACCTTCCAACGTTTGACTAAAATTCCAACTACACATCTAACCTTTGCATTGGTCCTATTACCTCCTGGATAATTTTTTTCAGTATTAAAATGTCCCTTTTTGCTGATGTGGACAAGAGCGTAACTACACCGCTCAGTGGCGCGTTATAGCCTTTAGAAAAGCATCTGACGTGTTTTAAAATGCCAACTAGAAGCTGGCACATAGATGCCACATAGATAAATTTAAATTTCATCCATTTTTAGGCTACTTCATCTTCTTCTTCACCCTATTTAATACCCATCTTCATTTTTTTGGTCAAAATAACACCCATTATAAAATCATAAAACATAAAAATAATACCCATCCCCCGAAAAAGTACTATATAGCAAATTAATACCACTAAAAGAAAAGATCATCTAAGATCTCATAAAATAAACAAAAAATCAATTTCAAGACCCAAATTCCTCACAAATCTTAGCGCTATTCTTATAATCACTTGTTTTCCCAAATCAAATTCAAAAAAAAAAAAAAAAAAAATCGAAGAAAAAAAAACGAAAAATGCGGAAAAAAAAAATACAAGGTTGAAAATCTAATCTTGCTAAAGAAAATGGATTGGAAGTTGCTTGTTTGGAGTTCTTCGCTTGTTGCTTGGTTGGAGTTGTTTAAGCACTAATTCTTTTGAGTTGATTTGGGGAGAAAATTAAACTCCATTGCTAGGAATTTGGAGAAAGCTATGAAGAACACCAAATGAGTTTCTTTAAATTCTTGATTGTTTGATCAAATTAATGGATGAACTTTGTTCTACTTGGTGTTAGGAAGCTTCCTTTTACATTTGGATTTGTTTGGATCAGATTTAAGGAAGTTGGTGTGATTTTTTTTTTTTCAACTACTAATGAAGATGATGATGATGATGAAGATGAAGGAGTAGGGGTGGGCATAAACACGAAAATCGAAAAAATGGACCGAACCGAGATTAATTCGTTTTTCGGTTTTTCGGTTCGGTTTTCGATTTTTTTAAATAACAATTTCGGTGTTCGGTTCCGGTTAACCGGTTTTTCGGTTAAACCGAAGTTTTTTTTTTTTTGTTTATTATTTTTTTTTTTTTGAAAATTTACTACATGAATACAATTTTTTTTTTTTTTTGAAAATTTACTACATGAATACAATTTTTTTTTTTTGGAAAAAAAAACATAAGTAGACAATAATATTATAATATTTACATACTCTTAGCAACTAAATGTTATTAAACATTACATGACAAGTTAAATGTTTTATAGTAAATCAAATTGCTATATATAACGAAACCCTTCAGACGTGAATAACTCCAATACCTATTTGTTGTTCATAGTATAACTGCTTTTATACAATTTCATACTTATCCTTATTTTGCAAGATTTTTTTCCGGCGTTTTTTTCTTACCTTTTCTACTTCCTCCTTATTCTCAACTTCTTTCATTGTTCCATAAAAATAAAATCTCGGTTTTTCATTTAACACTATAGGATATTGAATACAAGTATACTAATAATTTGAGTGTTGATTTTTATTATATATAGTATAATAAAAATGTTATACATAGAATAATATTCATATAATTTGTTTCACCTATTATAATAAATTAGATATAACTCACATAATTTGATTATACACTATATAAAATTTTATATACCTCGTATGATTTTATTATACGTTGTATAATACATTATATTTTGTATATAGAAGATATTATCTTGTATGTGTGGATGATCACTATAGTTGGATTCTAAAGTCATCAAACCTTCAAACATTTAGTCTAGCGTAAACCTCCGTAACTCGAAGCAATCAAGAAGGAAAAATGGAAATAAAATTGAGAGATGTGTAATTGCTAAAAAAAACCGAATTAAAAAATCGAAACTGAACCGAACCGAACTTCAAAAAACCGAACCGAACTAATTCGGTGCGGTGTTCGGTGTCCACTTTCAAAAAACCGAAACCGAAAAACCGAACCGAACTTTGAAAAAATCGAAAGGCAAAAAACCGAACGCCCACCGCCCCATGAAGGAGAATTGGGTATGGGTTTCGGATCCTCATCTTAAAAATGGAGTATGGAAAATTGAGAGATTTTTTTTTTTTATTATTTGAAGAAGAAGAGTAGATGGATGGAGGAAGGGGGGAAATTAAAGATGTGGCACGTGGGCCAAGCGTGTGTGGACAAGCGCATTAATAATTGGAGGTTGCCATATTGGACGCCACGTCGGCAAAGAGACATTTAATGCGAAAAAAATTGTCCGGGGGGTAATAGGACCAACGCAAAGGTTAGGTGTGTAGTTGGGATTTTAGTCAAACGTTGAGGGGTATTTTGAGTATTTACTCAATCAAATTTGGTTGTTAAGTAACTAAATTTCATTGTGTACACTCTTTACGATTTACATCTTATCCTTTTCTTTTCAAAAATGATTTGCACCCTAATCTCTTTATTTAATTACAAAATCATAAAAATCTCTCTTTTCAATTATTTACTAGGGCCAAATAAGAAAGAAAATAAATAAATGTTTTTTTAACACATTTTTCATCTATAAGAAGTTGAGAGGGAATCACTTGACAACTCTAAACGCTTTTGGTAACGCTTCTATAAATTTGTTAAGTCTTCTATATTTAATAATTGAAATGTATTTTCAGAAAGAAACATCAAACTGACTAAAAGAAGAACATATTTTGTCTAGGAAATGATTAATTAGTGAGTGGATGCAACACTTCTAGGATTTTTTTCTTCTACAATATACAATAAGATGATGTTACAAAGTGAACTAAACTATGAGCACAGTTCAAATAAAATGCTAAAATAAATACTAGAGATTAGTTATGGTTAATTACAAACCGCCATAAGTACTTATATTTACATAGTCCCCTAATTGTAGAATATAGTAGTAAGGAATAAGGCTGGTTATATATATTTTTTGACACATAACCCAATTATGATACGACCATATATTTTAAAAATTATAAAAAAAAAAAATGGTAGCTTTTTCCTTGTTTGGTTAGACAGAAAACATGAGACAACAGAGAAGATTCTTTCATCAAAAAGGGTTACTTTTGTGAGATCCAATAGAAAGTTTAATAACCTATTTTCTCTCCATTCTTTCTTCAGAAACCAGAACTTTTTTTTCTTTTTCGCTTTTTCTTAAACTCTCAGGATGACTAGTGACTAGTCAAAAAAACAATTCTCGAAAAGCAATAACGGGATTTGGGAAATGAAGTTTTATTTCCATTATTTTTAGCGAAACAAGTTTGAACTTATATTTTATTTTCTTGTTTAACCACATCCTTAAATTTCAGTTAATTCTTTCTTTCTTGACCTTTTAAGGGCCTGTTTGGAAAGCCACCTGGTAATTGGAATTGGTGTAATTACTAGGGTAGTAATTTTTTAAATAGTAATTACACGAGAGTGTAATTACAACACGACTTTGTTGTTTGTCATGAGCGTAATTACGGTGTAATTACAAGTATCTTTGTTTTAGTTCTTGTAGTGTAATTACACGATCGGTTTAATTTAAAAATAAAATTTAATTATAAAAAATTTAAAATTAATATTTAAAAAATATTGCCTTTATAAATGATATTAAATTAGTTATTTAATAACACATTGTTTCTTGAAAATATATTGATTAATAATCATATATTTGTAACTAATATTGTAACAAAACTAATTGATATATATTTTTCAAATTAATATTTAATTTTAATTAATTATAAAACTTAAAAGAAGACTCTTTTTTTGTGAGAACGTCATGGATTAGATGTTTGATAAATTAATAAATATAATGCCATAACATTATTCAAATGTTTGACACAAAAAATCCAACAATGTAAGTGAAAAATAAACAACATGCAATGTGAAAGCAAATAACTTAAAATTGGAAATATAACCTAAATTCAAAATCCAAAAGAAAAAATTCAACATAATACTCTTATGTCAAATTCTCACATTACATAAGTAAGTTCCAACGTAACTTAAGTAAATAATTTAAAAGAAAGGAAAAATATAAGTCTATAACCTCATTCACAATGAAATTCTACTTTAATAACGTCACTCGTTGTATGTGAGTTTGTTAATGACTCATTCTTTCCAATATTAAGAGGTGTAGTTTCAAATATTAGAATAATAACAAGGTTATGCTAAATGAATAAAATAAAAAATAAAAAAAATACGAGCAATTACATGGAACCACAAGAAGTAAAGGTTGGGAATGAGAAGAAAGAAAATGAAAAATAAATAATATAAAAAGAAAAATACATTTTAAAAAATAATAATTCAAAAGTAAAAATAAAAAGAAATTAAAATTATAGAAATAAAAAATATTAAAAATATAAAAAACTAAAATAATAGAAATTAAAAATAAATTAAAAATAAAAGAAATTAAAGTAAAAAAATAAACAAACTAAAAAGTAACCCTGTAATTACAGGGTGTAATTACACCCAATTCTCAGCCCCCCCTTGAGAATTGGAGAGTGTAATTACACCCTGTCAATTACACCCAATTCCCACCTAACTGTGTAATTACTTGATCAAACAAACAGGCCAAACTGTGTAATTACACCCAATTCCAATTACCTGGGTGGCTTTCCAAACAGGCCCTTAAAGGAGATCTTCCGGGTATATTTGGCTATTATTGCCTCCATCTCAGTTTACGTGAGATGATTGGAAGTACGAGGATCAAACTATCTAATATTAGGTGTAAATTCTGTATAGAATTTTCAAGTATTTTGAAATAATATTTACATATTTAAACTTTTTTAAAAATCTTCCAGAAGTCACGATAATTAACTATTCAAAATATTTAAAAGACATATAAAAAAAATGACGCTCAAAGAAAAATCTCTTTCATCCTCCAAATGGTAATTGTGCCACAAAAAGTAGGATAGGGGAGTAGTTCTTAATCACGTGTAGGTTAATTTTTATTTAACCTATTAATTTTTCGTTTTTAATGAATTTATTAGAAAGCAATTGTTTGTTTAATCTACTGATACTTATACCAATTTCCGATTTAGCATTAATTTAAATATATACTCGTACACTTTTTCTTTGAGTAAATTCGACCTACTAGTTCTTAATTGCATTGGAATATAATATTATCTTAATTGTTTTAGAATGGATTTAATCTCGTCTAGGTTGTTAATTGTTATGTTGCTCTATGAGCCTACAAGACATATTAATTTAGCCTATTATTAGTTCTTTTTTAAAATAAAAAAACTTATTGAGACTATATTGTTAATCACAATGAAAATTTATTCTATTAATTTAACTTATTGATTCTTATTTCTTAAAAGTTAGTTATTGAGTATCTTTATATTTTTCAAATTTATCGATCTTTTAGTTCTTGAATCTTAATTGCATTCAAACTTAATTGGTATTAACATATTCATATTCGAATCATTTAATCTCATTAAATTCTACATTACTATTAAGAAGAGTACAAGTAGACACTTGTTCAGTTAATATTGAGTATGAATTGTGTTACCACCATTGATCGTGGTGGGATGGATGTGATTAATCCTCTTCATCTCAATCACAAATCTTGTTCGAATTAAATACTGTGAAAAAAAAATCATAAAACTAACGCTTCCTCCCCTTTACCTAATCAAAATATGCGATGCTAATTCAAATTAGTTGGGATTAATATGGATATATGCAATACTGAGTGAAAACAAAAAAATACGAATTGTACTCAGCGAAACTTGGACGTCGTGATGTAGCAAAAATGTGTTGTAACAAAACTCAATTGGACTCGTAACTCAACCTAAACACTTTATGGTTTGAATGTAAACAATTAAAAACTGGTGGAAAGCTTATTTTGACAACCTTCCAAATATATATATACTATTGTATAAAGATCCATATTACTTGTAGTTTTATGATAAAAGAGTGTGTGCTTTTTGTCTGAGCGCATCAGAAAGAAGGCTGGTAGTGTGCTATATTTATTCTTTGATTCCCCATATGTGACATTTGGACAAAATGGGGAAGAAGATCAAAAATTCAGAAAAAAAAATGTACTCTCACCTGAAATAATGTCTTAATTTCTGACAGCAACGAATATTAGCTTGCTATTCTGCATGGAATATCTTCACTGCCAATTTCTCCATGCTTTTTTTGGTGTTTTCTTAGCCAATTATAGAAATATTTGTTTTTCCTGTCTCAACTAACGTTATTATTCAAAATACCTTAACTAATTATTAAGTTGGTATCATTAAAACCAAATCTAACATCTAAAGCCAATTAAAAAGGAACTAATAGCGATTATAAATTTTTATTTCATGAGTTAGAGATAAAGTCTCAAATACTAGAAAAATTAAGAGGAGAAATGTTAATTATATCCAACACTTGTCAATGCTGAGAACTCTATAAATGAAAACACCAACTGAATAAAATTCCCTCGTTTGATCAATCAATGAGTTTGTGTAAAATATTTTGAAATTACAAAAATCACTGAACATATAGTACTCACACCAAACTGGAGGAATATATGTTGTCCACTTTATTGTACTCCTAATTTGTCTGCATATTGTCTTTCTACTACTATAAATTACTACTGCTACCTAGAACTAGAAGAGGACTCAAAACAAACTATAGCTAAGATTGGAAGCAAAACTCAAAACTATGGTGGAAGATAAGAAAGCAAGTAGTCTTAGAGGATGCATAAAAACTAGCAGAGGGCCGTGGGTGGTTCACCGAACCGCTAAAGACGGCAGGGTGGTGACTAAGCTCCGTTTTCCTTCCACGTCAAGAGAGAGGCAGAAAAATCAGCAAAGGGAGCAGAGACGCCGAACTGTGGCACACAAAATCTTTGCCGGTCTCCGGAAGCTCACGGAAACTACAAACTTCGAAGCATGCTGATACCAATGACCTTCTCATGGCTCTCTGTGGGAAAGCTGGATGGCATGTTGAAGAAGATGGTACAATTTACAAGAAGGTGAGTGTGAACACGCTTCTAGTTTTATCTTGGTTTTATTGATGAATGGCCTAATCTTGCTGTTTTTAATTTCTTATGTCAATGTATTTTGTCATTTTTTTTTTTTCCATTTCCCC
>NC_081344.1:8314423-8337077 GCF_029784015.1 Lycium ferocissimum | reverse complement strand
CATGTTGACATCACACTTACAATAGTACTCTCCATCTTTAATTTGATCACATTTACAGTAATCTCCATCTTCAACTTCATCTTCCATAGAAACTTGAGCGGAGTCTACATCAATCAATCTTGGCATGTCCATCACTGGATTCGGATTCTATTAAGTTTCAAATACAAAATCATCAAAATTCAAACACAAAAATTTATCATATAATTAATTAAGTAGTTGACTATCCTTTAAGCTCGAAGTTTCAAACATCAAATCCAAGCAAAGTTTTGATTATTAGACGGAACATATTAAATACTACTACTATTCGAAGCTCAGAGATATATTTGAGAAACCAAAAGAAATTTATATATAATATAAAGCTAGGCATAGATAAGGTGATGTGGCACTCTCTATGACCAAGAAACACAATTATCTTTTTTTTCCTTTTTTTGACATGTTTTCTATTTTTTTCTACACTAAAAAAAAAAAAACTCTCGCTCATTTAACTCTCTTAATAATTGTGTTAAATGGCTATGTTAATTAGATTACTCTTTCAGTTACATACCTCTTTGTATTCCAAGCATTGATAGAAAACAAAAAAAGAACGGCCGAATGGACATGAATGGGCAGGCAAAATTCAACTACTATAAATTTTAGATGTTGATCTTCCAACCTGTAGTGTAGGCATCCAAATTCACCTGTATGCAACAATTTTGTATGTAATAGTTTGCTAATGATATCTACCATTTTCTTATTTGCATAATGTAATATTGGAGTTTTCGTTGATCTACTCCTTTTCCAGGGCCTAAAATTCTCTTTCTTTTGTTATTTGTTACCACATAAGGCCAAAAAAACCCAATGGAAAAAGATAATTCATACCATTCACATTGTATCCATTTTCTTATTTGCATAGTGTTATAATAAGTTATATTGAAGTTTTTGTTGATCTACTCTTTCCCCAGGCTTAAAGTTGTTTTTCATTAATTCTTTATTACGACATTAAGGAAAGAAACCTAATGGAAAAAGGTAATTCGTATCATTCAGGTTAGAAGGCAGGCTCTCAAGGTTTGTGATTCAATTCATGATGATTCCAATCATTATAGATTTTTGCAACATAATATGCAAGGATTTTAACAAACTTTACACAAGCATGCAGGGAGTATTTAAAGAGAGGTTGCCCCACGAAGTAATAGGTTTTTGGAAGTGCTAAGAATTTTCAGGAATGAAGGTAACACAGTATGATGAATTCGAAGTGTGAGGGTCAAAGCACTTGATATGGCACCTCTCAATAGCCAAGAAATGTATTTATATTTTTTTTTGGCACTTCTCAATAGCCAAGAAATGTATTTAACTTTTCCCCCCTTTGTTTTAGTCTTTCCTCTAATTTTTCTATTAAAAAATGATTGTGCCTATAGATTAAATGCAATCAACCCCACGTAGTAGCAGTAACTAAAGGCCGATATTTAAGACTTAACCTTTGCAATAAAGTCATCAAACCACGTAGCTGCTGTCTTAATAACCCACGTAGCAGCAACCTTAATGATAATCACCTTAATGTGCATTACACTTGCATATTTAGAATATGCATGAAAATTATAAATTGCATTATTAATAGCTTAAAAATTTAAAGAATACCTTCAAAAATATATGATTGTAAAAGAGTTCGGTTAATTTCAATAACCGCGCAAAGCGCGGGAAAGTACACTAGTAAAGTTAAATATAACAAACATCAGGTCCGGTTCAATCATACTCCTTAATCCAGTGAGCAGGAAACAACCCACTCAAAATGTTGCATTTCAGTTTTTTCATTATGTTCCACTGCGGAACCGAGTTCCATTTGAACATTAATCACTAGTGGAAATGGTTAAAAAAAAAAAATGACAAAATACATTGACATAAGAAATTAAAAAACAGCAAGATTAGGCCATTCATCAATAAAACCAAGATAAAAACTAGAAGCGTGTTCACACTCACCTTCTTGTAAATTGTACCATCTTCTTCAACATGCCATCCAGCTTCCTCACAGAGAGCCATGAGAAGGTCATTGGTATCAGCATGCTTCGGAAGTTTGTAGTTTCCGTGAGCTCGGAGACCGGCAAAGATTTTGTGTGCTACAGTTCGGCGTCTCTGCTCCCTTTGCTGATTTTTCTGCCTCTCTCTATCGGAAGGAAAACGGAGCTTAGTCACCACCCTGCCGTCTTTAGCGGTTCGGTGAACCACCCACGGCCCTCTGCTAGTTTTTATGCATCCTCTAAGACTACTTGCTTTCTTATCTTCCACCATAGTTTTGAGTTTTGCTTCCAATCTTAGCTATAGTTTGTTTTGAGTCCTCTTCTAGTTCTAGGTAGCAGTAGTAATTTATAGTAGTAGAAAGACAATATGCAGACAAATTAGGAGTACAATAAAGTGGACAACATATATTCCTCCAGTTTGGTGTGAGTACTATATGTTCAGTGATTTTTGTAATTTCAAAATATTTTACACAAACCTTACTGATTGATCAAACGAGGGAATTTTATTTCAGTTGGTGTTTTCATTTATAGAGTTCTCAGCATTGACAAGTGTTGGATATAATTAACATTTCTCCTCTAATTTTCTAGTATTTGAGACTTTATCTCTAACTCATGAAATAAAATATAATCGCTATTAAGTTCCTTTTTAATTGGCTTTAGATGTTAGATTTGGTTTTAATGATACCAACTTAATAATTAGTTAAGGTATTTTGAATAATAACGTTAGTTGAGACAGGAAAAACAAATATTTCTATAATTGGCTAAGAAAACACCAAAAAAAGCATGGAGAAATTGGCAGTGAAGATATTCCATGCAGAATAGCAAGCTAATATTCGTTGCTGTCAGAAATTAAGACATTATTTCAGGTGAGAGTACATTTTTTTTTCTGAATTTTTGATCTTCTTCCCCATTTTGTCCAAATGTCACATATGGGGAATCAAAGAATAAATATAGCACACTACCAGCCTTCTTTCTGATGCACTCAGACAAAAAGCACACTCTTTTTATCATAAAACTACAAGTAATATGGATCTTTATACAATAGTATATATATATTTTGGAAGGTTGTCAAAAATAAGCTTTCCACCAGTTTTTAATTGTTTACATTCAAACCATGTAAAGTGTTTAGGTTGAGTTACGAGTCCAATTGAGTTTTGTTACAACACATTTTTGCTACATCACGACGTCCAAGTTTCGCTGAGTACAATTCGTATTTTTTTTGTTTTCACTTGGTATTCGGTATATATCCATATTAATCCCAACTAATTTGAATTCGCACGGCATACGATTCATTAAGGGAGGAAGCGTTGCCTACTATGATTTTTTTCACAGTAACAATTCGAACAAGATTTGTGATTGAGGATAGAGGATTAATCACATCCATCCCACCACGATCAATGGTGGTAACACAATTCATACTCAATATTAACTGAACAAGTGTCTACTTGTACTCTTCTTAATAGTAATGTAGAATTTAATGAGATTAAATGATTCGAATATGAATATGTTAATACCAATTAAGTTTGAATGCAATTAAGATTCAAGAACTAAAAGATCGATAAATTTGAAAAATATAAAGATACTCAATAACTAACTTTTAAGAAATAAGAATCAATAAGTTAAATTAATAGAATAAATTTTCATTGTGATTAACAATATAGTCTCAATAAGTTTTTTTATTTTAAAAAAGAACTAATAATAGGCTAAATTAATATGTCTTGTAGGCTCATAGAGCAACATAACAATTAACAACCTAGACGAGATTAAATCCATTCTAAAACAATTAAGATAATATTATATTCCAATGCAATTAAGAACTAGTAGGTCGAATTTACTCAAAGAAAAAGTGTACGAGTATATATTTAAATTAATGCTAAATCGGAAATTGGTATAAGTATCAGTAGATTAAACAAACAATTGCTTTCTAATAAATTCATTAAAAACGAAAAATTAATAGGTTAAATAACAATTAACCTACACGTGATTAAGAACTACTCCCCTATCCTACTTTTTGTGGCACAATTACCATTTGGAGGATGAAAGAGATTTTTCTTTGAGCGTCATTTTTTTTATATGTCTTTTAAATATTTTGAATAGTTAATTATCGTGACTTCTAGTACTTTTATGCAGTTTCTAAATATGTAAATATTATTTCAAAATACTTGAAAATTCTATACAGAATTTACACCTAATATTAGATAGTTTGATCCTCGTACTTCCAATCATCTCACGTAAACTGAGATGGAGGCAATAATAGCCAAATATACCCGGAAGATCTCCTTTTAAAAGGTCAAGAAAGAAAGAATTAACTGGAATTTAAGGATGTGGTTAAACAAGAAAATAAAATATAAGTTCAAACTTGTTTCGCTAAAAATAATGGAAATAAAACTTCATTTCCCAAATCCCGTTATTGCTTTTCGAGAATTGTTTTTTTGACTGAGTCACTAGTCATCCTGAGAGTTTAAGAAAAAGCGAAAAAAAAAAAAAAAAAGTTCTGGTTTCTGAAGAAAGAATGGAGAGAAAATAGGTTATTAAACTTTCTATTGGATCTCACAAAAGTAACCCTTTTTGATGAAAGAATCTTCTCTGTTGTCTCATGTTTTCTGTCTAACCAAACAAGGAAAAAGCTACCATTTTTTTTTTTATCATTTTTAAAAATATGGTCGTATCATAATTGGGTTATGTGTCAAAAAATATATATAACCAGCCTTATTCCTTACTACTATATTCTACAATTAGGGGACTATGTAAATATAAGTACTTATGGCGGTTTGTAATTAACCATTAATCTCTAGTATTTATTTTAGCATTTTATTTGAACTGTGCTCATATTTATTTTTGTAATTCATCTTATTGTATATTGTAGTCCTAGAAGTTTGCATATATTAATTAATCATTTCCTTATGTTCTTCTTTTAGTCAGTTTGATGTTTCTTTCTGAAAATACATTTCAATTATTAAATATAGAAGACTTAACAAATTTATAGAATTACCAAAAGCGTTTAGAGTTATGATTCCCTTCAACTTCTTATAGATGAAAAATGTGTTAAAAAAACATTTATTTATTTTCTTTCTTATATTATAATTGAAAAGAGATTTTTTATGATTTTGTAATTAAATAAAGAGATTAGGGTGCAAATCATTTTGAAAAAGAAAAGGATAAGATGTAAATCGTAAAGAGTGTACACAATGAAATTTAGTTACTTAACAACCAAATTTGATTGAGTAAATACTCAAAATACCCTCAACGTTCACTACAGAAATTTTAACGACCACTTCTTAACGAAGGGACATATTTACAAGTGTTTTATTTTTTATTTTCTAATAAACAATCATAATATCCCATCGTTAAAAAGTGCAACATTTGTTAAATTATTGAAGAAAACAAAAAACTAAACTTTTCCCCTTTGTTTTCTAATTCCTACACCTCCCTTAAAATTGGAAAAGAAAAAAAAACCCTGAGTCATTAACAAACTTGACACTCACAACGCTTTCTCTGTTTGTTCGCTTGACACAAAGCTAAGGAACCATGGTCCATGGACTCAAATTTACATGTTTTGTGAATGAGGTTAGACCCTAGACTTATATCCAACGGAGTTCTTGGTAAGGTTTTTTCAACATAAAAATTATTTTAATTCGAGGCTTCTGTTACGTAGAAAACTATGTGTCGACAAAGAGATGATTTGAGATGGTGCACCCTTATTTTTCAAGTCGAGGATTGAGGACCCATAGTGGTACTTAAGGTTAGAGGAGAAAGAAGAAATATGCGGGTGTGGTTTGGAATTTATCAATCGAAAGCATTGGGATTTTTTTTTTTTAATTGATGCGGCTTTATTTACAAGGCGTCTCACCTATATACTTTCTTAGTACTAAAGAAATACTCTTCACCGGCAATGTCTATGTAGTGTTTATAATTATATATGCCTTTAATTGAAATGGATGTTTCAAAAGTTGGAATATTTTTTTATAACAAGTGTGCAAAATTATGAAATTATA
The DNA here is from genome assembly GCF_029784015.1 of Lycium ferocissimum. NCBI lineage: Eukaryota > Viridiplantae > Streptophyta > Magnoliopsida > Solanales > Solanaceae > Lycium > Lycium ferocissimum. The sequence continues at coordinate 8,331,091 of NC_081344.1, read as the reverse complement.
TCGGAAAATGGAATAGAGAAAGGTGATATTCTTGTTAAAAAGATAGTCCCTTTATCATTAGCAAGATGTAAAAAGGTATCAAACATCAATATTCATAAAATAGTACTCCTTCTTGTGTGAAGGTGTTTGGCTAGATCGGAGTTTAAGCCATAGATATTTTGTATGACTAGATATCATCTTATTAAGGATAAATGTAAACTTTAAACTTTTAACTAGCTTTTATACCTTATTAATTAATAATGTTTGGAATTTTCTTTAGGCGATTGTTGTTACTTTGACTTAATATTTGTCCGGTTTGTTTTATATATATCAAATTAATTTCGTTTTGTTAAAGAAAATTTAATTCCGGTAAAAGTATTTAGTTTAACGGAGATTGGATTGGAATCAATATATGAATACAATCCCAAGAGGTTCATTCACCATTCACTAAGTTGTATATATAAAACATGTGATAGGACTAGCGGATGTGAGTAATATCATTTTAATAAAACAAGCGGTGGGGCCACCAAGTCTGATTAAGTTTTAGTATGTGATCTTGGAATAGCCTTTCCAAATTTTTTAGTGTACGATTTAGTGTTTAGTAGATTCTCGCCTTTATTTGGCTCTCTTGTTTTACGATTGCCCGTTTTACTTTGTGTTCTTCTATCGAGTGTCGATTCCACGTGTAATTACGTGGAGAGGAGGGCTTTCCCGAAGGATAGCTTGACTTTAATTTCATGGATCCAACATTCGGGTATAATGATTTGTGAATCTAATGTTTACTAATTACGTCGATGAGCATGAGGCTTTCATAATGGAGATCTCGGGTTCCAAATTCCACTCGACAACAATTTGCCTGCAGGTCGAGCTCGTCGCACGTTGCCTAGTGCGGGTTATCTACTCTTATGTGGTTTGTGAATTACACCGGAGGGCGGGTTTATCACGAGGGTAGCGGTACACGGGTTCCCATGTCATCAAAAAAAAATGTTTACTAAATTAGTATTACACCTTTTTCTATGGGATTTGGAGTCGGTTTGGAAAGGTTTTAAACTTTTTTTTAAAGAGCTATTCCAAACAGGCCCTTAATTTTAAGTTGCTTGAATGTTTTCAGTTGATGAATGTTTAGAAATCCTCCTTTGAATTAACTTGAAAAATAGTTGTGTTCAAGTTTTTGATGTTTCTAAAAAAAGAAAGTATGCTCGCTTCATATAAGGAAAGTTTATCCCTTTATAAAGGTTCGGTGTATAAAATACGGCTATAGAAACTTGAATTTGATAAATGATTTGCCTGATTATGGTCCCAAACCCGTTTAGTTGATATCTATTCATTTCTAGGAAATTATTCCCGGATCCTCTTATTTTAGTTTGAGAGATATGCCTTAGTCATGGAATTTATTGCGTCTAATTTTGGTTGTTGTCACTTTAAGTGGGATAAAAAAAAAAAAAAAAAAAAAAAAAAAGCATAAGTGTATATGTTATTTCCTGTTTGTATAGTCATGCTAGAACTCTTTAGTTGTCTGGAAAGTTTAAGTTTGTAATAAATTACTAACTCATTTTTGTTGTCTCTGGTAAGTATAAGTTGGGTTTATGAAGTGAAATCTAAAGCTACGAATAAATGTTTAGAATCTTTAACAATATACATCTTTTGTTAAAGTCATTTGCATCTTGAAATGAAATTAGGTTGACTTGAGACTGAGAGATTCCTGCTTTGTCTTGACATGTCTTTAACAAAAAAGGTCGGTATTACAAGAGCACAATTGGATTAATAGGAGTACTACTTGGTTCTTTGGCATTTAACCTTCCCATGATACCTCTGTGTATTTCTTTTTTCTTTTTAAAATCATGATTAAAAAGTCAATTGGCAAAGATCGTTATTTCTCTTGTTCATGTTCTCGTAGCTTAGCTGGTGCTAGACATAGCTATACATCTTGAATATAATTTCCATGTTTGAAGCTTTAGTGCTCTTCCTTGTTGAATTGGATTGCGTAATTTAACAATATATAGAGAAGTATATTAGAATTTAGGCTATGGACATTAACGGTTTTATTTGTTCTAATTTTTAAAACCTATTGCAATTATTTGGTAATTAGCTCCATTGTTGTTTGTTATGCTCCACTTGTAACCTTCAAAGTTAGTAAAATGACTTGTGGGGATTAAGGTCTATGCGGTCAGTCCTTAAACCACCATGAAAATCTATTGTTTTTAAATGACTAAGCCGTTTTTCTTCCAAATCTTTGCTATTAACTTTTTCCGCTATAAAAATATTTATTTGCTATGTTAAAGTGTCTCAATACTAGCTAATTGCCAAGTTCTCAATTCTTTGGATTAAAGTACTTCTTTAAGTATTTGACATTTTTGTTTATTTTTGACGGACTAGGTAAATGATGTGCTTTATGTGATTTTGTTACGAAGCTAACCTCTAAATTTTCCCGTAACAATTCATTTTCTTTTGGAAGGTGTTTTACCAATTAAGAGCTGCATTGTCACTATGTTCGTGATCTCGAATCTCTAGAGTCTGGATTTTGACTTACTCTATTTTGAAAGGTTTCATCTTTCTCCTTTATCTAATTGTATGTTTGTCCGTTCTTTGAAAGTATGCGATCTTTTTATCTGTCTCAGTGTAAAAAATAGTGAACAGCGGTTCACTTTGTTGTTATTTGCTTGTTCCTTCCATAGAATCTATGATGCGGTTGTGAATTCTTTTATTTAGAAAACTCTGAGCCATGAAGTTTTAATTATGGGAAAAGGTTTCTTAGTATTTCTAATTTTAGTAGATGGTGTGCTTCACCACTTCTCTCTATACCTATTGTTGAGTGTGTATTCTTTGGTTAATAACATATTAATTTTGTCATATTTCCTTGCTAGATGGTGTGCATGTACGAGGATATGCCTCATTGTTTGGACAGAATAACCATGTCTAGAGTTCCACAAAACTTAGCATAATGGCTATCTGTTTAAATATACGTATTTATGAGCCGGAATTAGGTGCATACTAAAATTTTAGTGGTTATATGAAAGGCAAGGTTGTATTAAAATGCCGGATATCATTCATGATTTTCAAAAGAATAAGAGGAAAACTTTATTTGAATCTAGCTTACCCACGACATATGATGTGTATTACTATTGTCTGCTAGCTAATTAATGAAAAGGGTGCTAGGACCTTCTTTTCGGTAATTTCCCAAGTCTAGTTATGTTGCCATTTTGTGGTTGATTTTATTGTGCACAAGCGGTGCCAAGTAGATGCATTTACAATATGTGAATAGCTTTGTATTGGTTTAATTGAGAGCTAAGATGCCTTTTATTATCATATAAGTACGCGTGCCGTAAGGATTGCATCTTTAGCTTTAATAATCAAAATAGCAAAAAAACATTCCCCGAGACTATACATGTAAAAGCAACACGTCTTAGGGAACTCGAGCTATTCAAAGTTACTCCCTTCGATATGACTACTCCGATTAGAAAAGTTGCTATTAAATTGTTATGTGTAAAGGTTGGTTACAAAGCCTTTCATTACTTATTGGAAACTAAAAACAAACTAAGACTTGAATATGTGGAGAGAAAAGTAGTAGCTATTAGGAATAAATAGCTAATTAGTATGTTATTAAATTAACATGAACTTGTTCGTTTCAACAGATCAAGAATCCAAATTCTAAAGAGCTCGTCTTGGAAGAAGGTGCAAAGCAAGTTGAAGCAGCTGAAAGTATTAGAGAACGCGTTGAAGAAACTGAATATGTTAAATAGGTTGAAGCAGCAAAGGAACATGTTTGCTGCTTCATTAGAGATTAGTTAAAGATGTTCGCATTTGTGCATGCTACAATAATAATTGCTCTTTTGTTAAGAGTTGACAATAGAATGTTAAACAATTTGGATGTATATACATTATGGTTGTGGAAGCTATGAATTGTTTTATGAAGATTGTTATTTTCTTGTTCTAAGATGTGTATGTATATGAAAAATGGCTGCTATTTAAATATACGGTACTTACCACATATCCTCCATGAAAAAATATATTTAATTATTTTTGTTAGAATTTCATATTAACGAAGGGAAATATGGTCTTTAAAACTCTATAACGACGGGTTTGTCAAATGGCTAAAGAGGCATTAGCGAAGGGAAAATTTGGTCGCTAAAAGTATCAATATTTGGATTTTTTCTTTGTCGACCGGATAAAGACCGGTCGTGAACTTTTAACGACGGAGCTTTTAATGACCGGCGACGACCGGATTTTGTCCAGTCGTTATCGATTAATAGCGACCGGATTGCGACTATTAACGACCATATTCCCTCTCGCTAAAGGCCACATTTCTTGTAGTGGTTTGACTAAAATCAACTACACGCCTAACCTTTGCGTTAGTCCTATTACCCCCGGACAATTTTTTTCGGTATTAAAATGCCCCTTTTTCTTTGATGTGGCGAATATGGCAACCTCCAATTATTAACCACCACACACGCTTGGCCCACGTGCCACATCTTTAATTTCCCCCCTTCCTCCATCCATCTACTCTTCTTCTTCAAATAATAATAAAAAAAAATCTCTCAATTTTCCATACTCCATTTTCAGTATGAGGATCCGAAAACCCATACCCAATTCTCCTTCATAGGGGTGGGCGTTCGGTTTTTCGGTTCGGTTTTTTCAAAGTTCGGTTCGGTTTTTCGGTTTCGGTTTTTTGAAAGTGGACACCGAACACCGCACCGAATTAGTTCGGTTCGGTTCGGTTTTTTGAAGTTCGGTTCGGTTCGGTTTCGGTTTTTTTTAGCAATTACACATCTCTCAATTTTATTTCCATTTTTCCTTCTTGATTGCTTCGAGTTACGGAGGTTTACTCTAGACTAAATGTTTGAAGGTTTGATGACTTTAGAATCCAACTATAGTGATCATCCACACATACAAGATAATATCTTCTATATACAAAATATAATGTATTATACAACGTATAATAAAATCATACGAGGTATATAAAATTTTATATAGTGTATAATCAAATTATGTGAGTTATATCTAATTTATTATAATAGGTGAAACAAATTATATGAATATTATTCTATGTATAACATTTTTATTATACTATATATAATAAAAATCAACACTCAAATTATTAGTATACTTGTATTCAATATCCTATAGTGTTAAATGAAACCGAGATTTTATTTTTTATGGAACAATGAAAGAAGTTGAGAATAAGGAGGAAGTAGAAAAGGTAAGAAAAAAACAGTGAAAAAAAAATCTTGCAAAATAAGGAGGAAGTATGAAATTGCATAAAAGCGATTATACTATGAACAACAAATAGGTATTGGAGTTATTCACGTACGAAGGGTTTCGTTATATATAGCAATTTGATTTACTATAAAACATTTAACTTGTCATGTAATGTTTAATAACATTTAGTTGCTAAGAGTATGTAAATATTATAATATTATTGTCTACTTATGTTTTTTTTTCCAAAAAAAAAAATTGTATTCATATAGTAAATTTTCAAAAAAAAAAAAAAAAAAAAAAAAAAAAAAAAAAACTTTGGTTTAACCGAAAAACCGGTGAACCGGAACCGAACACCGAAATTGTTATTTAAAAAAATCGAAAACCGAACCGAAAAATCGAAAAACCAAATTAATTCGGTTCGGTCCAGTTTTTCGATTTTCGGTGTTTATGCCCACCCCTACTCCTTCATCTTCATCATCATCATCATCATCATCTTCATTAGGAGTTGAAAAAAAAAAAATCACACCAACTTCCTTAAATCTGATCCAAACAAATCCAAATGTAAAAGGAAGCTTCCTAACACTAAGTAGAACAAAGTTCATCCATTAATTTGATCAAACAATCAAGAATTTAAAGAAACCCACTTGGTGTTCTTCATAGCTTTCTCCAAATTCCTAGCAATGGAGTTTAATTTTCTCCCCAAATCAACTCAAAGAATTAGTGCTTAAACAACTCCAACCAAGCAACAAGCAGGAACTCCAAACAAGCAACTTCCAATCAGATTTTCTTTAGCAAGATTAGATTTTCAACCTTGTATTTTTTTTTTCCAGATTTTTCATTTTTTTTTTCTTCAGATTTTTTTTTTTTTTTTTAATTTGATTTGGGAAAACAGTGATTATAAGAATAACTGCTAAGATTTGTGAGGAATTTGGGTCTTGAAATTGATTTTTTGTTTATTTTATGAGATCTTAGATGATCTTTTCTTTTAGTGGTATTAATTTGCTATATAGTACTTTTTCGGGGGATGGGTATTATTTTTTATGTTTTATGATTTTATAATGGGTGTTATTTTGACAAAAAAAATGAAGATGGGTATTAAATAGGGTGAAGAAGAAGATGAAGTAGCCTAAAAATGGATGAAATTTAAATTTATCTATGTGGCATCTATGTGGCAGTCTAGTTGGCATTTTAAAACACGTCTAGATGCTTTTTCTAAAGGCTATAACGCGCGGCGAAAGCCTAGTCACGCTCTTGTCCACATCAGCAAAAAGGACATTTTAATGTTTAAAAAAATTATCCAGGGAGTAATAGGACCAATGCAAAGGTTAGATGTGTAGTTGGAATTTTAGTCAAACGTTGAAAGGTATTTTGAGTATTTACTCAATTTGATTTGAAACTTAGAAGTGGTTGAGCCTATCCAGCACCAGAAAAGAAATTTATTTAACCTTTCTGTAAATATTTCATATCTCTTGGAATAGAAATTATCCAGTCATCTGAGTCTAGCAGCTATAGCATGACACAGCATGCCTAAACAATTGTCCTTTTAGAAACAAATCTCTGGCTAATAAACTTCTTGTGGTGTACTCCCTATGTTCACTTTTATTTGTATTAATGCTTTTAAAAATAGATTTTTATTTTTATTTGTCCAAGTGCGTATCAAGAGAAAAATAATTTATTTTTCCTGTTTTACCCTTAGCTTTAATTGGTCACTCCAAATCATTTTCCAAATCCAATACAATTCTACACCAATTAATATGATTATCATGATAAAATATGCACTTTATTTATTATTTCTTAAGGAGTGTGCAAAGTTCATAGTAGACAAGTAAAAGTCAACGGAGGGAGTATTGACTAGAAAATTAACTAGGTGCTCAAATACACATTTTTAAGCTATATCATCCTCAGTTAAACTTAAATCAACGGAGCATATCCCATCTGGTGCCAAAATAAATTTTACACCTTTTTCCCACATAACATAATTTGCAGGTTTAATTGATTAAGGGGAGAGGCAAATACTTCAAAATATGATCAGTTCAAAACATGCTTCAAATTAAGGAGCTTGGCAATAATATAAGGCAGAAAGTGATCAGTTCAAATTTGGGCTCTATTTGTTTGTTTTGCGTTCATCCACCTCAAAGGAATTTAAACTTTTACCAAAATTTTCCTTTTCACATGGACACGTTTTATTCTTAAAGTATATCACACAGAGACATATTTATACCTATAATTTTATAAAAGTTAAGTCGAACAGAATACAGTTTTACAAAATGTAATTAAGAAAAGAGCCGTCCTATTATATCATGCTAACATTATATGTAACCTGTTTGTTTTCCGCAAGCAAACTTGGCCCTTTCAGGCGGGGGCGGATTCGCCGTTACAATGTCGGATTCATCTGAACCCATTATTTTCAGCCCAATATAAACTTATGTGTAGAAATTAATAAAATTTATAAAAAATAGTAAATATGAACTCATAATTTTAAAGCTGAACATACAATTTAAATCAGATTTGCCTCTGCTATTAGGATGGATAGATCTCTCTTCCTCCTAGACTTTACTATAGGGGACAAACCAAACAGCAAACACGCACTCAAAATATTCTGAGTCAGTCATTTGTATTTGATATTTAGTAGGTAGGACCTCTAGTACAAATGTGTGTGATTTCAAGTTTTCTTTCTGCGCCAAGTTCATAGTTGAGAATCATGTCCTTTAGCACCACTGCTAATTCCAAATATTCTCCTCCGTAACTCTCTTGAAAATAGTAAAACAACTCTTTTTATCTCTCTTGACAAATTTTTAGACGTTTCTTTGTACCTTTTCTTTTGCCCATCCTCTTTACACTGGAAGTCACTTTGCACTTCATATGAGTATTCAATGTATTCCATCCTCTGCCTGCATGATCAGCATTCAAAAAATTTGAAAAACACAAGTGCTTTATTTGCTTTTTTATCCTCCTCTCCTCAGTAAGATCATAAGGTCTGTAAATGGGTTTGGCATGTGATGTCCAGGACCAGCCCAAGGGTAAAGCAGGTAAGGCAGCTGCTTTGGGCCCAATAGTTTTTGGGGAAAAGGACACATCGCGTGTCAATTGTCAAACTAATCTCACATTTAATCATTATTTGAGTACTTAATTTCACTAGGTATCCGTTCGGCCCAAAATAATGCGAAAAATGGCCGGTATTAAAAAAATAATGCCAAAATTTCGCCTTGCAAAGACTTTTATTGGCGACTAAAAAGCCTCCACTAAAGGGATGCTACAGCATATATACATATGTTAGAATTATATATACACTTTATATACAAAAATTATACATTTTATATATATATATATCTTTAATTAATCATACATTTATTTTACATAAATTATACGTTAATTATACATTTATTATACACATATTATGCAATTGATATGATATATATATTTTTACATATACAATAGTGATACATATTATATACCACAATGATACGGTTTCTATTATACATTTTTTATACGTATGGTACACTTTTTATACAAGGCGATACGGTTATATGCACATGCTTGAATTATATATATACACTTTATATACAAAAAATGATACATATTATATATACAAAAATGATACAATTTTCTATTTTATATCGGGGCGATTCTGTGTTGATACACATTATATACACAATGATACATATTATATACAAAAATGATACATACCTTAGTCATTCATATTTTATACGTTTATATATTACGGATAGATAGATACGTATTTTATACACAAATGACACATATTATATATAAAAATCGCCTTAAATATTTTTGTGTTTGAATTTTTATTTGAAAATTGTTTTATTTAAATAGCTAATGAATGAGATTAGTGTAATGAGTATAATTTGAATTTGAGAAAAATTGAGTTAGAGGGTAAATTATTTATGGCCGACCGGCCATATATGTCCTTTTCCCTAGTTTTTGGGGGGCCCCAATTTTTAGTATTAGTAGTAGTGGACTTAAAAGCTATTGGTTTAAAATAGGTTAATGTTTTAGAAAGTATGAGTACTGATTGACGTGACTGATTGAGTAGAAATAGGAAAATGTTCAGCTAAACTTTTGAATATGAACAATTTCCCATTTTGGGGTTATTTACTTTGTAAAGCTTACAAATTTACTTTCTTGAATTGTGAGTACAAAGACCTCTTTGTCCAAAGTTCTAGTTATTATTCTATAATTCTATAATTTCTAATCTAAAATCAGTTATTTTTAAAATTTTGTTTTACAGGTGTATATTATCTTTTTAATTATTTATTAGAATGTAAACGTGTCAATTAGAAAATATGAATTCAATTATTAAAAATTCAAAACAAAAAAAAGAATTGAAGCCTGAATCCCAAAAGGAGCTCTTGATATACTTTTAACAAACAATAAGCATTTTATTTAGCGGTAGTTTTTTAGATTGGTAGATGAGATGGTGAAAATTTGAAAAGACGTTATTTTAATCTTGAATGTTCTTTAAACTATAAATGTCACTATGATGTTTAACGATTTAGACTTATTTTTTGATTAAAATGGTTAAGAAATGTAGTAAAACTAGAAGACAATATTTATTCAGTCGGGTAAAAGAGTTTGATTCTTTTCAAATGCCTATATTATAAATAATTATAATAGGTTGTAAAATTGCTTTTCGTAGAAAGAAATTTTCTTAAAACCAAAATTCGTAAGATCTTACCTTTGATTAACAATGTCTATAGATATAAAATGGATTGACTATATTATCAGTTGAAAAAATGAATTATTAGAAGAAGTCGATTATAAAAAAAAAAAATTAACTTTGCATCTCAAAAGACTACATAAACTTCAAAGTAAAAATATATATGAATTTTTCTTTAAAAAAAGCGAAGGCTCTCATTTGAGTTTGAGCACAGGCGCAAACTTTCTTGCGCTTCTGGTAACATTAAATTTTGAATTTGAGCTTGAGATTGGAGATGAACAACAATTAGTGACTAAAAAATATTTTTACAAGATAAAAGTAATGATTTAATGTGATTATGGTCTAAAATAATGATAATTAATGAGTATTTTTAACAATATGTTAATGAAAAGATTGTGATGATTTGTTATTGATGATTTTTTTAAAAATAATTAATAATAAAACAAAAATTCTTAACATGAATAAGACAAGAAATTGGTGCGAACACCTATTTCATTATTCCTAAAGAGCACAATTTTCTCTTATTTATGTATTTTTAACTTAATTAGAGTGTTTTAAAGGAAAATTCAAATTTTGGCAGGAAGACCTAATTTTGGTCGAATTGGGCCAACTTGGACCCAATTCCGCCGATCCAATCAACTCCCAACCTGGTCCACCCAATTGTGGCTCAAAACTACGGCGTTTGACTAAGTTTTGAGATTTTAGCTTCAGCATTCGGAGATAGGTTTAGTTGAAATTTGAAGAAGAAAAAAAAGGAGCTTTTAAGTCGCGTTAAAAAATAGTTTTTGAAAATTGAAGTTGTATTTATGGACATGCATTTTACTTGAAAAATGTTAAAGTTTCGTGAGTGGATGGTTTGTTTTTATCCAAACCAGTTTTTGGAACTTGAAAATTCTTCTTTAAATTTTTTTTAAGAATTGATCAAATTTCATAAACAAACAATGTTTCCATATTTTTAAAGTAAAAAATATCTATATCCAAACGGGAGCTTATATTGTTTTGTTCCTCCTTTCTCTCTCCTTGTCATTACCTCTACATCAATCACCCTTTCTTCCTCTTTCCTCCATCCTCCGCCTCTCCCTACCATCATTGTCACCATCACCTTCACCACTATCTTCCTTTCCCTTTTTCTCTTTCTCGCTTTCGCCATTCTCATCATCATTTTCAGTGACACATCCATAATTTTTAAGTTATAGGTGCTCAACTATTCCTAATCTGAAATTGCTACTAAAATTGAGTGCTCAATTAACATATTTGTAAAAATTACTAGGTTCTATATAAATGGTAGTGTTGGCTCCAAAATGTAATGGGTGCTCAAGCACCCACTACCAACATAGATCCGCTATTGACCATCTCCACCACTAGGAGGGAATATGTTAAATGATTTGAACATGGAACACAAAATACCATTTTAATGCAATCATATAGTCGCAAAGGGTCAAATGAGGAAGGAGAAAGAAAGAGCCATTGACGGTAGAATTAATATAGTGATAAAGAGGGAGAAAGAGGGGGAAAAAACTCAAAATTAGGGAGAACCATCAAATTTGCCTTTTTGAACTATGTGAAAGGCTCAAATTTATCTTTTGTTTTAAAAATTAATTAATTACGGGATACGTGACATTAACAAGTGCTAAGCTTTTGTCATTTGAAAATAAGGGCAAAGCACATACACACACACACACATAGATTCACTTTTTAGCATGCTTATTTATTAAAAATAAATTTTGTTTTATCCATTTCACATATCAAGAGAAAAATAATCTGTTTTTGTTTTACATGAACGTTAATTATTCATTCTGAATCATTTTGCAAATTCAATAAAATCATACACCAATTAATATGAGTATAATGATAAAATATACACTTTATTTATTACTATATTTCTTATGAGGTGTGTAAAGTCTATAATGAGCAAGTAAAAGTGAATGGATGGAATATATTATTTTAATATATATAAGCGCCGATCTGAATTTTAGTCGTCCTCATGGCTCTTAAGAGTACAATAGGATGGCTACATGTGGCTGTTGCTATGCAAAATCTTACTCCTTATAAAGTTTTGTGAGACTGTTATTTTTAGACAAAATGGCCTGTTTGCTGGTCCCACCAAACTACTACCTCTCTATTTTTCTTCATACACTTGTGCCTCTTTTCTTTTAAGCTTTGCATTTTCTCCTCTTCCTTTTTCATTTCTATGCTCGCTGGTCCAAATCTTCATTTTGCTTTTGGAGAAAAATGTTTTATTCTTTGAATGAAGTTAATGAAAGTAAGTTAGAGTTTCACCATTTAAATTTAGCAAGCCAATAAAAAATTTTTTTATCGATAAATTAAGTGAAAGTAAAAAATAAATTATAATTCTTCAAATTTGGGCTCGGGTTTATGTTTTTTTCTCTAGTCCTTTAGATTTGGTCTCATTCTTTATGTTTTCAACCCTTAATCATTTAGTTTTTTCTGAATTGAATAGAAATTTTTGTGAATAATTTTTGCTCACTCATTTTAAATTTATGATATATTACATTCTGTACTTAAAAAGTAGATATTCTTTGAGAGTGTGAAAATGAAAGTAGTAATATGATAAAGATCGATTATCTTTCAAATCCTTATTTGGTTAATCATTCATTCTTCTTTGGCATAAACTATATAGGAAGAACTAGCGATTCTTGAGGTTCATTTTGATTCTTGAGGTTAGAATTTTGATGAATTTAAATTTTCCTTAATTTAAGCTAAAACTAAGTTTTTAATTAGCATAAACTCTTGCCAAGAAATTATAAATGATATTAAAACTCGATGCATGTGTTTCTATCTATAAGTAAAGAAATTATATGCTCACGATACAAATTATATTTCTAAAATATCTATTTTATATCTTGAATTTGGATCCAAGTTTAGCGCTGGCTTCATGAAACTAGTAGTAATATATATATATATATATATTTTTTTTTTGAACTGGCTCCCTAAGATATATTATGACTAGGGCTGGACATAAATACCGAAAATCGAAAAATCGAACCGAAACGATAATACCAAGACCGAACTAGTTTGGTTCGGTGTTTGAATGTCCAACGTAAAAAATTAAAACTAGAAATAGCAGAAGCGAAGTTTGATAAAACAGGCAGAAAAACCGAATGCGTCTTGAAATTTAATACATTACCCAAAAAATTAAAATAGTCCGGAGCCCATTAAGTTTTAAAAGCAAAAAAACTCAATGAATAAGTCCTCTTTTGCATTTGTATCCCCCGATTTTTCACTTCAATTAGAGAAAATTAAATATCATAACAAAGAAATGTGTCTTGGGGATTAATGTATGTCCTTTATGTGTTTTCTTAATTATTCTTACGGTATGTATATAACACCTTCTGTGTCATATGTCATGATTATAGTTTTGTTCTTCGTATCCTTGTTTGTTTGATTTTTTATTTCAATTTATCGAATTTTATGTTTTATTGCTTTTGAGAATATGAATTAGTGTCAATGGAATCGCTTCTAATATTATATCAAAAAAATCGAATTGAAAAAATCCAAATCAAATCAAACCGAAACCGAAAGAACCGAACTAGTTTGGTTCGGTGTTCGATTAATAAGACACACAAAAAAATCGAATTCGAAATAACCAAATCGAAATTTAATAAAATCAGAAAAAATCGAACGCGCTCTAATCATGACACATGAATAATGAATTTTGTGCAGCTTTCTCTGGCATGCAGTTTCTTTTTACCTACTCATACTGTGCTCAGAAGTCTGGAAATTATGAGAGTCAGAAAAACACGCAGGGGTTCAATTCCCAAAAAGTCTCTCTCAACCTCACGACTACATTAATGGCGGAAGACTAATGATGAAAATCCGGATTTGCCATAAATGCGATGTGTACAATACGCCATTTACACTCTTTAATTGTTCACCTAATACCTGTTCTTTGTCTTTACATTACATTATGAAAAAAGCAAAAAAACTTCATCCATAATCTCCAACAGGTAAAACTAAGGAGTTCTATTCAATTACCTTTTGCTTCCTCTAAAAATTATTAAAATTAGATACGTTGGCCATCACTTTAAACACGTAATTGGAACCAATAACAAAAAATAATTAAAATTAGGGTGGAAGTTTAGTAGATAGTAGAGTATTGTTTTGCGTATCTGTTTCTTGGTAGTCGTAGTATTTCTCTAGTAGTTTATGTCCTTTGATTACTGTTACCATATATTATTGTCTCTTGTTCTTTGCTCTGCGTATTGTTTTATTGTAGTTAATGTTTTTTTTCACATGCTTTGATATTGCTTTACCTTGAATCGAGGGTATCTTAGAAAACAACTCTGCGGCTCCCAAGGTAGGTACCTACCACCCTCACTAGATCACACGTGAATTATATTACGTATGTTGTTATTGTAACTAAAAATTACTAGAATCTCGAATGCAAAACTTTAAATTAAGAGATTAGAAGCATATTGATAATCGATATTAGTTCTAGAAATTTAAGTGGTGAAAACACCCCTAAACTTGTGGCATTTAGTATCTTTAATTAGTGACTGCTGAGCCCCTCTTAAAAACACCTCTAATCTTGGCTGATTTAAATTCACCCCAGTATTAGGACACCTCGGCAACGTGAATCCACACGCTGTCCACTTGGCATTTTCTTGCTATGCCATGTGGCAACATGGGGTGAATTTAAATTCAGTTTGCCAATATTAGGGAGATAATAGTCAAAATACCCCCCAACGTTTGACCAAAATGCCAACTACCTGACTAACACTGCGTTAGTCACAATACCCCCACTGGACAAAAATTTTCGGTATTAAAATGCTCCTTTCTTGCGATGTAGATCCAAATATATGTACACGATTAACGAGTCTTGTCACGCGCGGCGCAGCCCGCGTGCCACGTCTTTAATTTCCCCATTTTTTATTAATTTACATTCTAAAGTATCTTTTCTTCTTCTTCTTCAAAAAAAAAAAAAAAAATCTCTCAATTTTCCATACTCCATTTTCGGTATGAGGATCAAAAACTCATACCCAATTCTCCTTAAATCTTCATCAACGTCATCATCGTAAATCATTATCATATTTCGTATTAGGAGTTGAAAAAAAAAAAATCACACCAACTTTCTCAAATTTGATCCAAAAAACTCAAATGTGAAAGAGCTTCCCAACACCAAATAGAACAAAGTTCATCCATTAATTTGATCAAACAATCAAGAATTTAAAGAAACCCACTTGGTGTTCTTCGTAGCTTTCTCCAAATTCTAGCAATGGAGTTTAATTTTCTCCCCCGAATCAACTCGAAAGAATTAGTGCTTAAACAACTCAACCAAGCAACAAGTAGCGACTCCAAACAAGCAACTTTCAATCGATTTTCTTTACAGGGTTAGATTTTCAACTTTTTTTTTTTTTTTTTCCTGATTTTCGTTTTTTTTCTTCGATTTTTTTTTTTAATTGATTTGGGAAAAAACCCAAATGTGAAAGGAAGCTTCTTAACACCAAGTAGAACAAAGTTCATCCATTAATTTGATCAAACAATCAAGAATTTAAAGAAACCCACTTGGTGTTCTTCTAACTTTCTAAATTCCTAAAAAATGGTTTAATTTTCTCCCCAAATCAACTCAAAGAATTAGTGCTTAAACAACTCCAACCAAGCAACAAGTAGCAACTCCAAACGAGCAACTTTCAATCGATTTTCTTTAATAAGATTAGATTTTCAACTTTTTTTTTTTTTTAGATTTTCTTTTTTTTTTTCTTGTTTTTTTTTTTTGAATTTGATTTGGGAAAAAAAGATTATAAGAATAATCACTATCCTAGCTCTAAATTTAAATGGGTATTTTTTGGGCAAAAGAATGGAGGGTTTTAAAATTTGGGTGAAGAAGAAGATGAAGTAGCCTAAAAATGGGGGGAATTTTAAAATTTTACTAGTCATCTAGGGGCCCCTTTTTGCTCCCCAAACACGTCGATCTTTTTTTAAAGGTATAACCCCCACGGGGTATAGCCTTGTCCACATCAAAAAAAA
The DNA here is from genome assembly GCF_029784015.1 of Lycium ferocissimum. NCBI lineage: Eukaryota > Viridiplantae > Streptophyta > Magnoliopsida > Solanales > Solanaceae > Lycium > Lycium ferocissimum. The sequence goes on along the minus strand of NC_081344.1, from coordinate 8,315,253 downwards.
GGAGATTTTAATCCCAAAAAAATTTTCCGGGGGGTAATGGACCAACGAGGTTAGGTGTGTAGTTTATTTTAAACGTGTATTTGACTATTATCTCCAATATTGGGGTGTTTTTAAGTGTAGCAATATTTTGGGGGCTAAAGTAATAATTCGTGTCAAGTTTAGGGGTGTTTTCACTACTTACCTAATTTCTACCCCCCCCCCATGAATTATCCACTAAAAAGACCGCGTCCAAAGGAAATAAGGCCCAAACCCGAACCGGTTTTTCCCAACGGACGGAACGGGAACGGGCCCAAGAACCGGGGGAAAAGGGGTTTAAAGGTTGAACCTTTAATTACCTTGGGTCCCAAAATTTTAGGAACCAAGTTAAACCTAAAAAAACCCCACGTTAAAACCGGGGAAAAGGAAAAAAAAAAAAAAAAAAATATTGGGGGCGAGGATTTGGCCCATTTTAAAAGGCCTTGCCAAACCCATTTTTTTAATTTTTCCCCCCAATTTTTTTTTTTTAAAACTTTAACCCATCCCCCCCTTTTTAAACCCTTCTTCATTTTCATTTTAATTCACCCAATTCACTTTCTTCATCTTTCTCTCAAATCTCAACTTCAATTATAATTATTTTGTAATAACTAGCCACAAAATCTTTTTATAGTTTCAACTTTTAATTATTAATTTTGAAATTTTAATATTGTGTGGGGTTGGGGATTTTTTTAACAATCCAAATAGTTTTTGGGTTTGCAAATTTTGCCTTGACTTTCTGAAATTAACCAATTTGGTACCTTCGTTCCAACTCTATCTTTATTTTTAATTTTAATTTTCGCAATTTAATTTGGAAT
>NC_081344.1:8247104-8314323 GCF_029784015.1 Lycium ferocissimum | reverse complement strand
CTAGTTTGCCTAAATATGAAAATAGTGAAAATTTATGTAATTTACCAACTTTTCTTCTTTCTCTTTTTATCTTTTCTTCTTCCCTATGAATGTCAGACAAAGACAGACTCAAAATTTTATGTTTATAAGTTTTAGATCACAATCCTTCTCGTTTACTAGGTTTTGGATAGTTTACTTGTATATATTAAGTAAATTTCATAATAAATACAAAACTTGAATCAGAACTACTGAGTTTTACTGAATGTGTAATTTAAAGTCATAGATCCGCCTCAATTTGGGGGTAGTTTGAATAGTAACTAGTCAGACTTTGGATTGGCATGAAGGGATGTACAACATATGAAGCAAAAGTTGGCCTATTATTGCTTGGCGCTAAAGAGCTTTAATCAACATACAAAATGGTCCTACCCAACCTTTCCAAGTACTGTTCTTGTGTCCACTTCACTACTTAGAATTGTGATATACTAAAAGGGTGAAAACCCGTTTCTCACCAATTTTAGCTTCTTCACTTCTCTTCTTCCCCCAGTGTCTAACTACACCAATGGCTTTTAGTTTCTCTATTTTCTTAAATCCATTTTTAATTGTCTGACTACAAAAAGAGAAAATGATTGTTTTCTTATACTTATAATTTGAAGATAATAATCTTATATAGATCTTTATTTTTCATGCGACTGTTTACTAACTGACGCCTATTAGTGCTGGAAGGTCAAGAAACTTGGTCATGACCTGATGACAAGGGAGCCGACGACCGAAGTCCCCGTGAACGGTGGCCGTAACTATAACAGTCTTAAGGTAGCGAAATTCCATGCATGCTCCACTCCGCTAGGGGGATATATAGCTAAGTTGGTAGAGCTCCGCTTTTACAACTGGATCGTTGTGATTACGGATTGGATGTCTAGGCGGTACTGAGTCTCCTATAAAAAAGGTCATATAACTAAAATATAATTTGATGTAGAGATATCAGAGTCATATTATTGCCTCTTGATCATTTACAAATAGTATTCGACAGCATAACTTTTTACTTAAAGTTTACACAAGCGGGGTGAAAATACACTTCCATAATACTAATTAATAATTGAAATGAAATAGACCTATGCTTTTTAACTATATTAGAAGCATGAGTTTGGAGGTGGTATCGTCGTCCACCTCCTACTCATGTTATAAAAAAAAAAAATATATATATATATATATATATAAAAGGTGGGTCCACCTCCTACTCATGTAAAAAAAAAGGTGGGTCCACCTCCTACTCATGTAAAAAAAAAAAAAATTAAGGTTGGTCCTCCTGCTCATGTACAAAAAAAAAAAAATATTGAGGTGGGGATCCACATGTGTGCTGTGGGTGAAAAAATAGTTACCCGAAATGACTCATATTTTTAGTATTACCCAAATGACCCTTTTATACATTATTATACACTTTTATATAAGATCGACACATTATTTACAGTAAGTGTATAATGTTGTATATCGTGTGTATAAACACTATTGTAAAAAAAGTTGGCTATACAGATGTAAATTAAAAATATAACTACGTGGATGTAATATTTTATGCTAGATTGTATATTATTGAAATTATTCCTAAAATTAATTGCTAAAGGCAAAAATTAAATACCAACCCATTTGAAGGACAATTCGTGCAATTTCTTCCATTTTTTAAGTTTTTAATTTGTAATAGACAAATTCCCTTTTTAAAACTAAATTCAATAGTGAGCTATAATGAAGAAAATTGTATTACACCCTATCCAACATCTCAATCATGTTAATGACAAGAATCACCTCACTAATTTACCAATTTCAACTATTTGCTTATCAAATTTTATTTTAAGGTCAATTTTTTATGTCAATTTGATCAACTTCAAGAGCAAATGAGGAATCAATTTACTTTTATATGACTTAATAAATGTTTCATTAAAAACAAAATATCCTACAAACCTAATACCTTATAAACGGTACAACATATTTATTTTGAAAAATGAATTTTTTTCTTTCAACAATTTGTGAAAAAAAATATGATGAATTAGGCCCATAATAGTAATATGAAAAATTGAAATTATTATTAGTGTGCTTCAATATTTTTAAAATGATAGGATCCAAATATTTTATTAGGATAAAGTTTTTAATTTGTAATAGACAAATTCCCTAATAGTTTAAAAGATAGGAGACAATTGTAAAAAAAAAAAAAAAAAAAAAAAAAGGACATTTAAATAATGAGAATAAGTTCAGAAAATGGTAAAGGTACGCTTAGAGAAAATTTAAAGAATAGAAGTTTAGAAAAAAAGAAATAACGAAATAAATTAAACACAAAAACCGCTAAAGAAGTCATAAAACTAAGAGATTTAAAACTTATACATTTGGGTAAGGATAAAAATACACTAATTTTAGACACATACGTCTCACACAAGTAATGAGAAATAACATCAAGAAGACGAAATATAAACGGTCAAGAAACGTATACACATATTTTCTTAAAATGATGAAGTTGGTCTATACTTAAAAATTTAAGACTACAACAGATACTAACACATGAAAGCGCTTTTCAATGTTGTTGAGTAGAAAGAGATGATGGCTTGAAACTCGATAGCAAAAGGTGTATTTCAAATCTTTCAATTGGAGAACCAAACCAGGAAAGTCATATATGGGAGAAGCGGACTAAGTAAAATAATTTATTGATATTTTCAATTAATTGAATTATAATACTTTCTATAATAAAAATTCCATAATTATATTACTAAAAGGTACTTTCTCTGTCCTAATTTATGTGACATAGTGAAGAGTCAAAAATAACAAGTAAAAGTACACGGAGGAAATAAATATGTATCGGAGAATTAAAATTGAAGTGCATACGTGTATACATGAGGAGAGAATAAATATTCAGTACTATGACATATGTCCACCTGGGATAAAAAAGTAGTTTAGTAATGTGGCCAAGTAATATGGGACGGGGGGAGTACTTCATTTATTAATTCTTAAAGAACTTGAAAAGTCAAAAATTAACAAGTATAAGTACAGAGAGAAAATAAATGTGTTGGGGAATTAAAATTGAAGTGCATACGTGTATACATGAGAAGAGATAAATATTCAGTACTATGACATATGTTCACGTGGAATAAAAAAATAGTTGGTTATGAAATGAAAGATCTTTGAAACTTGTGATCTAAAACAAGTCATAGATATTTGTGTGGATTTAAATCATTTCATTAAAGGTAAAAGAGGAAGTTTCAAGTTAAATGATTTCTAAACATAAAAATATATCATTTTTTTTAGACAAACCAAAAAGAAAAGTGTGGTACTATTTTTTGTATTGGCACGGGCTTTCATCATCTAGTATTTTACAAAACATATGCTTATTTAGTTGACCACGTGCCTAGTTTATCAATGAACACGTATGTTGACTCTAAGATTAATTACAACCGACCCATGATTTAACTTTATAAGAAAGCATATGTAACATCATGATTAGACCTATCAATTGTTAAGATTTGATAAGACGGTGTATAAATGTAAACACTTAAAAAAATTTGAGTGAAAAAATGACCCTCAAGAAACGTTAATTCTATTTAATGAGTCAAAAAAAATGTTTTGTGTTTGACAAAGAACTTTTCATTTTTTCTCTAACCATATTTTGCAAATATTAGACAAGGGGAAACTACGGCAATTTTTAATCCTTTATCACAAAGCGTAGACACTTTTACAAAGAGGAAACTAAAACAGTGCAAAAGAAAGAAATTTAATTAAAAACCATGCACATGCAGTAGCTATCGATCGGATATATGTGAAAAATGGTCAATATCATGCAAACTCTTTAGATTTTCTAACATCACGACGAAGGAAAGTTTACAGCCTCAGAATAATATAAAATTAAAATACAAGCTAGATTGTCTTTGAAAACACTCTAAAGTTGTTTTCCAACCACAGTTGGTCAATTGTTAGAAATAAATCAAATAATATGTGCAGATTAATTTTTGAACTTCTTCCTGATTGTTCTTCTTAGGACTATACTATTTTCATCACCTAATCGACCAAGCATGCACCCCATCAATATTTCCCCTATATATACATCAACCTTTGAGCTAGCTTTCATCCACCTATACTACCATATATTCTATCTTATAGCTTCATCCTTCAATTTAAGATATGTCTTCTACTTTTCCACCATTAGTTCCCATGGCAATTTTCTTTATTGCTTTTCTTGCATTATGTCTCATCCCTCAGCCTGCACAAGCCATCACTAGACACTATGAGTTCAATGTGCGTAGATACATATCAAAAGTCCATTCTCCCTATTTTACAGAAAATTAAATATGTATATTTAGTTTTTCTTACAAATGCTAACATTTTTTTTTTGTGTGTGGAATCTTTGTTTTAGATTACAATGCAAAATGTGACAAGATTGTGCCATACTAAGAGCATAGTGACAGTCAATGGAAAATTCCCAGGGCCTCGTATTGTGACCAGGGAGGGTGATCGTCTCCTTATAAAAGTCACCAACCATGTTCCTAACAATATTACCATTCACTGGTACAATACTACTATAATATTTGGGCCTTAGTATAAAGTAGGTTTGCGTCCCTTTTATATGGGATTTAACTTATAGTGTATGAATTTATATACTATTAGTGTATTTTAACTTGTCGTAGTCAATGGCCTAGCCATTCGTCAATTGACGCCCCTTCGCTGGAAAATTACAATGTGTAGCTAGGTAAAACTATTTTTTATATATTATACTATATGTTAAATTCCTTTGACTTCTTATTGTGTTTACTACTTTATATTTTGAATCTTCTTAATGAAAATCTCGATTCCACCATAGGTTAATTGCCTTGTTTTCCATATTATGCATCCCACTTGTATGGGCAGTTTCCTGTAGTTATTTTTGGATGACTCGAGAACGAAATATTAATGCATAGAAGTTAAACTTCTTCTATGTTATTTCAATAGAAACATTAAAAAGAAAATATATTTCAAAGAGCTAGGATCTCTTTCTCTTTTTCTTATCTTCTAATAGATGTTTCAGGATTATAAAATATCTTTCTTTTCCCCCCTCTGAACAGGCATGGAGTTAGACAGCTTCGTAATGGATGGGCAGATGGACCTGCATATATAACACAATGTCCCATTCAAACTGGCCAAACTTATGTATACAACTATACAATTATTGGCCAAAGAGGGACTTTATGGTGGCATGCACATATTTCATGGCTAAGATCTACTCTTTATGGTCCTCTAATTATCCTTCCTAAGAAAAATGTCTCTTACCCTTTTGTCAAACCATTCAAGGAAGTGCCTATCATCTTTGGTATTACTTAATTAAACATCTATACATAAATTCAAATTAATTTTTATAATCCAAAATTTTCCAACTAAATAAATGTAAATCACTAATATTCATTGTGAAATTTTGTTAAAATATTCAGGAGAATGGTTCAATGCTGATCCTGAAGCCATCATTAGTCAAGCTTTACAAACTGGTGGAGGACCAAATGTCTCTGATGCCTACACCATCAATGGCCTTCCAGGGCTTTTGTACAATTGCTCTGTAAAAGGTACTTTAGTACATCCAAGTTTTCCTTTAGTCAATCATTAAATATACTAGTTTTTTACAATATCAGTATAGTCTATGCGAGTTGTAATAGGGAATATATTCACCGTTTTATTGGTTATATAAATAATTTAAGTTATATATGTTGTTAGTTTAAGTGATTTTTACATCATCAAGTTATCGGTAGTAGCAGTTAACTTATTTTATTTTGAAGATTACAAATTTCATATTTTAAGGAGATTTACTTGTAAATATCTTTTGAATGACCTGATAGTGTAATTTTTATACACTGACAGTATATATAACTTAAATTCTATAACAAATCCATGCTTCTTATATGAAATATTATTTGTAATTGACTTTTAAATGACCAAATAGCTTTTTACACTATCAGTGTATGTGTATGGTTAAACCTTTTAATACTCCTATAGTATACTCTATAACACTAACTTATGCTCTATGGATGGTTTGTGGCAGATACATTCAAGCTAAAGGTTAAGCCAGGAAAAACATACCTTCTACGCCTGATCAATGCTGCACTCAATGATGAACTTTTCTTCAGCATTGCAAATCATACACTCACAATAGTTGAAGCTGATGCATTATATGTCAAACCATTTGAGACCGAAACAGTACTTATAACACCAGGACAAACCACAAATGTTCTCTTAAAAACCAAATCTGAATACCCAAGTGCCACTTTTCTCATGTCTGCTAGACCCTATGTCACCGGACAAGGCACATTTGACAACTCTACAGTTGCTGGAATTCTTGAATACGAATCGCCGATACTTCATTCGACTAAATCAATGAATAAACTTCCCCTGTTTAAGCCTATTTTACCTCCACTAAATGATACTTCATTTGCTGCTAATTTCAGTAAGAGGTTTCGAAGTTTGGCTAACTCCCAATTTCCTGCTAAAGTTCCACAAAATGTTGACAAGCATTTCTTTTTCACAGTAGGCCTTGGCACAAACCCTTGTGACAAAAACCAAACTTGTCAAGGTCCTAACGGGACCAAATTTGCAGCGTCGATAAACAACGTGTCATTCGTACAACCTACAACTGCTTTGCTCCAATCTCATTTCTTTGGACAATCAAAGGGTGTTTATAGACCTTATTTTCCTGTTAATCCTTTGAATTGGTTCAATTATACTGGGAATCCTCCAAATAACACAATGGTTAACAATGATACTAAAGTTTTGGTACTTCCTTTTAATACAAGTGTTGAGCTAATCATGCAAGATACAAGCATTCTTGGTGCCGAAAGTCATCCTCTTCATCTTCACGGCTTCAATTTCTTTGTTGTTGGCCAAGGTTTTGGTAACTTTGACCCTAATAAAGATCCTGCTAACTTCAATCTTATTGACCCTGTGGAGAGGAACACTATAGGTGTGCCATCTGGTGGTTGGGTTGCCATTAGATTTTTAGCAGATAATCCAGGTTAGTAGATTAAATCACAAGTGATAATTCACTTATTTGATAATATTTGTTTGAGTTAACTCTCTATACTCCATTTTATGCGATACTATTACTTTGTTTTAGCTTGCACATAAAAAGAATGGTAACTATCTATATTTAAAAATAATCCAACTTTACTTTGTTTAACTGTAATGACATGACTTTATAGCTACACAAATATCATAGCATGTTTAAGATCACAAGTTTCAAAATTTGTTTTTTCTTTATTAAACAGCATATCCAGTTAAACAGTGACACGTCAAATAAAATGGAGGGAGTAAGAGTTAGTTAAGAATTCAAGAATTTGTAGATTAGTAATATTTAAAAAGATTTAACGTAATTAAATAATGAATGTTTGAACTGTAGGTGTTTGGTTCATGCATTGTCACTTCGATGTGCATACAAGTTGGGGACTGAAGATGGCATGGCTTGTCTTAGATGGAAAGCTTCCAAATCAGAAACTCCTTCCTCCTCCATCTGATCTTCCTCAGTGCTAATTTCTTGGTCTTTCATTACATAATCGACCTTCAAGTCTCAAGCTTTTGCACTTTCGTTGTTTTGAATCTTGATTTTTTTTTTTTTCCTTTTATGTGTTTTAGGTGTGTTAGCTTTATAATTCATTTTTGTTGTAACTGACTGGCCTTTTCAAGCCTTGGTCTAAGCAGAGGATGAAGAATTGACTGCCTTTTGTAATTTTATTGAGTCACAGTTATATTCTATGCAAGTGAGAATAAATGGTTTTTATTCCTTAAACTCTTTGTTCATCTTATATTTACATATTGTCCTGACTTCTGAGGCATGGATGTTTGGCTTTGAATATTCAGAAATTTTCACCAGGTGTAGGATGACAATTTTAGAAAGTGATCATATTTTTTTATTTCTCTTGCAATTTATGAACCTTTTAGACCACAGTCTAAAAAGCTATCTCTTGAGCAAACTGAAAATGATCTTAACGTTAGACTACAGTTTGCAATTTCATAAGTTACTCAAATTTTAGACGACAATATTCTAATGTTTGTCTGTGAAATTAATCAATACATGAGTAAACATTATACTCTAGTGTAGCATTCTCGGCAAGATAATTTTTCAAGGATTATATTTGCACAACATTTTAAAAATGTAAAAGATGACCTAAAAAATGATAATGTTTGCATAAATCATGGTATACGTGAAAGGTTTGTTAGAGGTTGCTATATACAAGAATTAAAGTCTGGAGGCCCAACTTGAAGATATGTTGTAATTCGGCTATAGTAATTATGTTAGATTTCAGGTTCACTTTTTGGACATAGTGTGTGTTTGGTATGACGGAAAATGTTTTTCGGAGAAAATGTTTTCTCAAAAAATAAGTGATTTTCCTACTCATTTTCTTGTTTTTGGTACGCAAATTGAAAAATATCATTTTAAGATCATTTGCATATACTTAAAGCAAAATCAAGATAAAGCCTTTGAATTCGGAGTGCAACTTTTAGTGAAAGAGAATACGGGTTCAAAGGTGGGGTGGTTGGAGTAAGAGGTTGGAGTAAGAAATTTTTTTTTTATATAAATTTTTTATAAAAATAAAATAATATATAAAATAGAAAATTCGGAGTGACGGGAGTGCCGGGGTGTGGGGGGTTGTAGAAAAACTAAACCAAAAAAAATTGACAACTTTTTTTCAAAAACAAAATAATTAATTTTTTTATGGGGGTTTGGAGGGGGGTGGGGGTGGGGGAAGCGATGGTAGTGGAGTTAAGAGTTTTATTTTTTATAAAAATAAAATAAAATATATGAAAAAGAAAATTCGGAGGAGGGGGGTGTGAAAGGTAAGACGGGTGGTGGAAGGTGGGGTGATAGGGGTTGTGGGTGTGGAGGTTGTGGGGTTAGGTGGTTTGGGTGGCTTGGGGGAGGTGGGGAGGTGGGGTTGGGTTTGTGGGTGTGGGTGTGGGGGTGGAGTTGTGGGCGGTGTTGGGGGTGGAGGGTAACGGGAGGATATCGGAGAATGAGTTAGTGTGTTTTTATTAATTCAGAAAATGTTATCTCAAATTTTTATGGAAAACATTTTTTCCTATTTTGAGGAAAATATTTGTACTTAAGTGCAACCAAATAAGAGAAAATAGCAAAACATTTTCCGTCATACCAGACATATCCAGTGTCTCTGCAAGGTTTGCCCTTCAAATGGACTAATCTTTAATTTTTGTCCTTCAAATGGGCTGGTCTTTTATTTTTGTCCTTCAAAATCGAACTTATGCCTAGCGGTGCATAAGTGCTTTTAAGGATGCCGGCATAACTTATGAATATTATGATGTGTAACTTATGCCCCTCTAGGCATAAGTTCAATTTTGAATGGCAAAATTTAAAGACCAGTCTATTTGAAGTGCAAAATTAAAGATCTGCTCGAATAGGGACAAAAGTGCAAATGACCCGTCTCAGGAGAGGAGGAGGAGGAGGTCTACCTCTATTGTTGCTGAAGTTGAAACTGAAGAAAAGCTAATTTGGAGCTAAATTGAACCCAAGCCCAATTTAACCTGTTTTCTTTATTAAATTATAACTTTTCAAACATTGCGTTAGTATTTTTTTTTTTTTACATCACTAAAATATTACATTATTACTATATTAACATCTTAAATTTAGTGCCCAATCAATTACTACTATCATATCAAATGGAAAGGGAGAAATATTACTCTCTCCGGTTCAAAAAGAGTGTCCACTGAGCCTTTATTTTTTGGTTCAAAAAGAGTGTCCACTTACCTGATCAAGAAAGAATTAACTTTACTTTTCCAGATTTGCCCTTATTAAGTGTTAAGTGACAAAATCCCAATACCTATTTAATTAAGAACATTTTAGTCAAATTACCTATTTTTGTCTAGAAATCATGAGTAATTCGTGCTGCAACCAGGGGCGGAGCCACATATGGCTAAAGGGGTTCATCCGAACCCCCTTCGAAGAAAAATTACGCTGTTTACACATGGTTAAAATTATTTTTTATTAATAGATAGTATATGTTGAAACCCCTTGGACTTTTTCGTGTGTTTACTTCTTCATATTTTGAACCCTCTTATCCCAAATCCTGGCTCCGCCACTGGCTGCAACATGAATTTAGTGATAGATTTTGCCGGTTGCTTGGCGTTTAAAATCCATAACAGAACTCTATATTTTCTGCCAAAGAGGAGATTTATCAGTAGTTTTAAGAAATCAAATAGTACCTTTGTAATGTTAAATATCTTAAGTTTTTGCGTTCTTTTCACATTGTGGCATGAATTTACTAACTTGATTTTGCTGGTTGCTTGGAGTTTAATTAAAACCCATAACCAGAACTCTATTCTAAGGAAGAGGAAATTTATCTTTACGTCTTAAGAAATACTCTTATCTGTTCCAATTTATGTGACTTATAACTCTGCACAAAGTTTAATGAAGAAGCAACAATTTCAAGCATGTTACAGGCATAAACATCAATAAATGAAAGTGTACTATCTGTTTATGGCGTCCACAAGACGACAGACATGAAAAATAAATGGAGTATAATTAATAACCGATATTTTTACATGTGTATTGATAATTTGCTCCATAATTAAATGGAGTTATTTTCTAACTTTCAGTTAATAGTTATCTTATATTGTTCACTTTAAGAAACATATATGGAAGCAATTTAAATATTTTTGAAAGCTTAATGTATACAATGTACTTTTTGTTTTTGCTTTAATTTATCTTCCTCTAAAAATAAGTGTCCAGTTACTATGTATCCTAGACAAATCAAAAAGTTCTTCTCATAATAAAATTAGTTTCTTTCTCACCAAAACAAAAGACTACAATAAAGATAGAAGTTATTTAGGATTTTAAATGCCAGATGATTAAAAAAAATGGAAGTTGTTAAGATGAAGGTTGTTAATTATTGCATGCACAGATGACAGAACACAGGAATTAATGATGAGAAATAAACAACCAACAACATGAGCTTAAAGCCATTAAAGGAAAAAAATTTATAAGTAAGTTATTATGGTAGCAGCTCCTCTTTTTTCTTTTAGCTACAAATTACCCATTTTTGGCTGATAAAATTATAGTCAATCCCTTGCTTTACTTTGGATTAGTTTTGAGTATTTTAATTTTCACTCAAACTGCAGAGTTGATCAGTTGCCACTTATGATATTGAAATGGACTTGTTTAAGCGCTCTAACAATAATTAACAAACTGACTAATACAAGCTTTTCTACATTTGAATTAACCGCTTTGAAAGTTTTCTTGCTTGTATGCTAATCTCCAAGCATGCACAATATGGGGTCACAACAACTTGATTTAAATTACCCTCCTTTTACACTTACCCCAAAAAGAAAGGAATAAATCTGTTAGCCTATGGGCTGAGTTGTAATTAGCTGATACATAGAATCAATTAAACAGATTGTAACAGTTGTAATTAGCTGATAATTAGCTGATAGACAGAATCATTCAAGTAGCATGATTGTAGGCATAATTAGCTAGGACTGAGTAATCATAAGTTGTATAAATGTACTACCTATTCTTTTGTGAACAATATTCAAAAAGTCTACAATAAAACTTCAGTTTATAATTCTATCATGGTATCAGAAGTCTATAGAATCCTGACCAGTTTCTTGTCTCTTTTTTTTTATTCCGACCAGTTTCCTGTCTTTTTTTTTTTTTTTTTTTTTTTTTCAGATCTTGCTTCTGCACTTTGTGTTCTCGTCTTATTTTTTTTCTTATTAGTTCCTGCTCCCGGTAATTATTTTCATTGATCTTGTTCGTGATGGAATCGAAGCTTTCCTTATCGTCTGAGTTGGTGATGACCAAACTAACTGGTAAGAATTTTGCTGGCTGGGAGTTTCACTTTAGGGTTTTTATCCAAAGGAAAGGTCTCTTTGGATTTCTCGATGGTTCGTCCAAAATGCCGACCGATGCGACAAAAAAGGAGGACTGGATTACGTCCAACGCTAAGGTGATTGGATGGATGGTAAATTATGTGCCAGAAGACATTTCTGCAGGGTTTAGGATATATGAGACGATGGCTGAGATGTGGTCTTATGTGTATCGGCTTCATCGGCAATGAAGCCTAGCGAGAACCTTTGAACTGGAACGAAACCTTGCTGCCTATGAGCAAGGTGACAAGGCCGTGGGCAGTTACTACGCCGGATTCATGGCGTTGTGGTCTGAGCAAGATCACACTGTTCCTTCTACTCTTTTCGTTGCGGCATTAAAAGAGATACGTAGTGAACGACAACAATCTAGGGTGGTCAAGTTCCTCATGATGTTGAGACCTGAATTTGATCATGTCCGCTCTAAAAATCTTGAATCAAGAAGCTCTGCCAAATATAGACACAACAGTGGTTCTTTGTCTTGCAAGAAGAAATTCGTCTTTCAGCCTCTCTGGTGTTGTCTGCAGCTCCTCCGACGGCTGCTCTTGTTGCTGGATCAAATTACCGTGCTACTTCGCGCGCTGTTTCGTCTGGTAAGCAAATCCAGTGTTATGGGTGCCAGGGCTTTGGCCATATTATAACCCGGTGCCCTAAGAAACAATCAGGCCCAACGGCATATTGCAACTATTATCGTGAAATGGGCCATCTCCTGGTTAATTGCCTAACCCGACCAGCTAAGCGATTCCCGACCCGACACAAAGCTTTGGAGACAGAGGTGATAAAGCAACCAGCTGCTGCTCCCCCATCTTTTGATATCGCCTGTATGATTGAGCTTGTGGAGAAAGTTGTTGCCCGCATCCTTTCAGCATCAGCACAAGGTAAAAATAATTTAGTTATACCTTCTAAATCTTGGCATATCGATAGTGGTGCTGGTAATCATATGACAGGTGATGCTTCAGAATTATTGAATATTTCTCCATTACAATCGCCTACTGAGTTTGTTACTGCTAATGGTCATGTTTTACCTGCGTCTAGTTCTGGTTCAATTGCTTCACTTTCAGATGTCCTCTTTATTCCGAATTTGATAGCTAATCTTGTTTCTGTTGGACAGTGGTAGACCAAAATTGTATTGTTATATTCTCACGATTTGGTTGTATTGTTCAGAGTGTGACAACAGGATAGATCATAGGAAGGGGACGTAAGGTGGGACACTTATTTTTCATCAGATCAGTTGGTACTGAGAAGTTTACATGTTTTCTTTCGGCTTCAGTGGATGAAGTTTCTCGTTCGAATAAATTGGTTTCCCTATGGCATAATAGGTTGGGTCATCCTCATTCTCACCGCGTAGCTTCTATGCTCAAGTCTTGTTCGCTGCCGGATACACAAGCTCTTGGTGATGTTTCTAGTTTCTTTGTGTGAAAGTTGTGCCTCTTCCAAAAGTCACAAGCTATCTTTTCCTACTAGTAGTACTAAATGTGCTGCACCTTTTGATTTAGTTCATAGCGATGTATGGGGACCTTCCCCTGTATTATCAAGACTTAGTTATAAGTATTTTATTTTACTTATTGATCATGCTTCACGTTTTACATGGGTTTTCTTTATTAGAAACAAGAGCGAAGTTCCTACAATTATTATGAATTTTATTTCATTCATTCACACGCAATTTGAAAAGACAATTAAGATTTTTCAATCAGATTAGGGTGGAAAATTTACTTCCACAGTCTTGCTCAATTTCTTTAAAACAAAGGAATTTTGGCTCAACGGTCCTGCCCACATAGTCCGAAACAAAATGGGGTTGTGGAATGTAAGAATAGACATATTTTAGAAACAACGTTAGCTCTGTTGGATACTTCTTCCTATCATTCTCGATTTTGGGTTGAGGCGGTTCAAACGGTGGTTTACTTGATTAATAGACAACCTTCTCTTGTTACTAAGAATGTTTCTCCTTATTGATGTCTTTATGGCACTGATCCAGATCTTTCAAGGTTGAAGGTGTTTGGTTGTGCCTACTATGTGTTGCTATCACCGCATGAGCGTCATAAGTTATCAAGTAAGGCAGTTTGGTGTGTATTTCTTGGGTATAATGATATACAAAAGGGCTACTTATGTTATGATCAATCTCGTCATTTGCTACGAGTGTCTCGCCATGTCATCTTTTTTGAAACTATTTTTCCTTTCTAGAATTTGAAAATAGTTTCTAGTAAGAATACTACAGACAAGTTTGTACTTTTGTCCATGGTGGACGACGAAGTTGCTAGTCCGAATAGTCCTCACCAATTGTCTTTGTCGATGAGCATAATGGTAATTCATCTGGGTCACCATCTAGTCCTAGCTCTTCACACTCTCACGGACCAGCCTCGTCAGAGCTTGGTTGTACTTCCGCTGACTCTTCATCTGAAGCCTTGACTAGTCCCCCACCTCGACGGTCTTCTCGAATCTCTAATGCTCCAGTTCACTATGGCTATTCTCCCAATCGATATGGCAAGTCTTACGCACATCGTGCTCTTCAATCATCCTTGGTTTCTACTTAGATTCCAACTTCGTATGCTAAGGCCGCTTTAGACACCAATTGGCAGCAAGCCATGGCTACCGAAATTGAAGCTTTGGAGGAGAATCATACTTGGAGTTTGGTTGATAAACCTCCTGGATGTACAATTATCGGTAGTCGATGGGTGCACTCAGTTAAGCTTACTGTTGATGGAAAGATTGATCGATATAAAGCACGATTGGTTGCTCAAGGGTACAAGCATGAATACGACATTGATTATGAGGAGACATTTACCCTGGTTGTTGATGACGACGATGCGTACGTAGAAATATTCGTTAGCTATTGTCGTCGCTCGCTTTTGGCATCTTCATCAGATGGATGTCAAGAATGCATTTCTTCATAGGGATTTGGACGAAGTTGTGTATCTCAAACCATCTCCGGGATATGCTATCCTTCGTCCTAACCTTGTTTGTCTTCTTCGGAAGTCTCTTTATGGCCTCAAACAAGCTCCACGAGCTTGGTTTGATAAGTTTTGATCGACAGTATGTTCGGCTAGCTTCTCTCAGAGTTCGTCTGATCATTCACTTTTCCTTCATCGTTCAGTTGCAGGTATTACTATACTTTTCTTGTATGTGGATGACATCATTATTACACGAGATGATATTGACGGTGTTGCTCAGTTGAAATCATTTCTTCATGCTTCATTTAAGATGAAGGATTTGGGTCCTTTCACATACTTTCTGGGTTTGGAGGTTGGGTATACCCCTTCTGGTATTACGTTGGGCCAACAGAAGTATGCGTCTGAGGTAGTTGCTTTGTCTGGTTGGACTAATACAAAGGTGGTTCTTACGCCAATGGAGGTTAACACCAAGTATGGTAGAGACGATGGTGAGCGTTTTCCCGATCACACACTTTATAGGAGGTTGGTTGGTTCACTTGTGTACTTGATGATGACTAGGCCGGATATCTCCTATGCAGTTCAGCTATTGAGCCAGTTTGTTTCATGCCCTACCCGTATTCATTATTCGGCTTTGCTTCGTGTGATTCGATATGTTTGGGGGACAGTTTCACGTAGCTTATTCTTTCCATCAGTTTCTACATGTCAATTAGAGGGGTATTCTGACGCTGACTGGGCTGGTTGTCCCGACTCTAGGCGATTGATTACGGGATGGTGTATGTTTCTTGGCTCATCGCTGGTTTCTTGGAAGTGTAAGAAGCAGACTCGCACATCCAAGTCGAGCACTGAGGCTGAATATCGCTCTATGTCAGCTGCTAGCTCAGAGATTGTTTGGCTTCGTCGAATTTTTCTATATCGATTTGGGGATTCTGAAGGTCACGTAGTCCAGTGTCGATCCTCATTGCATGCATAACACTAATGCTATTCGACCTTATCGCCAACAACTGTTCATCATGAGAACACGAAGCATATCGGTGTAGACTGCCATTATATCAGGGAGCTTGTTGCCGATAAGACTCTCATCATTCGGCATATTTCTTCTCTCGATCAACCCGCTGACATTTTCACCAAAGCCATGACACATTTACGACATCAGTTTCTTCTCTCCAAATTGTTGCTTTGTGATACTCCGCACCAATTTGCGGGGGGATGTTAGCCTATGGGCTGAGTTATAATTAGCTGATACATAAAATCAATTAAACCAAGAGTTATTAATGGCTTGTAATTCTTCGATAATTAATTGATAGTTTAATCATTCAACTAGCATGTTTGCATTTCGGTTGTAGTAGCATAATTAGCTAGTATTTGAGTAATCATAAGTTGTATAAATGTACTACCTATTCTATTGTGAACAGTATTCAAAAAATCTGCAATAAAACTTCAGTTTATAATTCTATCAAATCCAAGTAACCTATAATCTGTCAACACACTTTTAACAACCTAGTATGTTGATAATAATTATAATAACCTAGTATTATTATTATTATTATTATTATTATTATTATTATTATTATTATATTAAAAATGCATATGACCAGTAGGAGAGCCATGAACTTAGAGCCCGTTTGGATTGGCTTATAAGCTGGTCACACCAGCTTATAAGCCATTTTTTAACTTATTTGGGTGTTTGGTAAAATAGAAAACAACTTAAATTAAGTTTAAAAAAATGCTTAAAATGAGCCAAAATCAAGAAGTTGCTCAACCCCAACTTATTTTTTTGGCTTAAAAGCCATTTTGATTTGACCAACAACTTTACCCTTTTATCCCTTATATTTTCTGTTAATTCCAATACTACCCTTCTAAAAATCCTTTAAGCACTTTTATCCAAACACGTAACTGCTTATTTATAAAATAACTTTCAGCACTTAAAAATTACTTTTAAACACTTATGCTTAAAAGCCACTTTTTTTTCTAGCTAATTCAAACGGGCTCTTAATTATGGAAGTTGGATTCAAAAACATACTGGAGTACTGTCACACTTGAAATTTGAACCTATGACCTAAATCAAAATATTGAGTCCTCTTTGCAATTGTCCTATCTCCTTACTCGAGATATCCGAGACAGCTCCGTAAACTAATAATTTATAATAGACTAACCCTTTATCCTTATGTTTTGAACCACTTGAATCTTCACTTATGATAAGGAGATTGAACAATTTATATATAATCAAAAGTTAAAACAATTCATTTTCATCCTATTTAATTTACATTTCAATTATTTATATATATATTAAGTGAATTTCTGAACATACAGACGAAGTCTGATCAGGTAAAGATTCTTGGATGCTGAATCCGTAACTTTGGTGTAGATCCTCGATTGGGTGTGGGGGCGTGGGGGTAGGGTGGTGTGAATAGAATGGTTGTGTAGTTTGAATAGTGACTAGTCAGACTTTGGATTGGCACGAAGCAAAAGCAGGCCAATCATTACTTGCCATAAAAGAGCTTTAACATACAGAATGGTCCTACACCCAATCTTTCCAAACTCTTCTTGTGTCCAGTTAACTACTTAGAATTGTGAGATGCCAAAAAGATGAAACTCCTTTCTTACCAACTTTAGCTTCTTCACTTTCCTTTCTTCTTGATGCGTCTTACTACACCAACGACTTTTTGTTTCTCTGTTTTCTTTAAATCTATTTTTTATCGCCCGACTATAAAAGAAAAAAGAAATAATCTCTTATATCTACTTAAAATTTGAATGGAAAAAAAATAATTCTACGCATGTAAAAGAATTTCCTATATCATTTTATTTACGGAATTTCTGCAGAAAACGTCATATAACTAAAATATTAATATAAACATTCATGTCGTATTATTGCCTATTCGTTATTTGCAAATAGTAGTAGACAAACAGAACGTGTTGCTACAGGCAGGGCGGATTTACCCTTATCCTTATGGTGTGAATCTTCACGATTGACACAAAGTTAAAACAATTCTTCATGAAAAATTTCACAATATGTATATAAATTTGAAAAGCATAAACGAAATCAGGAAATAAGGATATATTTAGTCTGGTGACTATTTTTGGAATAAAGAGCTTTAACCTCAATCTTTAGTTTTGTGTCCAGAATTGTGAGATACCAAAAAGATGAAGCTCCTTTCTCACCAACTTTAGACTTTCTTTTCTTTCGAACTACACCAAGCATCGCCCGACTCATTAAAAAATAATCTTTTATATGCTGTAAAAAATTTCCTATATCATTTTATTTTCTAGTTGTACTATTTTTATTTTTTCTTTTCCTTTCATTAGTTTTTTGCCAACGAATTGATTAAAAATTGATTAAAACGAAATAAGGATATATTTTATTTGAATCAAATGAATGATGAGTTTTTTAGTGATAGTTTGGTGGATTATGTACATATAAAAAGCATTAAAATATTATTTTTAATGAGGTTATTTTAAATATATTTAAAAAATAAATACTCATGAGAAGAGTTATAGTAATATACGTGAGTTGTATTTTATTTATATTGTATTCTCTTTTTTTAATATTCTCTTTCTTTAATATGACTTTATAGTGCTTTATTTATTTATTCTCAATATAAAATGTGACACCGCTTATGAAAAATCTTGCACACGTCACTAGGCCTACAGGCAGGGTGAAAAACACTCCATAATACTAATTAATAATTGGAATGCCATAGACATATCAATGAACAAGTATTTCGCGAGTCTAAGATTACAACCCCATGATTTAACTTGATAAGAAAGCATCCGTAACATCATTAGACCTATCAATTTGATAACTGTTAAGATCTGAATGTTCCCTACGTACACGCAAAGTGGTGATTGCGATTATTTAACAAAACGTCCTTGGATGAAAACGCCAACACGAGAAACTTTCACAAGGTTTCTTCGACAAATAATTGACACGTTTGCATGATTTACAGTGTGATTTTTTATTATATGGTTTTAAAACATTAAATTTGCATTCTGTATTTATCTTCTATATCTAATTCTATCTAATTTTCTTTTTTTAGTCGGATCTCCAGGAAAATCATCACCATTAGCCACCATCTAAACATTCGCAAACATCAAAGGATGATAGCGGAATATATAGGATTTCTTCACCTTTAATCAGAATTTTTGAGGTAGAACCCTAGGTATGGAAATAATTCTGATACGGAGTGCTTTCATTAGTCCTTTAATGGATTGTGTGAATCTGGATTAGTCCGAACCTCAATACGAGTACCAGACACGGGCCGGGGTGGGAGATTAAAAAAAAAAAAAAGGAACATTCTATTTAATGAGTCAAAAAAAATGTCTTTGAGAAATTTTTAGTTCTTTTTAACTACATTTTGCAAACATTAGATAATGGATAAATAATGCAATTTTTAACCCTTTATCACAAAGCCTAGACGCGTCGACTTTCACAAACAGGAAACTAATTGAAAACAGCGCAAAAGAAAGAAAAAACCATGCACATGCAGTAGCTATTGCATATACATATGTAAAAATAGTCAATATCATGCAAGCTCTTGGATGCCCTAACATCACGACGAAGGAAAGTTTTACAACCTCAGCAAAATATAAAACTAAAGATATATAGGGCTAGATTGTCTTTGAGAACACTCTAAAGTTGTTTTCCAACTACAGTTGGTCAATTTTTTAGAGATAATATGTGTGTATCAAATTTTGAACATTTTCCTCATTGCTCTATTCATCACCTAATCGACATAGTAGCCCATCAATATTCATCTGTATATACATCAATCTTTGAGCAAGCTTTTATCCAACAATTCTACAATCCAAAGCTTATCTTCAATTTAATTTCAAAGAAGAGAGGCATCAAAATTTGATAGCTTCTTCTAGTACTTTTCCATCATTAGTTCCCATGACAATGTTCATAATTGCTTTTCTGGTATTATGTCTCATCCCTCAGCCTGCACAAGCCATCACCAGACACTATGAGTTCAATGTATGATATATTTGAAATTAATTTTCATTGTCTTGCAGAAAATATGCATATTTAGTTTTTCTTAGAAATGCTAATAATTGTTATTTGGAATATTTATTGTAGATTACAATGCAAAATGTCACAAGATTGTGCCATACAAAGAGCATAGTGACAGTCAATGGAAAATTCCCGGGGCCTCGTATAGTGACAAGGGAGGGTGATCGTCTCCTTATAAAAGTCACCAACCATGTTCCCAACAATATTACCATTCATTGGTATATTATAATCTTTGGACCATGTATATTTTTAATACTACATTTGCGTCCTTTCTGTAGAGATTTAACATAAAGACATGACGGTCTCAATTTTTTTACATTATCAATATATTTTAACATGTTGCAGTAGATTAATTAATTAAAACTGCGGAATTAATTGTTAGTAGATGTTTCATTAGTAATTTCCTTCTTCTTTTTTTTCTCCTCTGAACAGGCATGGAGTTAGACAACTTCGTAGTGGATGGGCAGATGGACCCGCATATATAACACAATGCCCCATTCAAACTGGCCAAACTTATGTATACAACTACACAATTGTTGGCCAACGAGGGACTTTGTGGTGGCATGCACATATTTCATGGCTAAGATCTACTCTTTATGGTCCTCTTATTATCCTTCCTAAGAAGAATGTCTCTTACCCTTTTGTCAAACCATACAAGGAAGTCCCTATCATCTTTGGTACTATTCAATCAATTAAACATTCACACAAAATAAAATTAATTTTTATGAGCCAATTTCTCCATTTAAATTAATACTCATTGTGAAATTTTCATGATGTTTAGGAGAATGGTTCAATGCTGATCCTGAGGCCATCATTAGCCAAGCTCTACAAACTGGTGGAGGCCCAAATGTCTCTGATGCCTACACCATCAATGGCCTTCCAGGGCTCTTGTACAATTGCTCTGCAAAAGGTACTTTTTGTATATCCAATGTCTTCTTTAGTGCAATCATTAAATATAAAAGATTTTACACTATCTATATATTCTATTCTATGTGGCTTGCAATTGGCCTTTCACCATTATTTATTGGTTAAACTCTATAAAAGATCAATGCTTCTTCTATAAAATATCATGTAATTGACTTCTAAATGACCAAATAGCCTTTACACTCCCATATTTAATGAAAGTTGTCGTAATCGTGTCTGACCCCTCGATCTTTCTTTCTGGAATGAGTCAGGCGGCAAAGCGTTTAATCCTGATAAAAGAAATTGTCTTAAATTCCACTCTCCAAGTATCCGTGGTGAATCAGTTTGAGTGAATTTCTTAACTCAATCAAAGCCAAATAGGCACTACAAGAAAAAATATATTTGACAACAAAAAAAATTTTGTTGCCATCGATTGATTATTGTTGCAAAAAATACTTTTGGCAACAAAAAAAATATTTTGTTGCATCAACTTTTCCTAAGTAGTAAAGTGTTATTGCAACAACATGCAACAATTTTTTTTTTTTTTTTTTGCCAAAAGTACATTTTTTTTTGCAACAATAATCAATACAAGTAAATATGGCATCAAAATTAAATTCTTTGGCAACAAAAAAAAAAAATCATTTGCCAACAATAAAACTAAATTGTGGCAAAATATAAAACTTTTTATTGTCATTTCTATACTTTCTTGTAGTGAGGGAAAAACAAGTCAAGAGAGAGTCTCTTTCCGATTTAGTGTACGTACACATTTGAACTTTTTAGTACTCTTATTATCTTATATTCATAAATTCTAACTTATGCTCTATAAATGGTTTGTGGCAGATACATTCAAGCTAAAGGTTAGGCCAGGGAAAACATACCTTCTTCGTATGATCAATGCTGCACTAAATGACGAACTTTTCTTCAGCATTGCAAATCATACACTCACAGTAGTTGATGTTGATGCAATATACATTAAACCTTTTGAGACTGAAACAATACGTATAACACCAGGACAAACTACAAATGTTCTTTTAAAAACCAAATCTGAATACCCTGATGCCACTTTTCTCATGAGTGCTAGGCCCTATGTCACTGGCCAAGGCACTTTTGACAACTCTACAGTTGCTGGAATTCTTGAATACGAATCGCCAACACTTCATTCGACTAAAACAATGAAGATACTTCCCATGTTTAAGCCTATTTTACCTCCGCTAAATGACACTTCCTTTGCTACTAATTTCAGTAAGAGGCTTCGAAGTTTGGCTAACTCTCAATTTCCTGCTAACGTTCCACAAAATGTTGACAAGCATCTCTTTTTTACAGTAGGGCTTGGAACAAACCCTTGTGACAAAAACCAAACTTGTCAAGGTCCTAACGGGACCAAATTTGCAGCGTCGATAAACAACGTGTCATTCGTACAACCTACAACTGCTTTGCTCCAATCTCATTTCTTTGGACAATCAAAGAGTGTTTATAGGCCTTATTTTCCTGTTAATCCTTTGAATTGGTTCAATTATACTGGGAATCCTCCAAATAACACAATGGTTAACAATGATACTAAAGTTTTGGTACTTCCATTTAATACAAGTGTTGAGCTAGTTATGCAAGACACAAGCATTCTTGGTGTTGAAAGTCATCCCCTTCACATTCATGGCTTCAATTTCTTTGTTGTTGGCCAAGGTTTTGGTAATTTTGATTCTAATAAGGATCCTGCTAACTTCAATCTCATTGACCCTGTGGAGAGGAACACTATAGGTGTGCCATCCGGCGGTTGGGTCGCTCTTCGATTTTTAGCTGATAATCCAGGTTGGTATATTAAATCAATTCCTCTGTTCCAATTTATGTGACACTAATACTTTTTTTAGCTTGTTTAAAAGGAATGATACCTTTAAATGCTGGAAAATTATTTAACTTTCAAATTTTTCGTTTAACCTTGACTAATACTTTTCACAAGTTTCAAAAAAATCCTTTCTTTATTAAAGAGCATATCAGTCAAACGGTATCACATAAAATAAAACGGAGGAGTATGAGTTATTTAAAGACTTCAAAACTTTGAACATTTTGGGAAATTTAAAAAGGACTAATGTAATTAATGACAGTTTTTAATTACTTGTAGGTGTTTGGTTCATGCATTGTCACTTGGAAGTGCATACAAGTTGGGGATTGAAGATGGCATGGCTTGTTTTAGATGGAAAGCTTCCAAATCAGAAACTCCTTCCTCCTCCATCTGATCTCCCAAAATGCTGATTTCTTGGTTTCTATTTGCAGAACTGACCTTCAAGCTTTTGCACTTTCATTTCTTGTCTTCATCTGTTTTGTTCCCTTTTATGTGGTTTGGGTGTGTTCGCTTGAACATTTCATTTTTGTTATAACTAAGTGGCTTTCATTTTCATGCCATGGTCCAAGGAGAGGATGAATAATTGAGTACCTTTTGTAAGTTTTTGAGCGATAATTATATCTATGCAAGTGAAATAAATGGTTTTTATTCCTTACATCTTTATGTCTTGTGTTTCATATTATCCTGATTTGAGGCATGGATGTTTGGATTTGCACATCAGAAATTTTCAGCAGTTATCTCTTTTGGGGATAGTTGTATGGTAAATGGTCCTGTTTTTTCCTCATTAACTTATGGACTTTTTAGATCATGAAGATATTTAAAATATTATAAGAAAATATTAGACCATGATCTAAAATTTTGCAAGTTATTATGAACGTTAGACAACAATCTAATATTTTGTTAGTAAGGTTTAAAAATATATGAGGAAATATTTGTTATAATTCATCTAATCATTAGCCATGGAAGATTTCTTCCATGCTACAAACAGAGAAATGAAGATCAAGAATGAAGAACAATAAAACTGTAAACAGAAGAGAGAGTAATGAGATGATATTGAGAGTAGATTGATGATGAGAAATGTAGAGAGATGATTTGTATATTGATCCTTACAAAATCTGATTACAATGTAGAAGAGTAGTTGTTTATCTACACAACTAACTCAACTAGGCTCCAATAACTAGTTAGTTTTAATCACGATTAACTTATTGCTTTGTAGAAACTACACTTAGGTCCCTATACTTCTAACTTTTTCATTTAACACTCCCCTCAAGTTAGGTGGGATGAAAACTATCAAGAACACCTAACTTGGATTTTAAATACTCATGTTGAACTCTATCTAATCCTTTGGTAAAGATGTCAGCTGGCTGATCTTTAGTGTGAATGTATTGAGTGGAAACCAACCCTTGTTGAATCTTCTCCCTTGTGAAATGACAATCTATTTCTATATGCTTGGTTCTTTCATGGTAGACAGGATTAGCTGCTATTTGTAAAGCTACTCTGCTGTCACTAAATATTGTAGCTGGTTGTTTCACTTCAACTCTAATTTCCTTCAAAACTCCCAATAAACATGTCAGTTCTGCTACTACAGTTGCTAAGCTTCACGCATTCTGCTTTACGCAAAGCTTCTAGACACCACTGTTTATTTCTTTGACTTCCATGATGCTAAAGAATCTCCAAATTTGATCATAAATCTAGTGACAAACATTTTTGTGATTGGGCAAGCTGCCTAGTCTGCATTACAAAAAGTTGTAACTTCATGACTCTGATTGCTAGAAAGTACTAGTCCTTGTCCTATTTGCATCTTTATGTATTTTATGATTCTCAATGCAGCATCTAGATGTAACTTCTTTAGTGCTTGCAGAAATTGACTTAAAATTTGAACTCCAAAGGAAATGTCTCGCCTGGTTACTGTTAAATATAACAATTTCCCAATCAATCTCTAATATAAGCTTTGATGTACTAGTTTGTATTCTATATTGTCTTTTGTATTATTTTCCTTCACAGCATCATCATATTGCTTAGTAGTTAGTTTAACATTTGTGTCAATAGAAGTAGTATCTGGTTTAGCACCTGATAAGCCTACTTCTGAGATTAACTCTAGAGCATATTTCCTTTGATGCATTATAATACCTTGTTTGGATCTAGCAAACTTAATTCTTATGAAGTATTTTAGTTCCCCCAAGTCCTTCATCTTGAATTCTTGTTGAAGTAATCCCTTAGTTTTTTGGATGATTTCAAGACTATCACCAGTTATTAACATGTCATCCACATAAATCAATATGATGACAGTTCCTTGTGTTGTTTTTCTAGTAAAGAGAGAACGATCATATTGACTTTGTACAAACTGAACTGAGCAGTGCTTCATATAACATTGCATTCCATTGCCTTAGTGCCTGTTTTAATTCGTACAAGAATTTCACAAGTCTGCATACTAGCTTCTCCCCCTGACTTAAAAATCCTTGAGGCAAGTCCATATATATCTCATCATATAGATCACCCTGAAGGAAGGCATTATACACATCCATTTGGTGTATAGGTCTCATCTTAGATACAACCAATGATCACTGATCTAACTGTTACCATGTTGACAACCGGAGAAAATACTTCTTCAAAATCAATGCCTTCTTTTTTACTGTACCACTTAGCAACTAGACTAGCTTTAAATCTTTCAACCTCTCCCTTTGCTTTATACTTCACTTTGTACACCCATTTACACCCTATAGTTGACTTGCGCTCAGATAAAGGAACCACTTTCCATGTATTGTTGTTTTCTAATGCTGCAATCTCCTCTTGAATTGCTTTCTCCCATCTTGGATCCTTTATAGCATCCTGATATCTAGTAGGTTCCACAATAGCTGAGAATGCAGTGATGTAGTTCTGATAGTTGGTAGATAATTTATCATAAGATATGCACGTTTATCATGAGATATGTACTTGTCTAGAGCAAATTTGTCATCATGATGTACATTAAGTGACACAAAATCCTTCATCCAAATTGGAGGTCTTTTATCTCTGGCAGACTGCCTATTTGGTTGTTGTAGTTGTTGTTAAGATGGATCCTATGGTGCTAGAATCAAATCAAGTTCATCAATATTCTGATGATGTATGTCATAGTGAAATTCTTCAACTACATTTTCTTGTAACTCAGCCGGTGCACCATAATTCGGTGATGCTGGTGGTTGCCGTCTTGTCCCATCTTTGTGAGTCCATATTGTTGCTTGAATTGTCTGTTTTTTGAACGGAATAACTGTCTTGTCCTATCTTTGTGAGTCCATATGGTTGCTTGAATTTTCTAGAAACACGGGAGTAACATCATTTTCATTTTGATTGAATGGAAATATATCTTCTTTAAATATAACATCCCTGTTGACAAAGAACATTTTATCAGTTAAATCATAAAGAACATTGTCTTTCTGCATTTCAGAATATCCCATATGAACTGCAGGTTTGGCTCTTGACAGTAACTTATCAGTTTGAGGTATTAAACGCCCTAGAACTCTAAGATTTTGTAAAGAATGTTTCCTATTATACAACACTTCATAAGGTGACTTATAGTTCAATACAGTGCTAGGTAGTCTATTTATCAAATATACAACAGCTAGGGTGCAATGTCCCCAGAATCTAATTGGAATATTTGCTTGAAATCTAACTGCTCTAATAACTTCTAGTATATGTCTATGCTTTCTTTCAGCCACACCATTTTGTTGATGTATATAAACAAGAAGTTTGATGAATTATCCCCTGATCTTTGAACATTTTTTCACACACTGAATTTATAAATTTTGTGCCATTATCAGTTCTGATAGTTTTTACTGTCTTGTTAAATTGTGTTTTCACATAGATCAGAAATTATCTTATAGCAACACAAGTATCAGATTTTTGCTCAAGTAAGAACACCCAAGTCATCCTTGTAAAGTCATCAATAATAGTAAGAAAGTGTTTATTTCCATCATATAGGAATTTTATAAGGACTCCATAAATCCATAGGTGTCAAATCAAAATGCTCAGTACTTTTTATTGTGCTAGAAAGAAATAGAAGCCTTGTTTGTTTAGCACAAGGACATACAGTACAAATGTCTAGATTTTCTTTTATTCTAAGTAAACTACTAGAACACAATTTATTAAGTACTATAGATGAACTGTGTCCAAGTCTTCAATGCCATAAATTGATGTCAAGACTGCCACTATTGGAATCTGTAGATTTTGATACAACTAGACTAATATTCCTTCCTCGATTGTCAAAATATCTCAACAACACATATAAGTCCTTCTCAATTTTACCAATCCCCTTCACCATCCCAGTGAAGAGATCCTGAAAAAGGCAAAAGTCAGGAAAAAAGGAAACAAACCATTGTAACTCTCTTGTTAGTTTAGATACAGAAAGTACTTAAACTGTGGAACATGAAGAACATTTGATACAATGCTTCTATCAAAAATGGAACTAGCTCCAATGTGGGACACATATGATACATCACCATTAGGCAAGTATACTGGTTTAGGAATTTATGTCTTTTGGACAATTTCCTTATCTAATAGTCCAAGATCTGATGTCATATGATTTGTGGCACCAGTATCAATAATCCAATCAGGACTATTAGGTGTTAACAGAGCTAGATCCTAAGGAATACCAGCCACATTAGCACATATAGGAGTAGAACCAACAGGTGCATAATTTGTAGAAGTTTGACTCAACAGCTGCACAATTTGATCATATTGACTCCTGGTGAATGGTGCTGAGCTTGTTCCTATTTGCAAGTTCTGAATTCCATTTGAGTTTGATGGTCCAGCTTGATTCATGTTTGTCAACTCATGCTAGTATTCTGACCGTAAGAGAACATAGATTATCCGCCTTGATGGTTTCCACCTTGATCACCTTAAGACATCTCACCAATAGCATTGTCACAATACCCATTGTATACAGCACTTCCATGATTTCCATAACCATGCCCACTAGCTGCGCCTTTCTTCTTTGATTTAAAATCAGCAAGATATCCTACTAACTTATAGCACTGTTCTAGTATGTCCTTTACATTTGCAGTAGTCACAAACAACTCTTGATTATAGTTGTTGTTAGCAGGTTTCTTGAACTTCTGATGGTTATTATAACCATTCTGATTTCCATTATAAGCATTACCATGGTTTCTTGCATACATCACCACCTCAAACTATCCATTAGACATAGCATTTGCCCCTATCATACCAGCATTAGCATTAGCAGCCACAGACCTTTGACTCTCATTATTAAGGACCATAGAATAGGCCTGATTTACTGATGGCATTGGGTTCATCATGAGGATTTGGCTCCTTGCTTGGCCATATGACTCATTCAAACCCATCAAAAACTAAAACAATTTCAGTCTCTGTAAGTGTATCACAAAATCATTTGTTTTGGATAGTTACAACTAGGTTTAAGCATTATAGCATCAAATTCTTCCCATAGAGTTTTTTAACTTTGAGAAATACACAGAAACAGAAGTTGTTCCTTGTTTCAAATCAGCTATCTCTTTATGGATGTTAAAAGTTCTTGAACCATCTAATTTGTTAAATTGTTCATACAACTCTTCCTAAACTGTTTGTCCATATTCAGCATACATAATATTGCCAAGAAGGTTCTTTGAAACTGAGTTCATAACCTAAGAGAGTACAATAGCATTCACTCTCTCCCAATGATTCCACAATGTTTCTGGGAAGCTTTCCTTCTTACATGTACCATCCACATGACCTAGTTTGTTTCTTCCCATTAAAGCAATTCTCATAGATCTATACCAGATTGAGAAATTCTCTATTCCAACTAATTGAGATGAAATAATCTGAATTTCACTAATATCAGAAGAAGCTAAAAACAAAGGATGACTGTAATCAATTTCAATGTTTTCTTGAACCTGATTCACATTAACTGGAGCAGCAGTTGCATCATCTCCATTTGCGCGTAAACACCATTTCCATTTAAAGACTTCTTGTTGATTGATTTAACTACAGCTTTTACAGCAATTCAGCAGAAGCAAGAACACTTGATGAAAACTGTAGATTCTTGTTTAGATTTTTGTAGCTGCAATTTCTTGTAGAATCTTGCGAACAAGATTAGTGATTCATGTTGATCTTGTAGCCTGCTCTTATATCATGTTATAATTCATCTAATCATCAGCCATGAAAGATTTCTTGCATGCTACAAACAGAGAAACGAAGATCAAGAATGAAGAACAATAAAACTGTAAACGAAAGAGAGAGTAATGAGATGATGTTGAGAGTAGCTTGATGATGAGAAATGTAGAGAGATGATTTGTATGTTGATCCTTACAAAATCTGATTACAATGTAGAAGAGTAGTTGTTTATATACACAACTAACTCAACTAGGCTCCAATAACTAACTTTAGGAAGGTAGTTAGTTTTAACCACCATTAACTAACTGCTTTATAGAAACTACATTTAGGTCCCTATACTTCTAACTTCATTGTTTAACAATATTAGACGTGAGTCTAAAATTGTCCAAAAGGTTAATTTTCCAAGGGCTAAAAAAATCAAAGTTGATGATGTAGCTAAGTTTTCATGGCATTCTACCTTTACGTAGTCTCGATCCACAATAGAAGACTCGGGTGACTCAGTTGAAGTGAAGAAACCCAAATAAGGTCATTACGCATAATAGTACTGCTTCATAGAGCAAATCAAGGGAGCCAAAATATTAGTATATGTTATAATAGAAATCTTTTTTATGTATACGATATTCGACTTTTCAAATTTTAAAAGATCCAAATAGACGCGAAAGGAAATATTCTAGACAAATCAAGCTATGTCATAAACTCTTCTGGTAATAAAATTAGTTTCTTATAACCAAAAAAAAATGTAACGAAGATGAGGGTTATTTAGTCGGACAAGTGGATTCAAATACCAAACGATTAAAAAAAAAAAAATGAAAGTTGTTAATATCTAGGCTGTTAATATAGGTGCATGGACAGAACACAGGAAATGATGAGAAATGAACATCTAACAACTAACTAATTAATTAACAACATGAGGTAACAACCATATTTAAGGGCAATTTGGGATTAGTAAGTTATTGTGGCTGGAGACCTTGAGATTGAATAGCTACAAATTACCCATTTCTGGCTGATAAAATGATAGTACTCAATCCCTTTCTTTTCTTTGGATTTAGTTTTGAGTATTTTAATTTTCACTCAAACTACAGAGTTCAGTTGCCACTCATGACATTAAAACTGACTTGTTTAAGCGCTCTAACAATAATTAACAAACTGACTAATCAAGCTTTTCTACATTTGAATAATTAATCTCTTTGAAAGTTTTCTTCCTACTTGGCTAATCTCCAAGCATGCACAATATGGGGCAACAACAACTTGATGTAAATTAGCCTCCTCATACACTTGCCCAAAAAAGAAAGTGACAAGTCCAAGCAAGCATGCACAATATGGGGCAACAACAACTTGATGTAAATTAATTAGCCTCCTCATACACTTGCCCAAAAAAGAAAGTGACAAGTCCAAGTAACCTATAATCAGTCAACATATTTTGAACAACCAAGTAGATTAATGGTAACAATAAGTAGATAGTGGACCTTTCTTCGTCGTATTTCTCGTGTGATTACGATACCCGACCAACGGACCAAGTTGGGTTGATGGGTCTTATATTTGACTACCATTGCTTACACCTTTAATTGGGGTGTAATTTAGACGTATCAGTAATAAAAGTACTTGACGTACAGTTTTATTATGGGAGAAAATCGTTGAAGTTAGGCTCAGTTCGAAGCTTAATGAAACAAAATTCAACAAAAAAAATTATTATAACTCCAACATAGGTCTTTAAATTATAGTATGTGATTTTAAGTTTATCATTTAATATGTATAAATTTTATAATAATTGAAACGAGATATATGTAAAGCATGCATACTATAATGAAAATAGATATTCCTTCCTTTTTTACTTGTCTGTCCTGTATACTGAAATAGATGTCCACTTTTATTTGTCTAGTTTGGAAAACTAAGATATAATTTATCATTTCATACCTATTTTACTCTTGTTATTAATTATTGAGTTGAAAACTTCAAGGAATTGTTAGTGGCTGCGCTAACTTTTAAAGTGTGATTGATTTCAACCATTAGATGACTTAGTAATAATTAGGAGTGATATAGTACAATTATCATTCTATTTATAGCCCCTTAAGGGGTGTGCCAAGTTAATACTCCCGCCGTCTCAAATTATTTATCGTGGTTACTAAAAAAAGTTGTATCAAATTATTTGTCGTTTTAAGAATTCAAGATACAATTAATTACATTTTTTTCCATTTTGCCCTTAGTAGAATTTTGTCATTAATGGAGATGACACATACATAGAGTAAATATTTAATGGGGAGCTATTACAACTTAGACATAAATTAAAATTAGTCAAATATCCCTCCTAATTAATACTCCCTCTGGACCAAAAAGAGTGTTCACTTAGCCTTTTTTTCTTGGGTCAAAAAGATTGTTCACTTATCAAATCAAGAAAGAATTAACCTTATTTTTTTCAGATTTGCCCTGATTAAATGTTATGTGATCAAATCTCAATGTCTATTTAATTAGGAGCAGTTTAGTCAAATTATCTATTTTTATCTACGAGTTAATATTTTCTTAAGGGGTGTACAAATGACTATATGGATACTCTTTTTTATCCGAAGAAAGTATTTCTTAAGGGGCGTATAAAACAAAAAACGATAAATAATTTGACTCGGAAAGGGTACAGAACAAGTAAAAATAGACGGAGGGAGTATAAATAAAACTTATGAAACTTGGTTTTGAAGAATTAGACAAAAGAAATAATGGAGTTGGTTGGTACTAGTAAAGTAGTAAAATACTTCACAATTTCGCATTGTATTTGGTGAACCAAAGTGTTACAAAGTTGGACCTACCGGACCATCTATCTATATAATATAATAAAAGAAAGTTCATGAACCCAAATACCAAACTCCAAAATCATTTAGATCCAACCCACCGTTAAATCCTCGCCGACGGTGACCTTCAAATGAAACGTGGCAACGGATTATCGTTCCACGTCACCGTCGTCATAACCGCCATTGCATTCATCTACTTCTCAACGGTGTTCGTCTTCATTGATTTGCCTTAGCTCTATGTTAGAATTTTTTTATAACTTGTGTCATATTTAAATTTATAATCTAGTAATGGGGCACACAATCTAGTGAGCAGAATTGCAAAAGCAAAAATTTAAATTATAAAAACAAAACGTTGTTTTTTCCTACTACACTAGCTTAGTTCAACTAACTACTTGACGTAAAAAAAGGTAAAATACTCCTTACCCAAAAAAAAAAATAGTATATGACGTAGTTTTCTG
Organism: Lycium ferocissimum; assembly: GCF_029784015.1. Classification (NCBI taxonomy): domain Eukaryota; kingdom Viridiplantae; phylum Streptophyta; class Magnoliopsida; order Solanales; family Solanaceae; genus Lycium; species Lycium ferocissimum. The sequence continues at coordinate 8,282,512 of NC_081344.1, read as the reverse complement.
GGTGAAAATCATTGAAGTTATATTCAATTCGAAGCTTAAAAAACAAATTTCAACAAAAAACTACTTCTTCCGTCCTATTTTAAGTGTCTAAGTTTGACTAGACACAAAATTTATAAAATAAAATAGAAATTTTTTAATCTCGTGATCCTAAACTAAAGATGTGTATGATTACTAAAATATCATTTCAATCTTATGATTATAAACTAATCTATAAGATGTTTGAATTATCAGAGTAAATATAGAAATAAGCACTTTTTTTAAACTAATCAAAAAGGAAAGCAAGACAGAGAATTCCAACATAAGTTTTTAAATTATATACTCCATTTGATTATAAATTTATAATATCGACACGAGATGTATATTTAAAACATGCATACTATACAAAATAAAAACACATATAAATCTAAAGCTTATGTAACTTGGTTTTGAAGTATTAAATGGAATTAGTTGGTAGTAATAAAATAACTTCACAATTTCGCATAGTATTTGGTAGAACCAAAGTATTAATAAAACAAAACTTGATGAACCAAAACACCAAACTCCAAACAATCCCCAACTTAAATAATCTACTAGATCCAACCCGCCGTTAAATTCTCACCGGCGGTGATCATTCAAATGAAACGTGGCAGCGTAATATCGTTCCACGTCACCGTCGTGATAACCGCCATTGCATTTATTTACTTGTCAACGGTGTTTGTATTCATTGATGAGTGGTTTGGGCTTTGGTCTTCACCTGGTATGCTTAACGCCGTGTTCTTCACCGTTGTTGCTGTTATGTGCATTTCCAATTATGCCCTTGCTATTTACACGGATCCGGGTCGGGTTCCTACCTCATTTGTACCCGATGTTGAAGACCCTCATAATATCGTTCATGAGATCAAACGCAAGGTTTTTCTTTTTTGCATTTCTTTCAGTTTTTGTTAATTTAAATTTAGCTTTTGTTTTCCAGGCCTGCCATTTTTTTTTAGTTCTCATTTTATATACCCCTCCGTTTCAATTTGTTTGTCTTGTTTTGACTTGGCACTGAGTTTAAAAAATAAAGAGAGACTTGTGTTTGTTAACTAAAGATATGGTACAGTGTACCAGAATGTTCTTTAATTTTGTGGTCTTTAACGTGTTATGTGGAAAGTTGGAATTAAGGAGTCTTTTTTTTTTAAAACGATTAAAAAGGAAAGTAAGATAAACAAATTGAAACAGATGGAGTTTTAGCTTTTGTTTCTACTCCTACCATTCTTTTTAGTTCTCATTCTGTATATATATATATATATATATGTTTATATTGCTTCAATTTGTATGTCTGCTCAGTGGAAAAATGTTTTACCTTGAGAATCACTTTCTGAATTATTTTCTAGTGTTTGGTTTGGATTAGGAAAACAGAAGTAGGATAAATATGGTAGTAATATTATTGGGGATTAATTTGTTTGTCTTGTATTGACTTGGCACGGAGTTTAAGAAAATAAAGTAGACTATTGAATTTTGTTTTTGGTAAACTAAAGATACGTGGAATGTACCAAAATGTGTATATATATATATATATATTAAAGAGTTAGAATTAAAAAGTCAAAAGAAAAGGCATTCTTTTTTAAATGGACTATAAAGGAAAGTAAGATAAACAAATTGAAACGGTGGGAGTATACAAATGTATAAGTTACTTGAATTTTGTCTCTCTGCTCAGTTGAAAATGTTTTACCTTGAGAATCATTTTCTGAATTAGTTTCTAGTGTTTGGTTTGGATTTGGGAAAACAAGTAGGATAAATATGGTAGGAATAGTATAGGGTATAAGATATTGTTTAGTGATAATTTCAAGTATTAAAGACAATGTTTTAGTGTTGGAGTCATTTTTAGTGATTTTTGGAGAGGAAAGTGACTACAGAATGATAATTTACATACCAGACTACCTCTTGCTTTAAGCCATAAGTCCATTTAGGTGGTGTTTGCTTACCTAGGAAATGATTAAGAATATAAAAATGTAATCTTTATGTAAGTTTTCATTCAATAATTGGAAAACTGGGGAAAAGTAAGCATTCTGTTGAAAAATCTTGCTTAACATGTGATTTCTGTTGCATATGCCAAGTAAAAGAGAGATATGGCTTTGGTAGTTTGGCTCTTTACTATGCTTGTCGCCAAATTTTAAGGTCACAGAGATTACCTCCCCAAGTATTAAGGAAATTAATTATTGAGTCTGAAATGGACATCTAACTGTCAAAGATATGGAGTTAGATATAATTACAAGAAGAGGCCGATCTAGGATTTTGAAGTTTATGAGTTCCTATAACGAATTCAAGTTAATATACAATAATAACTGGGTTCACAATCTAGAAAAAAGCTACTAGGTACCGGTGAAATCACATATTATATTGTGAATTCCTCCCTGATTACAAGGGGCAGCATATTCTAGAAGTGTGTCAAAACAGGCCTACTGTGTGTGAAAGCTCAATATAACTATTTATAAATCTGAAGAAAGGATGTTCTGTTCTGCTAAACATTCCTTACTTTTGGTGGTCCTCTAAATACTCTTCAGTCCATTTATTGGTGTTTTCCCCATCTTCTCATATCATGGAATTGAATTCCTTTTCTCAAACGATAGGGAATGAAAAATATGACCGGTGCAAACACCACTTGCTCGTCCTTTGTTGATACTTCAGCTAGCAGTTATACCATCTATAGAGTACTGCCTTAGCTCTATGTTAGGATTGTGAAATTTCCGGTAACTGTTATTCCCCCCTTACATGATTGCATCTTTATTGTTTTAATTTCACCTACCATGTTGTTTATCCATAGAACCAAAAGTCACTTGTCTTATAAGCTTAAACTGCTTCTTTTCTTAAGAGGGTAGGGTATTATTAACTATTAACAATACCAGCACTACGACTGTACAGCTTAAAATGTGCAAGCATGAACCTGAAAAGCTAAAACCTCCCTATCTATTTTTGGAGGAATTCTGTAAAGCCTAAGAGAGATTCTGCCTTATCAGAAGTTCTTGTTACACCAAAAGGCAAGCAAAGCTATACAGTTTCACTTTATCTTCCGAATTGAGTTAGTTTTGGCTCCAAACATCTCATCTTTCTCTCATTCCAAACTATCCACCATATACAAGTAGCGATGGGATTCTAGATTTTGTGCATGCGTTGTTTGAGAATAGAAAGAAAAGTAGTTGATTTTGCACATGTGGCTGTGCATACTTCAAGTAGCGCTTATATTTTGAATATTCTAATAATTAATCATATTTTAACCATGACTAGCAAGAAAAGTAATTGATTGATGCTCTAATAATAATAGTTTTGATGATTATTCTTCCATTCTCAATCAAGTTCTTAGGACCTGATAGTTCATCAATTTCTAACATCTGGTAATCTATTAGTATATTTTTCAGAATCCCAACAATAATGTTATCAGAATACAAGAGTATATGCATAACCAATATTTAGTATTGCTAATTATATATTTTATTTTTTTGATCAGACAACGTGAACCCTAAGTTACTCGGACTCTTCTAAAGTGAACCCAAAAATACATTACTTTTGATCAGACATTTTAGGAGAGTCCGAGTAACATCGGTGAACCTAAAATACATATTCTATTAACTGAGATTGATATTCTGCTTGAATTTTATTTTTCAAACAAAAAGTTTTAACAAAGCTCATTAGTGTCTGTGAATTAGGACTGTTCTTTACTTGATAGTATCAACTTTGTGTGCAAACTTAGTGGATTTAATTTCTTTCTATGCATTATTCTACAGGGTGGAGATTTGAGGTACTGCCAAAAGTGTTCCCTTTATAAGCCACCACGTGCTCATCATTGTCGTGTATGTAATAGATGTGTACTACGAATGGTATGCCTAGTCTATATTTCATTTATGTCTTTTCTTGATGTACTGCATATTGAAGTGAAAGTGTTTCATTTTGGACATAAGGATCATCATTGCGTGTGGATGAATAATTGTGTGGGGCATGCAAACTACAAGATCTTCTTCATCTTTGTTATGTATGCTGTTGTTGCTTGCATATATTCCCTGGTAAGTTTGCATTTTGGCACTCTTTGTACTGGATATGATCTTCTATCTTCCATTATTGCTGACATCTATTAATTCAATGCTTGTTATTATGATATATGTCTGATCAAAGCATAAATTGAGATTTGTTTTCTACCCTCAACCTCTAACAAGTCTTATTTTCATAGGTTTTGCTTGTCGGGAGCATAACTATAGAGTCTCCAAAGGATGACCAGCAAAGTGAAGGCTCTTACAGAGTTGTATATGTAATTTCCCATGAATATCTTTTGTTCTTTAATAATTTTTCATTTGGCAACTTACTCAAGCTTTATCCTCTTAACAGATTATCTCAGGGCTTATACTAGTCCCCTTAAGTTTGGCACTGGGCTTTTTCCTGGGTTGGCATTTTTACCTGATTTTGCAAAACAAAACAACAATTGAGGTTGTTAACTGCAATATCATATATCATTCAATTCTTTTCAGCGGCTTATTATGTGTACATCCACTTATAAGGTTATTCATGCTCTGCAGTACCAAGAAGGTGTGAGAGCAATGTGTGTTGCTGAAAAGGGAGGTTATGTCTATTCACATCCATATAATCTTGGTGCATACGAGAATTTGATATCAGTAAGAGATTATTCCTTTTCCTCTTCCCCACATTTCTTCTCCCTTCTTTAACGATAACCTTCATTGCTATTTTTCTTCTGCGGTATGTAAATTTCTTGTTTTACTATAGCATATCCTTTGAGACGCGTGTGCTTTATCACACATGGTACCTAATTTATATCAATGTTTGAATTGGTTTTCCTTGGCAATGCAGGTTCTAGGTCCAAATGTCCTTTGCTGGCCATTCCCCTCCACAAGACATATTGATTCTGGCCTTCGTTTTCGGACAGCATATGATAACATACCTGGCTCGCCAGCATCAAAATGAATGTATCTTCTTGCAACAGAGATGTAAAGTGTTTGATTGCCAAATCAGCATGACGCAGCTGTTGAACTGTAGTTTTACCTTGTAAAGTAGCAGCTCTACTCGTCGTATAAAGGAGCAAAGAAGAACCCCGTTTCTGACTTACAAAAGATACAACACGGAGGCAGTCATCAAGTTTTTGTTTTCTATCAGTTCTAACTGAAGTTTTGGTCCCCATCGGCAGTTGCATTGTAGTCGAAGTAACTAGAGAATTGGAGAAGTTGGACATAGGATACTTAGCATTGTTCATAGTTGGGGTTATTTACGTGATGTACAAAAAGAAGTTCCCTTTCCAAGCTAACTTAGAGCATTCTGTTGTAGCTCAAATGGTTGTAATACATGCAACTACAAATGAGTAAAGTTAACAATTTTTTGGAGCAATAATGTAGGACTGGATCCTTGAAATTTCATGGGGAATGACTTGCGTCAAAGTGTTTATGTTTTGTCCTTGTTTAAGGAAGTTTTGCGAAAAATTGCTTTGGTGCTACACAATCTTAAGGATGAAAAAGTTACACATGTTTGACTGCTCACAAGTTTTGTTGGACAGCCAAAACATGACTATTGAATTGGTCGCACGTTTAGTCGGATGGGTAAATTCTGCTTGTGTTGTTCTAATGTTCGCAAGTTTTCCTAGCCAAAATAGCTTTTTACTGAGCCATTACACCAAAATGGCCTTTTTTTTTTTTAAACCTAAAATGGGTATTTAGGTGCAATGTTGCACGAAATGCAACAAATTTGTTTTTTTTTTGGGGGAAGGAAAATATTAAAGGAAAATGGTTATTTTAAGTTATTTTAAGTTTTTAACCGTTAAAAACACCATTTTTTTATATTTTCCTTCCCTCTCTCTCTCTCTATTCTCTTCCTATTTATACACCATCATATATTAGAAATTTGTTAAATTCTTCTCTTTCATCAATTTTCTTCCTTTCCATTAATCTTTGCAATGATTTATAATACTAGACTTGTTTGAAATCTTTTTTGCATGTGTTCTTCGATTATTTACAAGTTTTATTGGGCGGCAACAATTTGGTACTATTTTCAACCTACTTATCTTGTTAAATTGTTCACAACATTTCATTAACGTGAGATCGGTAAGTTTTCGAACAATTTGTGTTTTTGTTCAATGACACAATTGATTTGTTAATTTCTTTGGGATATAACAACTTTGTACCATCTTCATCCTATCTACTGTTAAATTTAATTCACAAATTTTAAATTCTTATTTATGTTGTTCTGAATTCATACTTATGTTAATTTTGTCATTAAGCATGTGAGTTGGAACTAACATAAGAAGGTCTCGATCGAGGCATACTTTCTTAGAAATGCAAAATTTGAATATCTTTGGACTTTTATATAAATCAACTTTAGTTGTGTTTAACTAATATTTTAAAATTCAAATTTAAATATTTAAAAAAATTATAAAAAAGTACCAACTGAAACATATATATGTATTTGTCATTCCAAACTAATTACAATAATGTTAATGAAGAAAAATTGTCATTAATTATAAAATGTCCAATTTAAAAGATATACCCCCTCCGTCGGATTCGAAAAATCTAGTTCTATTTCGTTAAGTTGGACATATCGCTTGGGTTGCTTTTTCATACTTATGTTAATTGTTGTTAATAACGAGATTAAGCATGTGAGTTGGAACAATATCTGCGTAAGAAGATTAAAATGCAAGCTCGATCCATACTTTCTTAGAAATGCAAAGTGAATATCTTTGAGAGGGCGGACTTTTAGTTATATTTAGTTATGCGGATCCGAGACTTTTAGTTGTGTTTAACTAAAATAAATAAAAATATATTTTTATTATGCGGGTCCGCATAACTTTGAAATGAAACGTGCTTTCCTTATTTTTCGATTAATGTTGCACGAAATGCAACAATTTTTTTTTTTTTTAATTTCGTTTTTATACTTTAATAAAAAAAAAAAAACAAAATTTTTGCATTTTGTGCAACATTAAAAAATAATTAATGTACAAAAAAGAAGTAGGACTAAAAATAGCCACAACTTGTTAAAAAATTTTATATATCGTGTTAAATTGTTCACAAATATTGTAGGATGGGGAAATTTTGCATGTGTTCTTCGATTATTTACAAGTTTTATTGGGCGGCAACAATTTGGTACTATTTTTATATTAAATTGTTCACAACTTTTGCTGGATCGGTAAGTTTTGCCTGTGTTGTTCAATGACACAAATTTTATCGGGCGGCTACAACTTTGTACTATCTTCATCTTATCTACTGTCCAACTATTCACAAATTTTAAATTCTTATTTATGTTGTTCACAATTTTGTCATGCATGCTAAACTGGTCTCTGAAAGCAAAATTGGATTAAATCAACTTAATATTTTAAAATTTAAATATTTTAAAATTATAAAAAAAAATACTATACATTACAATAATAATGAAGAAAAATACATTATAAAATGTCCATTAAAGCCACATTTGCGGTGCATAAATAAAAGTATATTTTTTATTACATTATTCTTATTTCTCTCCAATTAATTATACTTTAATTAATCGCTTAAAAATAATTAATGTTAAGGTTAAAATAAAAAAATTTAATTAATTAGTATTTTGAGAAGGATATTTATATTAATGTGGATAACTAATACGAGACGAAGGGAGTATATAGTCTGAAATTGGGACAATCGAAAAGTGCCACGTTTACGGTGCACCCAGTTAATCAAGAAATTCGCACCAAATGCCACTTCCTCACATCCATCAATGGCGCTAGCTTTGTCCCTCAACAGCTACTCCTCCCATTGTAAACCCTTTTCTTCAACAAATTGGTCATCTTACAGGAAGCAGCACTCAAATATTTTCTTTCCACTGAGAAAAGTAACTTCATTTCTCACAATTCCATCTCTTACCTTTCAGTTTTCAATTAACCATAATATGAACTTCCAATTTCTTTTTATTGTAGAAATACAGGCAGCAGAATCGGAGCTTATGTATCGTTAGTGTGTCAGATTCTGAAGAGAACAACTCTCGAGGTATGTGACGCAGAAACGGAGCTAAGGTTTTGAGTTCATGAGTTATGGATTCTTGGAAAACGCTAAAGCTTATTAGGGTGTGTTTCGTATGGAGGAAAACATTTTCAAGGAAATGTTTTTCAATTTTTCCACGTTCAGTCAGAAAACATTTTTTTCAGGAAAACAAGTTCCTTAAAATAATTAAGTAAATGACTTGCGTAGGAAAAACAAGTTCCAAAAGTTGATTGTGTCCTCCAACCTACCTCATCTTCACCCTACCCTGTAGCCCGCATCCCAACCAATCCCCACCCAGCCACCCCTACCTCCCATAGTACTTGTATGGAAAACATTTTCCTTCGTACCGTAAGTGAATTTTTAAACATAAATACAAGTTTCGATTGAGTTCTGTTGAACCCTTAGGCGAAGCTATAGCTCCTGTGGGACCAAATAATTAAATAAAAGAGAAAAGAAAAAGAAAAAAAAAGCAAAAGAATGAAATGAGAAATCAAAATAAGTGATTGGAGGATTGATAGGCAATTGTGGGCGTCAGCAAGTTACAAACTTGCAATATGTCGTAACATGTTTTAATTTGGTGATAACCAATTACAATTACAAGTTGGCCAAACTTGCAATGTGATCGGCTGATGAATACAGCAACTCTTCCTATAAATAGGATGTCGATCTCTTATTTGAAGTACACTATAAGCAGAAAGCAATAGAGAGAGTTACGCAGAGAGTTGAGAGCAGTTCACAGACTGTGATAGAAATAGTCTGTGAAGAAATGTGAAGAAAAGTAAAGTGTATGAGCGGGTGTTATAGTGAGGTGTCTAAAATAAAGAGTGTTATTTTCTTTGTGTGGTATAGTCTTTTGAGACTACGAAGTTGTAATATTTCTCACTATAGTAGTATTGTGTTGCTCCTCTCGTGTATTGTATTTTACCCGTTAAAAGATTTGGTGTCGTTGTTACTCTCTTATTTTTGTTATTTAGCGTGGATATTATTCCTAGGTGGGATCATTATTTTCCAACAACGTCGTATCAGAGCGATGGTAAATAATAGTCCACTGTCATTTCAGTACCCCCGTCTCACAAAAGAAAATTATGAAAAATGGTATCTACGAAGGAAAGCCATTCTTGGCTCCCAAGATGTTTGGAATATTGTAGACAAAGGGTATGCAAAACCCGATAATGAGGAGACTTTGTCTCAAAATAAAAAAGATGTCTCGACAAAGACAAGAAAGAAAGATCAACAAGCCCTCACTCTCATCCACCAATGTCTGGATGATGGCATGTTCGAGAAGGTGGCCGATGCAACCACCTCAAAGGAAGCTTGGGAGATTTTACAAAATTCTCTCCAAGGAGTTGATAAAGTAAAGAAGATAAAACTTCAAACTCTAAGGGCTGATTTTGAAGTTTTAAAAATGAAAGAATCCGAATCCATTTCGGATTTCTGTTCAAGAGTGATGGCTGTTGTAAATCAGCTAAGAAGATACGGGGAGGAAGTAGACGATGTACGTGTGGTGGAAAAGATCCTTCGCTCTTTAACACCTAAATTTGATTTTGTGGTGTGTGCAATTAAGGAGTCTAAAGATTTAGACTCAATGACGGTAGAGCAATTGGAGGGTTCTTTACAAGCCCACGAAGAAAAGATAAAAAGGAGACAAGAAGAGCCACTGGAGCAACTTCTAAAAACTCAGGCATCCTTCAAAAATTTTGGAGGTGAAAAGAGTTATAGAGGAAATGGACGAGGAAGAGGTCGTGGCACTCGTGGAAAAGGAAGGACCATTGGCAACAACTTCAACAATGAAAGGAGAAGCCAACAACCATTTAGAGGTCGTGGTCGTGGACAAAAAGGAGGAAGAGGACGTGGCTATTATCAGGGTACCAACGAAACGAGGTATGATAAATCTAAAATTGAGTGCTACAACTGTCATAAAGTTGGACATTACTCTTGGGAATGTCATAGTAATGTTGAAGAGAAAGCTAACCTTGTTGACGACAAGAAAGAAGAAGATGAGTCAACATTGTTAATGGCACTCAAAGAAGAAGATAAGGATGATTGCAGTTCGTGGTACCTTGATAATGGAGCAAGCAACCACATGTGTGGATGCAAAGATATGTTTGTGGAGCTCACTAAGAAGGTGACAGGCAACGTGTCCTTTGGAGATACTTCAAAGGTACAAATCGAAGGAAAAGGTACAATTCTGATTTCCTATAAAGATGGTGGCCACAAGTTAATTCAAGATGTTTATTATGTGCCAAAATTGAAAAGCAATATCTTGAGTTTGGGCCAACTTCTTGAAAAAGAATATGATATTCATATGAAGAATATGCATCTTTGGCTTAGAGATTCAAGTGGAAAATTAATCGCGAAAGTGCTTATGGAAAAGAATAGATTATTTTCTTTGAATCTTAAGACAATTGATGCAACGTGTTTGAAGGCTAATGTGCAAGATGAATCATGGTGTCAGCACATGTGTTTTGGGCACTTGAATTTTGAAGTGCACAAATCAATGCGAGAAAAGAACATGGTAGATGGGATTCCTTCAATCAACCATCCCAATCAGTTATGTGAAGCTTGTCTTCATGGAAAACATGCAAGGAAGAGTTTTCCAAAAGAGGCAACGTCAAGAGCAATCAAGCCACTGCAGCTTGTTCACACTGATGTATGTGGTCCAATCAATCCACCTTCTTCTGGTAAAAGTAAATACTTCTTGCTCTTTATTGATGATTTCAGTAGAAAGACTTGGGTGTATTTCCTGAAGCAAAAATCAGAAGCTTTTGTTGCATTTAAAAATTTCAAAGCACTTGTAGAAAAAGAGAGTGGCTATGAAATAAAAGCTTTAAGGTCCGATAGAGGAGGCGAATTCACTTCAAAAGAATTTAATGACTTTTGTCAGTCTCATGGAATTCGTCGCCCTCTAACGGTACCTTACTCACCCCAACAAAATGGAGTTACTGAGAGAAAGAATAGGACAATTCTTAACATGGCAAGATGTATGTTGAAAGCTAAAAATATGCCAAAAGAATTTTGGGCCGAGGCTGTTTCTTGTGCAGTTTATTTGAGCAACAGGTCTCTAACAAGAAATGTTAGAGATCAAACACCTCAAGAAGCATGAAGCGGAAGAAAGCCCAGTGTCAAACACTTGAGAATATTTGGGAGCATAGCCTATGCTCATGTGCCACATCAAGAGAGAGCGAAACTTGATGATCGGAGTGTCAAGCATGTGTTTGTTGACTATGACACAAATTCAAAAGGCTAAAAGTTATACAACCCAAGCAACAACAAAGTGGTGGTGAGTCGTGATGTTGAATTTGATGAAGAAGCGACATGGAATTGGGAGGCTCAGGAAGAAAGGACATATGACTTTCTTCCATACTTTAGAGATGATGAAGAGCAGGAGACCATGACACCTGCACAGGATGCAACCCCACCTCCTTCTCCAGCAAATGTTGCATCTCCTTCTTCTCAAGAAGGTTCAAGTGAAAGGCCACAGAGGCTGAGGAGCATCCAAGAGCTCTATGATGATACAAAAGAAGTTACTAATTTTGATTTTTTGTATTGTCTCTTTGCTGACAGAGAACCAATAAGTTTTGATGAAGCTGTTACGGATAAAAGATAGAGACAAGCCATGGAGGAGGAGATCAAGGCAATAGAGAAGAACAACACTTGGGAATTAACAACTCTTCCCAAGGGTCATCAAGCAATTGGTGTTAAATGGGTATACAAGGCAAAGAAGAATGCTCATGGAGAGGTGGAGAGATACAAGGCAAGACTTGTGGCTAAAGGCTACAAGCAAAGGCAAGGTATTGACTATGAGGAAGTCTATGCACCTGTTGCCCACATGGAGATGATCCGTCTGCTGATCTCTTTGGCAGCACAAATGAAGTGGAAAATCCATCAACTAGATGTCAAGTCGGCATTCTTGAATGGATATCTTGAAGAGGAAGTCTATGTTGAGCAACCACTAGGCTTTTCGGTCGAAAACCATGAAGATAAAGTGTTGAAGCTAAACAAAGCTTTATATGGATTAAAGCAAGCTCCACGAGGGTGGAATAGTCACATCGACAAGTATTTCCAAGACAATGGGTTTACTCGATGTCTCCATGAATATGCTCTTTATATTAAAGTTCATACAAATGGAGATATTCTGCTTGTTTGTCTTTATGTTGATGATCTTGTTTTGACGGGTAATAACCCAAGTTTGTTTGAAGCTTTCAAGAAAGCTATGTCCCTTGAGTTCGAGATGACGGACATAGGGCTCATGTCATATTACTTGAGCCTAGAAGTGAAGCAAATGGAGGAAGGCATCTTCATATCTCAAGAAAGCTATACAAAGGAGATTTTGAAGAAGTTTAACATGTTCGATTGCAATCCCGTGAACACCCAATGGAAAGTGGAACAAAATTGTCCAAGTTTGATGATGGAAAAAAGGCGGACTCCACTCTGTTCAAAGTCTCGTGGGAAGTTTGAGGTACTTGACCTGTACAAGGCCAGATATACTCTTTGCAGTTGGAGTAGTAAGTCGCTTCATGGAAGCTCCTACCTCTACTCACTTGAAGGTTGCTAGAAGAATTCTTCGTTACCTAAAAGGTACGATAGACCTTGGGTTGTTTTATAATTCTTCTAATGACTTTAACCTTGTGGGATTTTGTGATAGTGATTATGCGGGAGATATTGATGATAGAAAAAGCACAATTGGTTTTGTGTTTTTCTTGGGTAATTGTGTTATTTCTTGGAGTTCAAAGAAACAATCCATTGTTACTCTCTCGACTTGTGAAGCTGAATATGTAGCAGCAACATCATGTACATGTCATGCAATTTGGCTGAGAAGATTATTGAAGGAGCTCAATTTGCCACAATTGAAGCCACAACGATTTGCATTGACAACAAATCGGCGCAAGCACTTGCTAAGAATCCGGTGTATCATGATCGAAGCAAGCATATTGACACAAGGTATCACTTCATTAGAGAATGCATTGCCAAGAAGGAGGTAGAACTCCAGTATGTAAAATCTCATGACCAAGTTGCGGATATTTTCGCAAAGCCTCTCAAATTTGAAGATTTTCAGAGATTGAGATCAACTCTTGGAATGAAGAAGAAAAATCAAAATTAAGGGAGAGATTTGTGGGACCAAATAACTAAATAAAAGAAAAAAAAAAAAAAGCAAAAGAATGAAATGAGAAATCAAAATAAATGATTGGTGGATTGACAGGCAATTTTGGCCGGCAGCAAGTTACAAATTTGCAATATGTCGTAACATGTTTTAATTTGGTGATAACCAATTACAATTACAAGTTGGCCAAACTTGCAATGTGATTGGCTGATGAATACAGCAACTCTTCCTATAAATAGGAAGTCGATCTCTTATTTGAAGTACACCATAAGCAGAGAGCTATAGAGAGAGTTACACAGAGAGTTGAGAGCAGTTCATAGACTGTGATAGAAATAGTCTGTGAAGAAAAGTAGAGTGTATGAGCCGGTGTTATAGTGAGGTGTCTAAAATAAAGAGTGTTATTTTCTTTGAGTGTGGTATAGTCTTTTGAGACTACGAAGTTGTAATATTTCTCACTATAGTAGTATTGTGTTGCTCCTCTCGTGTATTGTATTTTACCCCGTTAAAAGATTTGGTGTCGTTGTTACTCTCTTATTTTTGTTATTTAGCGTGGATATTATTCCTGGGTGGGATCATTATTTTCCAACAGCTCCGCCCTTGATGTGGTGGACCTCAAACATTTAACAAGTCAATGCGTGCACCACTTTATAATACACACACAGACTTTTGAAATATGTCTAAAATGAAGGTGTTTGCGTACCTTAATTTAGTCATGGTTAAATTATACCTTAGCTATATAATCTCAATCCAAGAGAGAGTAGCTGTAAGGAGAAAGACTTGTGTGCATCCAGTTTTTGCACTAAATTGTGTTAGATTAAGGTGAGAGTACATATAAATTACAATTCATCATGATTAAGTGATCAAAAGTTTATGTAAATGGCACATGTTTAGCATTTATTGGTTCGATAAAATATCGGATGTGTGTAAGTTTTTTCTTGGTAAAACTGTACAAGTGGACACACTACTATGAGTTGGATCTTCAATTTATATGCCGGGAAGGGAGATTCTGTTATAAAGAATAGTACTTTGGAGAATAGAATTTAGCTTGAGGCGTGTCAATGACACTATCCTTAAGGATTTTTCACCCGCACAGTAAATAACATAATGAGGCGTATCTCCAGGATTTAACAAGCTCTTTCAGTTATAGACCACAAGAGAGAAAAAAACCCAGCTTAGAAGGAGAAAAAATAGAAAGCAGAATTGGAAATCTAAGTCATTGTTCACTATAGTGCCATCTATATATAGGTGTTGCTCCAACAACTTAGTAGCGACTAGTTTCCAACGGATAGTTTGTACTTCCTTTTGAGATACCCACAATTTCCAACAGATTTTAGGTTTGTTGGGATTGCATTTTGCTGAAATTTGGTGCTTGCTTTTTGAATTCAGATGATGAAGAAGATAATTTAGGGGTCAAAGCTGCATTATCAATGCTCAAGTTCTATAAAAGTAAGTTGAGGATATGTTTTAGCTAAAATATGACTTATCTCCTCTCCTGATTCTATTGAGCTATTTTGAATTTCTCACTTTTATGCCATAAAGACCAGCAGGACTGCGTAACCATTGACTGTTAAGCAGGAGAAATCTCGCCAATAATGCCAAAGAGTTGCCGGTATGTACCAACATGCAGTGAATACTCCATGATTGCTTACAAGAAATATGGAGTTGCTAAAGGGACAGTCTTAACAGCATGGCGCCTTTGTCGCTGTAACCCTCTAGGTACTGATGTTTCATCGTTTGCTTAAATTCTGAGGTCACTCTGAAGCTTTGCAGGAACTACTTTATTTTATCCTGCTTAATGATGTGGTAAAACTTTTGATTTTGTTGATAAATCTTGGAGTAAGATTTTTGTATGTCACTCATATTATATTTTCGAACATGACAGGAGGATCTGGTTTTGATCCCCCGAGATGGTTCGGCGAGGAAAGTCCACCACAGGAATGACACTTGATGTTAGATGAAAGTACAGGTTTGGCTTTTGGTAATGCAAACCCTTGATATTGGAACAAATATATTATATATATGCATTGTTTATGGTCAAAGGCAAGCCAGGATTTGAATCTTATGGGTTCTAGATTCTAGGACACAGCCTCAAGTGCTAGTACCTAGGTTTGGAATCTAACTTCTATACATATCTAGTGATTTATTCACATTTATACAGGTTTGGACCAAAGCTAGTGTTTATACTACCTCCGATCTTGTTTATGGTATTCGGTAATGCAAGTCAAAGTAACATTCTTCTCTAGCTGATATTAAACAGAATGTGTTTGTTGCTTTTTCAACGCAGTTCACTTCTACATCTTTTAATAGTTTATATTCTAGTAGGTTATCAATTTGAGCAAAAAGGAAAGGTTCATCCAATTCGTATAAAACTTGAGTCTTTGGTATTCTTAGAGAGCTAATGCAAAGCATTAGGGAACCACATCTAAACCGAACCACCTGCAGCAGACCATATTTGACAGCTAGTTACTCTTGTTACTTAGAGATTCATACAGCACAGTTTAAATTCACTATTGTAATAGAATGGCAATAAAGAAGTGAAACTGCATATTCAAAAGTATTCTTGATTTGCTTCAAAATTGTTAGCAAACATCATACTTTTACTTACAGCATAATATCAAGTTCGTGTACTCTTTGTTTGCCCAATGCTCGATATCATATACTGCAAAAAGAATCTTAGATCTTAGTAAAACTTAGCTTCAATTAGAGTTAAAGTTATGCTCAAGACTGTATCAACTAAGCGATATTGCATTTGGTCTTACCTTGGGATACCCTAGTAGCACTTTTAGCCCTACAATGTATTTGAAGTGGCACATTTGATCCTATTTCACGAGGACCAAAAGCACAAAAGTCTTTTCGTTTGGCTGCATACATGCTTGAGGCAAGTATGAGATGACTTGAATCACTTTTATTTTACCTAATATTCTGGATTTGAATACTAAGTCGTCGTTGAGATTAGACCAGAAAATGAAGCTTAAAAGATCCTTTTACACTGGGACCTCTACTAAGACTAGTCTATTGTGATTTTTGAACAAGGATCACAAGATAATATCAAGAATTGATTGAGTTGCTTAGTTTTGTTCAGAATTATTTTCCTACTGCTTTCTTACACGCTGGTTGTTGACGAACACATCTCTCTTAGCTCATTAGCTATTTTACAATAAGATGCAACCTCTGAAAACTATCTGAGGTCATGTAATTATAGGTGTAATCTCAAATATGGAGGTCGTTGTCAGTTAAATTTTATGTTGAGGTGGACCAGAAATAACAGTGATTGATCTTGCAATTCCGAAAGGATGTTGTAGTTAGAAGTTCTATATCTAAGTACCCTTTTTTTAACCTCTCGACCCCCTCCCACAGCTTCACCCTGAGGTATCTTGTATTCTTCGCATTCAATTGCTGCATTCTTTATATCCTTGAAATTTATTAAGGACTGTAATTAACCTTGCAGTTAGACCTATAGAAAAGGAAATATGGCAAAAGGCTCAGGAAGAAGTTGATTTTCCCAATAAAAAAAAAATGGAACCAGAGTGCCAAATGTGGAAAATATATTGTTTCTGCTATGTGACTATGTCCTGATAGTCTGATACTACATAATTTCCTGGCGGATTGAAGATGTCTGATTTGTTAAACCAGTATTCCATAGGTAAATGAAAGGAATGCTGCCATTCTTTGTACCAAATAGTTGGTGATCATTTCTCCATCACATTTATATACATATCATTTAAACATGATCTGATTAGGTTTTGAAGCTAGTAAAATGAATTTGGCATTATGAATTTGACACACTTGAAAATTTTGTTTTAATTAGAAAGATTTAGACCAACCATTCAACCGCGACACTAAGTATAATAATCAAGAGACTATGAAAGAATTTACCATTAAGTGATGGGACAGATACGTATGTATCAGTGAGGAATTAAATTAATAATAAGTGGACATACCATTGATGGCTGAAAAAATAGCAATAAAAATGGTCAACAAAAAATATTAATTTTGATAAATAATTAAAACTTCACTTGACTAACGACTTGCCGAATGACTTGCTTAAACAAACTGAATTAATAGACTTAAGAATGATAAACGACGAACATCAATTAACTGCGCAATTATCATAGAACGACCACATCATGTACATGTTAATCATTCCACTCAGTTAAAATACATTTTTGTTTGAGGTAGTTATCATTAACCACACCTTTACGAGACGCGTGCTTGTGCTTTAGTGAGCCTCTTCGAGATTAACCATTACAAACAAAACAAACGCCAAAAACTAACCCATCACACCATTTCATTTATATCATGCACACTTTCTATAGTCATTTTCAAATCTCTTATAAAAAATGTTAAGGGTTATAAAACCAATTAATGCCCGTCTAAAAAGGAATGGAAAAAAAAATCTACTGTAGCCCTGCGAGACATTGGAGTAATAGTATGCAATAGATTCTCAAGCACCTTTTACTCAAGAGACTTCAGAGTGTGCCTCACTCAATTGAAACTTGTGTGAAGCCTTTTTTTATCTCACAAATTAATGGACTCAATTTATTTTCATTTCATAAATTAGTAAACCAAATTTTATACTCTCTCCGTCCCAAAAAGATTGACACTTTTTACTTTTTGAGAGTCGAACTTTTAAATTTTAACTCGTGTTTGAACATAGAATTTTTAATTTTTTCGAAATAAAATTTACATATTTGAAAACCAAGTAAAAAAGAACTATAAGTCTCCGTAATTAATTATTTAAAATATTTAAAAGACATTTGAAAAAATTACAATTAAAGAACAATTCGTTTGAATCTCGAAAAGCGGAAAGTTCCTTTTTTTGGGACAGAGGGAGTAATTCTGGATCCACAAATGTTGGGTTCACCAATTTATGAAATAAGTAGTGTGTCAATCGTATGAAGCACCAAGTAAAAAAAATTGAAATAGCATGGTTAAGGAAATCAGTTCCCAACCCTTATGTCTCTGAATACATAAATTTAAATTTGCTATTTAATGCTACTTATAGCAGGTATAAGAAAATCTCAAAACCGTACTTTAAGTGCAACCATATGTACAAAATTTTTATCAATCTCAAGATAGATAAAATGTAGGAATTAACTCCCTGCGGAAAAGAATGCAGACCTAATATAGGCCTAATACAGTAGTAGAAGAAGAAAAGGTATTGCCAAAAACACAAGATACAGATAAGAGAAACAACTAATTATCCAACTACTGAATCATCATATTGCCAGGGGTTGAACTCAGCCGTTTTAGCATCAGCCTCTTCGACATGGTCAGATTTATCAATAGCAGCGCGATGTTCATGATATTTGCCATTGTATTCATACACCTCCAAGTCACCCCAAGGTGTAGGACAAATTTCATTTGATAAGTTGAACCATTTTGGTTTGAATTCGTCGCCCTTGGTCTCTCTTGTTCTCCTGTCAGCTCTCTGCCTCTCCTCCAAACTGAATAAATAAAATCAAATACACCAATAAATAGTAAGAGGCTTGGACAATTGCCACTGAATAGCCAAAAACTAAATATGACGGAAGACGTGAGACAGGAGAGGGCTCATTATTTTCTTGTTCCACCAAAAATTATTTTGCCAGTGATAAAAATAACTTCATGATGCAAGTTGGACTGTGTTATTTTTTTTATTTTTATTTTTAATGACAAGGGAACCCACAGCTGCTACCCTTTGGGTGCGCACAAGGTAAACTCTGCTCCTGTGTAATAGCCTGCAAACCATACAGGAGAGATAACCCGCATTAGGCAAGCCATGTGCGACGAGCTCGACCCAGAAGGCAAAATCCCCTATTTTTGTAGGCAGAGGGTTTTGAACCTGAGACCTCCATTATGAAAGCCCCATGCTCAACCAACTGAACCACCCAGGCCTACGAAAGTAGGGGATATCAACTAGTCACTCGAACAGCCTGGTATTTCTTTTCTTTGTCCCCTCTTTCCCATCCAAGTGTGTTGATGAAGCTAAGACAATATCAGTAATCCATTTTACATCCTTGAATAGTGGCAAATTGTTATCATTTTTGTCAAAGAAAATGTCTATGATCAACAATGAGATGACATCCTTGGAGAAACCCTGAAGTCCACCCCAGGATGACAATTTGATACACTGAAGGAAACAAACTAGATGGTCATCTTTTAACATCAAGAAATGTGGCTCACTACAAACAATGGCGGACTAGAACCCCACTGCGCAAAGAACGTGAACATTGTCAGGAGCAGCCTCTATATCGCAACAATGAATGGGCTCCTTTTATTTTCTTAAATGTAATTTATAAAAGGGGGTCAAAGATGCCACACTTGGATTTGAGCCTATAACCTAAAGCAATTTTTGAACCCCTACGCACTTGACTAAAAAGCAAGGGTATAATCAAAGGAAAATGGAGTCTAATTCCAGACAACAATTTCATGCCACAGAAAGGTCCAATGCTCGAGATTTGATATTTGAAATTCTAATAGTTAACTATGCACACAAAAATGAAGAACGTAAAATGCAGATTGACAAAAATGACACCAATAGAGAGAGAGAGAGAGAGAGACATACCGGCTCTTTTCTGAACTAGCTTTGGACACGTCACCTTTCTCGAGTGCGGAACGATCAGGGCGCAAGCGAGAGTCAGATGGTAATAATTTCTTGGGTGCCGTATCAAAGCTGTTAATCTTGTGGGCAAAATATGTATACTGAAATTTATCATTTTTTGGAGCTTCAGCAGCTTTCCAGACCTGAAACAAGTAAAAGAATTTGCATGTGAAAATTTGCGTATATTAATAGTCCATGGCTTTCACTTGACAGCAATAATCATCATTTTAGATATCATAAGATGCTATCAAGCTTCATGCGACCTGATGAACCAAAATACTTGCACCACATAAGGTTTCAGTTTAAATAAATTTCAAGAGCTTTAATGTAAATTTATAAATTTTCCCAACTTAGATATATGCATACATGTGAACATGTGGCCTAGAGTGTCTTTGCTTCCACTTTTAACGTCTGTATTCCTAAAATGTAGTCATAGCAGCACCTGTATATAAGATGTATCTCAAATAGCCTAGAATGTTTTTGCTTCCACTTTCTACATTTGCATTTCTATAATGTAGTCATAGCAGTACCCCTGTATAAATGTCCTAAGCATTATTTGCTCCAATTATGAGATTGACTTTACTAGGATAGGAAACTGAATTTAAAGTTCGGTAGATCAAATGGAACACAAACTTGGGAAGTATGAAAGTTTACATGATTGATAGATATCATAGCTTATGTCAGACATTTTCGACATAGCAGGTAACTGTGCTCTTCTTGCTTCTCTTTCGTTATGAGGGGATTTGAAGGTCGAAAGTAGCAAAGTTTACTACTCCTTCCATTTCAAAATAAGTGGTATTTTTACCTTTTCATTTTGTTTCAAAATAAGTGGTGTTTCACATAATCAAGAAGGTATTAATGATGTTCTTCGAATTTTATCCTTATTTAGATAAATGTAGTTTTACATAACCAAGAAACTACTGAAGAGCTACATTTTTTTCAAGGTATTTATTAAGGGTAAGTTATTGAAGATACATCTTACCTTCTAGGAATGAGTAGTTTTCTTACGGGTTGTGCCCAAGCTAAAAACACCACTTATCTTGCAATGAAGGGAGTATAATGTTAACTACAAGTCTACAACAGCATAATTTACATTTTATGAATCTTATGTTTAAATTCAATCCTTCAAACTTTGGACTATGTGGCTTGCTTAAGCAAGAGAAAGGCTTTCCAAATCAAGCATGGAGTCCATTGTAAACTATCCTAGCTACAATTTGGAAAAGGCAAACATATGACACATACTTTAACCAACCTAATCTTGGTTGAGAAACTTCAAACACTATTGCAAACACTGGAGGAATCTATTGCAAACACTGGAGGAATCAACATACTTCAAGTCATGAAGAGAAAAAGAAAGATCGGACCAGGGGTTCTGATTAAACAAAGCAAACAGAATTTACTTAGAAAAAGGAGGACAAAGAAAATTGCATTGGACCAAGGGTTACTATTGAAGAAATAAAGCTGAATTTCACCTCTTTCATAGTGCTGCCTGGCAGGGGTTCCCCTTCCAAATCACAGGGTTGATAACTCATGGATTCATTCCATTTTCCAGTCATCAAAATTTTGGGTTCTTCCTCACTGTTGTAAACATATCCATCAACTTCATAGCGACCAGCACTGCCAAAAACATGATAGTTAAGAAAAATCGAAAGGAAAAAATGGAAGAGAAGGAAAATATTTGATACACAATCAGATTTATATAAAGAAAAACAGAAAAAAGAAAAAACAAAGAAAATTTAAGTGAGAACGTCTTCTATACAGCCTCTCATTGGCAAGGAATATGTAATTTAGTAGTCTTAGGACCCCGGGTATAGAAAACAATAACATTCCCCATTCTGGTAGGCAATGAACTATTCGCCCGGGGACAGGGCTTGGTGCAGGACAGTTTCAAGACACAAATACTGAAGTACAAAATGGACATAACATGCTTTATTCTAACGCTAATATGAAAACCATATAGAAGGAAAGCTAGAAATATCAACATTTTTACTCAAAGAAATAGAGAAAATGATAGCGTTAGTTTACGTCATTTACTAAAGCTAAAGAGAGCACTAAATTGACAGTTTCTTTGATAGTGCAGAGAGTTGGCAACAAGTCACAATCGCTATAAGCAACTAGGGTTCAATCACGAAGCCTCCAAGAAACTGGATCTCAAATTCAAAGCTTCACAAGGAAACAAGCGCAGAATCTCATCCTATTATGAAACCATACAAATGGAAAAAGTGAGCTTCCAATCACCTAAATGGCAGTGTGTGGAGTATCTAGAATCTTTATTACATACTCTGATGACTGATTTTACAAATTTTATGTTGGGCATTTATCCCTTGAACTCTCTCTTCCACTCTGCACTAATTTAAGTAACGTCCGCCAAAATACTTGGCGGTGAAGAATGAAAGCAATCATTACTTTCTTTGCTAAGCATTACCAGAATAAGTGAAAGAAATTTGAAGGATAAACCATCCTTTTACACTACGTACTGCTTGGTTCTTAATTGATCCAACAGGTGTATTTTTAAAAGATCTGTAGAAAGCGAAAACATTCTAGCACTTTGTTGCAATGAAACATTAAACAGGTGAAGACAAGAGTGACAATATCATCAATCATACCCAAACCAGCCACAAGGTTGAAAATACAGTAACACTTTATCCCCTGTCGTCAAGTTCGTCAAGATCATCTCCCCAGGTGAATCGATCCAAGTTCGCCCAAATATAAGATTGTGAACTTTTGTTGGAGGCGGCACCAAATCTAGGACAACACCAGACTTTTTCAGTGTGAGCCTTGACCTGCACATCAATAGAATGAACAAAAATTAAAGATACAGAAGGAATTGGTCCACAATTTGCGACATAACTGAAAATTTTTAGCTGAAACAGGAAATAGAGGCCAGGCAACAAAATCATCTCTGAATTAAGTAATAGAGTGGATAATGTAACAAAAGTTAGTGGTAGATGAGTTGATGATCTCCCGATGTATCAAGTTCGTGCACGCCGTCTTTTCAGCTATACTTCAGGGACAGGTCACAAAAGGGCAACCACCTCACAGATACTTTTTGCTGTCAAATAATATATCTGAAACATTGTCCTGCATGCTAAACGACATTTCTGCTACATCCTGAAGTTTACTAAATAGTTCCAATTCTATACTTAAGCAGCACTCGGGCTTACCAAAAACAAAAGGACCATCATCCAGCCAGAAGTAAACCTGTAGTAACTTGCATTATCGTATCTGTTACACCAACATGGACATGTTTCAAACAGAACCTAACGGTTAAATGAAGCTGCTTCTATTTCTAAGGTCCTCCAAGAGAAACTATCCGAACTCTTCGAGTGATCAATGTAGAACTATTAACTTCTCCGTCTCCAGAATTTTGGGTATTTAAAGGTTCTCTTAAGGTCTTATCAACAAAACAACCAAAAAAACATGCTCTCTTAAACAGGAAATTCAAAATCCTGATAAATAAAAAATGGAAATTCGATATAGTAGGTCCTACCTGCCAAGTGGATAGACTTCAACTGAGTTACCCAAGAATTTGGATTTCACCTTCGAGGTTATATCATAAGTGAAATGTTCGTTTTCTGCATGTGCGGCACCAATTGGGGGGTGATGACAAACCTGATAGTACAAGACTTAATATAATCAGCACAGAAAATAATAATAAAGATCAACATCTAACAAGGAAACCATGGACAAGTTGAAATTTGATCGGGGGAAAGACTGTACGACTCACCTGCTCAGCAATAAATGTGATTCCCGCATGGTTAACCAATTCATAAGTTTCACCAAGAATGGGGTTGAAGGGCTTCCATGTGCGTTGCAAGGCATAGTATACCGATATGAACCATGTTGCTGGAAAATCAAATTGTTCGTTGTATCATATTTAAGCAAGAGATACTGTATTCAAAATAGGAGTGATGTTAAGCACTACAGCAGTAGATTGTTTACCGGCATACACTAATCTCATGTGTGGGTCCTCGCACTCATCTGCCAATTCCAGTAGATAGGAGTATTCCATCAACTGTCAATAGAATTGCTACATCAGTATAATCCTCAACTAAGAAATTAAAGCAAAATACAGCAGTAAGCTGCAATCCTGCAGCTAATTGAAAACACACCTCTGCCATTTTTTGAAGGTTGGTCATAGGCTCACAAATAATAACTGGCAATGTCACCAGCGAGGTAATATCAGCGCCTATGTACTTCTGCATCATTTTCCAATAATTATCGCGGTCCTGCAAAAACCTCAGAAGTGTGAATGCACTCAACAAGAAATCTACAATTGCCCCCAAAAAAATCATTGGTGCTGCTGCTCCTATTTAGTTGTCCATCGACAGAGTCGGTTAATCAGTAAGAATCTGAAACTATTCATTTTCCTATTTATAACTAAGTTAATATAATTGTCTTAGTAGTCAAATGTGGCAAAAGGGGAAGAAACACGGCTTTAGCGCTAGCACTCATCCCTTGCTTGGTTCTCCCATGAGGGAAGGCCTAGTATACAATTTTCTTCTTCTTGATAGAAGCTCCATCTCTCTGCTAACCACCCAGAAACAAGCATTTACATGAGTAAATAGCTTTCCAAGGAATATATGATAATTATAGATCCAAAAACCAACAACATAGATCTGTATCTGCTGAATGGGAAGTTTTATATGGAGATGACTGCAAAAGGAGATGTTACCATTCTCAAAAAAAAAAAAAAAGAGAGATGAGGCAAGTCTTTATCCAATAAAAAGTAGATGAGGCAAGTCTTGGTGTGTCTCCACAGGTATTAGCCAAGGCAACATTCTTCCCCAAAAAATACTGGAGGTATAAACAATTTATTGAGACAAAAGGGGGGGTAGGGAAAACCTCATTCTCTTTACAGATTATAGGAAGCTGGACAAATAATGAGAGAGCTACTCTAACACTGAGGACACATCCAACCCTTCGGGATTAGATGGGAAAAGGGCTAATACCTCTGCCTTCCATCTTCCTCGCTGGGCTTCAGCACCAGCATCTTCATTGCCTCCTTCAGGATTTACGACTTCCAGTCCTTCATAACCAAGCATGCTGGAACAATAACAGCTTATGACTAAAACGCCCATAGAAATCACAAGTTACTAAGCTCAAGGAAAATATCTGGTATATCATAAGATTTCAGTTTGTCCAAATAACGGAGTATTGCAGATTTGATGGAGATTGATCAACCATGACAAAGAAAATTGATGATGTATTCATTCACTAAAGCCCAATAAGAACCAAGAAAACAAATAAAAACCACTATATGGATAAAACTTCACATTTTCTGTACCAGCATATTAAAATCTTCTGTTCTTCCATTAAAGGATAAATACATTCTGCCATAAATATAAGCATCTGTATGGTGCCTTATCTTGTATCATATACAAGAAACCTACAAATGGTGCCTCTTGTATCATATACGAGAAACCTTCCTAAGATCAAAAAAATTAAGGATTAAGGGAGGCAGAGAGAAATGTATTATCGGCATCCATAAATATTGACTAACAAGATAATGCTGCAGTATCAAAGTTTAGAGGCAATTAGCTTCCTAAGCAGATAAGCAGTTATAGAAATAACTAAATTCACATAACAGCTGTTGTTACAAGTTCAAGTTTCATTTTAAGTACTACAGACATGGAAAAAAAATGGAATTTCAGACACATAATGACAAATGAAAATTCTTTGAGCACCCAAGGTAGTACGTATCAGCACGCTGCTCGTGTCAACGTGTTCAATTTCAGATATCTCCATCAAATGAATCTATGTCAAAAGAGGATTTTTTTTTTTTGTGTGTGTGTGTGCTTATTAATTATTATAATCAACTTGAAAAGTTAAAAAAAAAATCCTATAACAGAGAATTACAATTTAGAACTTCCCAAATCAGCAAAAGCACATCTAATCAGTTAAAGACACAATATTTGAGGTAAACACAATAAACATATATCAAAACTTGGGAATATATTAATATACACTTAACTTGAAATTTGGAAAAAAAAAAAAAAAAAAAAAAAAAAAGTCCAAAAACGTAGAATTAAAATTTACAACTTCCTACATCAGCAAAAGCACACCTAATCAGTTAAAGACACAATTTTTAGGTAAACATAATAGCAAATATTAAACTTTAGGAGGTGAAAGTAGCAAAAAGGTAAATCAAAGTTTCCGATCTGCAGTCAATTAAAAATCAATACAGTGTTTTAAAATTTAAAAACATTTAAAGAGGGATGAAATTAGGGTTTACCCATTAACAGATTTAGACATAGCACTACCAAAATTAGACAAGCTCGAAGCTATAGAGGAAAAGAAACCACCACCACTATTACCACTACCGCTTTGATTTCCATCATTGTTGGCTGCCATGTCGATTAAAAAAAAAATTTTTTTTTTTTTTTGAGGAAAAATAAGATTTTGAAGCAAGATCTGATGAACGAAGGATTTTGAAATTGAAAACTGGGGGAATAAAAGAGGGATTTGTAAAAGGGATTACAGAGAAAGAGACTATGGAAAGAAGAAAGGAGGAAGGAAGGTCAGTGGTGGGTCATCTTTTTCTTTTTATATATATTTGAAGTCAAAATAATGACATTTTTACAGATGAAATTGAATCTTCTTTTGGAGTTTTGGCCGCCTCCACTAGAGAGAATATATTACGCGTCTAAGCTATAGTACTATTACCTATATCAGATCATGTTATTATTTGTATTTCTTTTCATTTTTGTTTGCTCTTTGATTTGATTTTGCTTCCAGCTTGGCGGCTACTTTCAATTTTTTGCGCGGATTGCCCTTCTTTCCAGCTTGGCCGGATCTACTTTGTGGGATGGCTTATGGGCAGACGGCATAAGTACAAAGATAACTTTGTAATTCCTTAACAAGTGACATTTCTAAAAGTATGCCCCATAAGCGCTTTAACTTTTCCTTAAGGCATAACTAAAAATTTCTTTTAAGACAAAGTTTATTCTTAAGGAAAAGTTATTCTTTTTTTCCAAAGGAATATCTAGGCCCATTAAAAGTTTTATTATGTTGAGCTGGCTAAACTTGTGAAGGAATTAATATACAATTTAGCATAAAATATTATATTCACATAGTCATATTTTTAATTTGCATTTGTATAACTTAAAAAAAATTAACAATGTTTATACGCAATAGTGACAATTCGAATATCTTTCTTCTTCTTTTCTTCCAAAGGAATATTGAATATTGAATATTGAGATAATTTCAATAATATATAATCCAAGCATAAAGTATTATATTCACATAGTCATACTTTTAATTTAATAATGATAGCTAAAAACAAAAAGTTGTTTATACACATGATATACAATATTATACACTTACTGCAAATAATGTATACATGTTGTATATAATAATGTATAAAAGGATTATTTCAGGTAATATTAAAAATATGGGCCATTTCGTGTAAATATTTTTTCCCAAATAGACAATAGAGTAGTATTTCTCCTTTTTGAACTCCTGAAGACTCTATTATTCGATTACCCTCGACAGAGACGAATGAAAAATTTAAATTATAATATTTGAATAATTAATTTATATATACTAAATTAAAAAAAATTGATAAATAAGAATGAGGTTTAAATTAAAATTATTAAGTTCCGTCAAACTCGTATACCAAACTGTATATCCTCGCGGATCTTACACATGTTTTATATTCCAAAACTAGAAATTTTTGATATATTAACAGTATTACTTTTATCCTGAAATCTTGAGTCTTTAGCAAGTAAATATGAATGGGAAAAGGTCATTTTATCAAAAAGCTCATGTCAAAAATTGATTTTGTAATAATCTATTAAATTTTTTACCTTAATTGTATGATTATTGTTATAAAAAAGTAGTTAAACATAATACATGAGATCTATAATTAAGAATATGACATTCTCATAGAATTATTTTTCTCTACTCAAATTATAAGTAGATATATGAATTATTTCTTCCGTCTGTGTCAACTTGAAGAAGCAAATATAAAAAATCTTATCTTCTCATTGAAGAGGTTGATTTCAAGATTCGAATCTTTTGATCACTTATAAAAACACAAAACACTTATGCCGTTGCTCCAAAAACACATCTTAATTAGAACGATACAGTAATCAGAAAAAATAATAGAATAAAAGAAACTTTATACTTTTGAATATGGTAAGCAACTATGAAGGAGTCAACATTATTGAGAGTACGGTGACACAGCTGGGTCAATCTAAAATTTAGTCAATAACGAATTGCTGATTATGAAGTGCCAATGAATCTTGCCTGTCAGTTTTTTGTATGAAACTGCCAATTGCTTGAGAATTCCGCCCCACCCACAGAAGTCAATTTTCTTTTGAATATTGGGAGGGAATTTTGCTACAAGTTTGAGCTTTGGACTTGGGTCAATATAGTTTTTAGCCTTGCTTATTTTAGTAGTACAAGATACGGCATTATCTCTTTTGTGTCTGTCACCTTGTACCTCTATTTATATGTCACAACGAGAATGCATTTTTAACCCTTTTTCAATGAACAAAGACGGGGTTAGAACTAAACTTAGAAATATATTCAATTTTTAACTTTTTTTTTCCGCTAAATTTATTGTATAAATAAAATTATGGAAGGAAAATTCATTACACCAGTAGATTTTTAGTGAATCCCAGATTCGCTCAAGACGATCGTTTCTAGTTAGAAAAATAAATGTTTGAGCTTGAGAAGCTCCTAATCCAATAGGCCCGTAACATTCACTAGAGTGATTAGTATTGTTTGAACCAGACAAAACAGTTCAAATTAAAGACAAATAAGGCCCCTAAACTATAAGAGAAGTTAGCTTTCAAATTTTTTTCTGTAGTCTAAAATGAGTCAGATATTTATGTATCGATAAATCATCATGTTAAGAATAAAATGAAGAAAATATATGATTAAACATATTTTTCTTTTTGAAACATATTAAAAAGCAAAATATATAACATAAATTGAAACAGATTAAATAAAATAATTTTGTGTGTGCGTTTCTTGTCAAAAATACTAAACTCCTCTCGGGTGGGCGCACTTTTACTCCCCATACATATTCTTCGTTAGTTCTTTCAGTTATGTAAGTTGCTCTTCTTGTCTGTTGTAACTTACAAATCCTCGTATAATTGGGTACATTATGTCTTCACAACTCAGTGGCACAACCTCTGAGGCATCAACTTTAGCACGTTTGCCCACATGGTATAGAACATGCAACTGACCTAAGCTAACCGTCGATACAACCTATGAATGAGCTGGCCAACATCTTATAGTAAATAAATTAAGAAATCGGATGATACGATAAATGAATCTCTATTAATTAATAGTACAGCTTGACGTAGTTTGTTAAATACACTGATTAGTATTTGATAACGCAAACAATATGGTTGAACCATATCAATATGGTTATCAAACAATATTTGATAACGCAAACACTGATTAGTATTTGATAACGCAAAATCAATGTCTTCTATATAGGGCCTAAGCTTCAATTTGGCATTACCCAATGTCTAAAGCGCATACCTTACGTTTTTCCAATACAGAGAACAGGCTTAATCAAATATTCACAAATCTACTCCTCCAAGGACCTAATGAAAAATTATACCGAAAATAAATCAGTAAATAAGTTCTTTAAAGGTCATTTTCTTCAATGCAATTTTTTTTAATTGTAGTTGGTCATATTAGATTATTTCCTTGAAGTTTTCGTAGTGTGGTTTAGGCTTATAATCTTTCGCTAGAGAGGACCGAACATTGATTTATGCCACTGGATCTGGGGCAGCAAAAGACTCTTCCACACATTAATTCGATGAATCGTTACTGAGCATTATCCTGGACTTTATTGCTGTGTAGTGTGTACAATTCATATGTATCAAATGCATTAGAGAAATAACCCAAATTTGTCCCTAATGTCTGGGCTTTGCCTCAAAATTATCCCCTAAATATATTGTTGTACTAAAGCACTAATAGTCCCTATAATTTTCAAAGGTGGGTGCACCTTTGGTCTTTATTTTTTTATTTATTTATTTATTTTGTTATTTTTATGCACCTTTGGCCTTGATAGATGAAATCTGTTAAGAATTAACATGACCCATTTCTAAACCACCCAATACAAAATGACCAGTTTTCAACATAGCAGATGCAAAGCTCAGCCACAATAAAGAACAATGAAGACGAAACTGAAAGCCCAAAAAGTGCAAACGTATGAGCGATTTTAATTTCTATTATTTTAATTTCTTTTGATTTTTAATTTATTTTTTATTTCTATTATTTTAATTTCTTTTTAATTTACTTTTTAATTATTTTATTTTTAAGAATGTGTTTTTCTATATTATTTATTTTTCGTTTCCTTTCTTCTCATTCCCAACCTTTACTTCGTGTGGTTCCATGTAATTGCTCGCAATTTTTTTTTTATTTAATTATTTAGCATAACCGTGTTATTATTCTAATTTTTGAAAATACACCTCTTAATATTGGAAAGTATGAGTCATTAACAAACTTGACATATGACGAGTCACGTTATTAAAGTAGAATTTCGTTGTGAATGATGTTATAGACTTATATTTTCCCTTTCTTTGAATTATTTACTAAAGTTACGTTGAAACTTACTTATGTAATGTTGAAATTTGACATAAGATTATTATGTTAAACTTTTTCTTTTGGATTTTGAATTTAGGTTATATTTTCAATTTTAAGTTATTTGTTTTCACATTGCATGTTGTTTATTTTTCACTTACATTTGATGGATTTTTTGTGTCAAACATTTGAATAATGTAATGGCATTATATTTATAAATATATTTTTTGTCAAACATCCAATCCATGACATTCTCACAAAAAAACCTTCTTTTAAGTTTTATAATTTATTAAAATTAAATATTATTAATTTGAAAATTTTATATCAATTATTTTTTACAATATTAGTTACAAATATATGATTATTAATTAATGTATTTTCAAGAAACAATGTGTTATTAAATAACTAATTTAATATCATTTATAAAGACAAATATTTTTTAAATATTAATTTTAAAATTTTTATAATTTTTTTTTTTTTAAATTAAACTAATCGTGTAATTACACTTGTGCAACCAATCAACACGCTTGTAATTACACTAGAATTACGTTATGACAAACAAACAGGTCGTTGTAATTACACTATTGTGTAATTACTATCCTAGTAATTACACCAATTCCAAGACCAGGTGGCTTTCCAAACAGGCCCTTAGTTTTTAGAAACAATATATGAAAGACGAGCCTAGGTTGATACTGTCTTCGATGTTGCATCACCGTTGCTAGGGGAACTGGTTTGGTAAATGGGCTGACCCAATACGAATTTTAGTAGGGGCAATTTGCAGGATTGTCTTTCGTTGGGGGTGGTCTTTAATTTTTGGCCCTCAAATTGGGGTCTTTAACTTTTATCCTTAAGGCTCAAATTCTACCTTTAAGGCGGAATTTGCATGGACAATTGCGAAATTCTGCCTTGCGAATTTTTTGTTTTTACTGAGCTGGGGTTCGAACCCACAACTTCAAGGTATTAGGCGAAGGGCAAAACATAAAGACCACCAATTTGAAGCACACAATTAAAGACCACCCCCAATGAAGGTCAATCCGCGCAAAAAAAAAGATTTTAGTAGTTTGCCTGGATAGAGATAGAATTAACATGGCCTAATCCACTCCACTTTGGGCCTTGAACTCCATAATTGCAGGGGCAATTCGCAGGAATGGCCCTTATTCGGGGTGGTCTTTAATTTTTGGCCCTCAAATTGCCGGTCTTTAATTTTGTCCTTCACCTAGAATACTCTGAGGTTCTGGGTTCGAATCCCGGCTCAGGCATTAAAAAAAAAAAACCTCAAGGCAAGGCTTTTGGAAAAGTCTGTCTTATGAAGCATAGGTTGTCTTAAGGCCCTCACGGATACGGCAGTAGGCCGCCTTATAAGGCAGATTTTTAGTTATCCGGATCCGATTTAATTTTATCTTTTAGTTATCACCATGTTGGATCCAAAGATAATTTTTTTAGTTATGCCTTAAGGCAACCTATGCCGCATAAGGCAGACTTTTCCCAGAGGGGGTTCGAACCCAGAACCTCGGTCACTTTTTTAAGCGAAGATCAAAAATTAAAGACCAGCAATTTGAGGGACAAAAATTAAAGACCACCCCAAAAGAAGGCCAATCAGCGCAAAAAAATGTAATTGCAACACAAAAATATTGGGGGCCAGGGCCAGTGGTGATCAAGTTTTGTGGTTTTTTTTTGGGAAAACTACGTATATATACATGTTAAGGAGAAATATTTACGAAACGTAACGATAGTTTTCCTTATTTACAAAACATAACGATATATTACAAAACATGACGGATTTTCATATATTTTTCGTTTTTTTATTTTTTTTCCGTAAAAATATATATTTTTTATAAAAAAAATATTTTTTTTTAAAAAAATATTTTTATTTTTTTTAAAAATAATTTTTATATATATTTTTTAAATATTAATTTTTTTTTTTTTGCTCAATGGCTTAAAAAATTACCTCATATTTCTATGTATGAAAGTTGTATGAAATGTGTATGTGTGAGCAAAATTTTTAATATAATTTTCATATACAAAATTTTGAGCGAAAACTTTAAGCCTTGAATATTGTATGAAAATTGTTACAATGTTGTTGTAGTTGTATTAATTTTCCAAAACCTAATATGAAATTTATATACAAACAATGTGAATGAAATTCTAAGTCTTGAGGAAGATATACACATTTCATACCATTCTCATGCATAAAATTTTAAGCATAATGTTTAAGCCTTGATCAAGATATACACATTTCTTATTTCTTTCATACATAAAATTTGAGTGAACTTTTTAAGCCTTGAGCAAGATATACACATTTCATACACAAAAATTTGAGCGATTATTTTAAATCTTGAATGTTGTATCAAAGTTATATATAATGTTGTTGTAGTTGTATTAATTTTAGGTAAATCTAACATGAACTTTATACATGAAAATGTGAGTGAAATTTTAAGACATGAGCAAGATACAAATTTCATATTGTTTTAAATAAAGAGCGGACCACGAGATATACACCATACATTTTTCATACACTAAATTTTGAGCAAACTTTTTAATCAGCGCAATACAACTTTGTAAGTTTTTGCAAAAAATACATTTTTTTAAAAAAAAAAAAAATTTAAAAAAATATTTAAAAAAATTAAAAAATATTTTTTAAAAAATGATTTTTAAAAAATAAAAAATAATTTAATTTTTTTTTTTTTTTTAAATATAAAGCATGTTTTGTATAGGATTTGTAATGTTATGTTTTGGCCAGTGGTTTGTAAATATTCAAGTAAGTATATATATATTGTGGTTTTCTTTTTCTGGTCAAACAACAGGTTTGTAACATTAACAACTTTTTGTATAATTGGGAAAGATTTTCAACATTTACCTCAACTATATTGCAATTCTCAAGAATTTATGTTTTTTTATTCACTAAATTACTCAAACTCTTTTATAGGTTACCAACCATGTTTAGCGTAGTCACTTATGCATAAGTGGCTTTTAAGTTAACTAATAGATTCTGTAATAAAACTTCAACTACTCTTGCCTTAATATATGGGGAACGCCTTATTTTGGGGTCGTCTTTAATTTTTGCCCATTAAATTGGTGGTCTTTAATTTTTGTCCTTCGTCAGAATTTCTTGTTTCGATTTCGAACCCCCGCTCAGTTAAGATTTTTTTTTTAAAAAAATCGCAAGGCAGAGTTTGAAACTCTGCCTTGCGAATCCAAACTACTGTCTTGAGAAATTTCTTTTTTTTTTTTTTTTACTGAGCTTGGGGTCAAACCCATAATCTCAGGATATTAGGCGAAGGACAAAAATTAAAGATCACCGATTTGAGGGACAAAATTTAAAGACCACCCCAAAAGAAGGCTAATCCGCACAAAAAAAAATGATATATTTGTCTATTAGGATAAGTGCAAGGATAGCCACTTCGGCGCAGCGGGCCGGGGATTCAGAACATGTCGTGGGTTCTAATTATTTAATGTTAGTGGGTTCTTAATTAATAATTTATACATATTTGACAAAAATTCTAATACAAATATATGGTTCGGACAAAAGCTACTGGGTTCGGCCGAACCCCCACCGACAGGGCTGGCTCCGCCCCTGCTTCGAGGGCCCCCTATTTATGGTATAGTCCAAGTATAAATTATTGTAAGTTTACCCGCTTTAAAAATCAATTTCAGATTTGAAATCTAAAGTTTAAATAAACTGGTGAGTGGTGACATATGGGTCTGAAGTTTAAATAAACTGTTGAAATACAAAGTTTTTGTCTGAATTTTCATTCAAATATTAGAAGTTTTTATTTGAAGTTTCACCCAAATGTCTGAAATTGATTACAACTCCTTCGTTCTTTAGCCTCAAGTTTTTATCCAACCCCTCCTCAAATCGGCCCAAAGGCTTCTGATATTTGGATTTAGCTTCGCCCAACTAATTTCTACAAGTTTTAGCATACTCAAACAATATTAAGTTTTAACAACACCAACTCAATTGTGGACATACAAAAAGAGAATGCACTTCATTGAAACTGCCTTTATGAGGTTTGAACACAAAAGCCAACGAACAAAAAGACGTGTTATTCTGCCTTCCACAAATATTAATGCTGTGTCATTTACCACTGTAAAATGCCTTATTACATGTGTTTTAAAAGGCAGTTTCAAGACTCGCTTCGGGGCTTGCCTCGGGGCGAGGCATTGGCAAAAAACGCTCCGGGGCTCATTTGCGGGGCTTAGTTCCTGTGAGGCTTACGCCCTAAGTGCCCGATTGTACGCCCTAAACATGCCTAATGCCCAACGCTCGGGGCTCGCCTAACAGTTTTTACACAAATTATATGTTAAAATCTTTAATTAAAATCGTTGACCCTCATAATTCTTTAACACGTGAATAATACTTAATAGTTTTTCATCTATAGAAATAAGAAGATTGAGTGTAACTCAAATAACAAGTCAATATTTACTATTTGAGAACATCGTGAGGGTGAATATCACTTAATATTTCTTCTAAAAATACATAGCCGATTTGTACATTTTCACTTGTCATTGGTCTTTCGTCCTATATATCAAAATTATCATATTTTATTATTTCGCTATTTGAAAGTAATTTTAATTTTATTCAAGAAGGAATTAGGTTTTAATTATAATACTGATAAAGTTTATTGATATAAAATGAATAGTATGATAGTAATATTGTTTTAAGAAATTGTGATTTTTTCAGTGTTTGAAAGTTAAGATGTTAGAGTTGATTTGTATTCCATAATAGCTTTTATTTCATTGTATTGTTTATACTTGTAAAATTATGTTATATATAAGTATAAGTTGTAAGCAGGGGTGGCTCAAGGGTGAGACTAGTAAAGCTTTTGTTTTAGGCCCTCAAACTTTTGAGGCCCCAAAAAATTTTACCGATAATTTTATGATTTAAATTTATCTTAGATAATATTGAAGATTGTAAAAAGAAGTACAAAATATATATATATAACAAAAGCAAGAAAAAACATTAGCTACTTTTTAAGAGCAATATTCTAAAACTTTGGACTAACTACTCAAATCTTCATATTATTAAATAAAGATTTTACAATAACATCTTAGGTAATGTCTTTAAAACACATGGCTAATATCTTATTGACTTGAATTGATCCTCACTAATATAAATACTGATGTTACTATATGTCATTTATTTACAGTTTTCTTTTAATTTTTTATGTAATTTTACCTATTTAAAAATATTTCTTGTAATTATAATATTTTATGAAAT
>NC_081344.1:8241171-8247004 GCF_029784015.1 Lycium ferocissimum | reverse complement strand
AATTGATTAAGCCCAATTTGTTATGGATTTTAAAGACAAATTTTAAATTTGGGATATCATCTTTTTGGGACCATGAACCCTTTCTTTCCCAAGGTCCACCCGTATCAAATGACGTGGCGCGCCAAGATCAAGTCAAGGACCAATAAAATCATGCCACGTGTATAAGTGACGCGGCATGCCAATAGAATAAGACAGCAAGTGTCGCCAAGTGTTCAAATGAGAAGGTTCAACCAATCATATACAAACCTAGCTCGTCCCTACCCAACTATAAATAGGGGTCTTCACAAAGCCAAAGGGGAAAAAGAGAAAAAAATACATAGAAAGCTCTCGGCCGCAAAGTCTTCATACTAAGAAGTCTTGGCTCAGTGGTGGCCGCAAGTTTATCTCTACGTTTGTGATTAAAGCCAGCTCGCATTCGTAGTGAAATATCAACAACAAGTGATAAATCGTTCAAGAACAAGCAAAGCCCTTGATTGACGCGGTATTGTGAGGAGAAGAATGAGAGGATTACATCTTTACGTTTGAATTTCATAAAGATTGTAACCCCCGCACAAATTCTTCGAAATCAAATATTATTCTTTGTCGCTATTTTTCTTGTCTTGATTATTATTTTTCGGAGCAGAAAGATTAGTCGTTACAAGTGTCACTCCAAATTTGGAGTGACACAACTCATCCACCCCATCACTATTTTCCATTATTTTATTATTATTTAAACCTTTTAATTTATCATATTTTGTATACCTAATTATGTTTATGTAATTTCTTTATAATATTAATTTTACATCTTAATTTTGGTGTATAACTTTGATAAAATTCATTTCTTCACTCTATTATTTTTATGTAAAATTGAAAGTTAAATTTATTATAAGTTATAATTGTATAAAAAAATATATAACCATCACAAAAATGAAAGGTGCAAATATAAAATATAAGATGTTGCTAAAATTGAAAAATGAAAATTGAAAATACATTAAATAAAAATACATTAAAATTGGAAATACATTAAAATTGAAAATGCATTAAATTAAAAATACATAAAAGTTGAAACTACATTAAATAACATAATAATTTAGTAGGAGGTAAGTCATTTCAGATACACCAAAATCATTAAAGAATTGAGTGAATGGGGCAGAGGATTGTTGTGGTTGTGGTTGTGGAAATTGTTGACTCCTTTTATCCATTATTCATTCTGTTCTTGTCGCAAAAAATTAAAAATTCGGATGAAACAACAGAATCCCATATCGATGGTAAAAATTTATTTTCTTCTTTGAGTTCTTTTAGTCTGGCTTCTTTTTTGCCTTTAAAGCTTCTTTTTTGTCTCATTTGAATCTTTCATCACCTCGACAATCAGGCTATTTTCAATGTGGACCATTTTCATATAATCTTCATCTATTTTTCTCTTAATTTTGCTTTCTTCACCTTTGAGTCGTTGTGATGATGTAGAATCACAATATCCTCATTTAAATTTAATGAAAATGATGATAAGTTAGGAGAAGATCTGAAAGGGTGAATCGGGGGGTAGTCTCGGACTCCGATGATATATTAGTATAGCCTTGCTTTTTTGCTTTTTCTTCCACCCGACATTGCCATCGTTAAACTTCTCAAAATCCTTTTGTTATAGCCCACACATGATCAAATTTAAAACCTTTTTGAAGTTCGGATCTTACATACGTAAATCGTTTGTATGTGGTACGCAATATCAAAAAAATAAAAAATTAAGGAAAACGAGTAAGTAAATATATATAAATAAAGTATAGTAACTACAAAATAAATACTCACAAATATCTTGATGCTGAAGCACCACTAGGACGCAAATTTTCTACTTGACGTACACATCCGTTTAATTTTTACGACGCCTCGATCGTTTGAATTCGACATTATAACGATTTTTTTTTTGGTGCGAATCTTGACTCTCTAACTTTGCATTATTGTATCCATCTACGACTCGACCTAAAAATGATCTCTAGATTTGGTTGACTCCGGTGGTGGATCTTGAAATATCTAAAAAAAATCGGCATAATAGAACATCACTTCATTTTTAGAGTATCTTGTAGATCGAGAGGACATTTCTTCAATTGATTTTAGAGGAAAAGTAGATTATATGGATCTTGAGCGTGATCTTAATGCACCAATTCAAGATGCTTGGGAAGGTCCAACTCTAACAGGAGAAATGGTAGTAGATGAAAATCAGGATTTGAACAATTTTTAGGTCAACACAAAAAGTTAAGGACAAAGATGCTCATTTTGCACTTCGTAATGCATTAATAGATCATTTATGGGAGCATACCAGAGGTGGAAGTTGAATATTTAAGTAGTATTTAAACTAAATTTTACCATAATGTAATATGTATTGAATTATCTCGTATCTCAATGATTTCACTTTTATTTGAATTATCCATTAATATGTATAATCTATAATATTTCTTAAATTATATTATTTAAAAATTTATGGTATATAAAATAATTTTATTTTAAATAGTTTATATAAGAAAGAAATATGAATTATATGGGATGAATATGTTAAAAAAAAAGGATTTGTTTATTAAAATAAGAAAATAAATTTAAATAAAAGATAATAATATAATATAGAGAGAATATAAAGAATATTTTTTTTGGAGTAAAAAATGGAGTAATGGTTGGAGTTAGTTTACTCCATTTTGGAGTAAAAGATTTGGAATGAAGGGTTGGAGATGGCCTTAGGCCTCACCTTTTAGGGCCCAAATTTTACTGCGGTAAAATTATTAATATGTATTAAGAATTTTAAGTAAAAATGTACTCCATTTGTTTTAACTGTGTGTGATTTTAACTGATAGTCCGTTTAAAAAGAATGACATTTTTATATTTGAAAATAATTTAACTTTAGACTTTTCCGTTTTACGCATTTTACGCTTTAATGAGAAGGCTTTTTATAATAGCCACGTATAATGAGCTCCTGATAACTTTTACCTTTTAAGCTTTTAAAATTACAAGTTTTTGTTTTTCTTCTTAAGTTTTCGTGTCAAGTCAAAATATCACATAAATTAAAACGGAAAATTACATTCTTTATAAAGTTGATTTATAAAACTTTTACAACTTTACATCAAAATGCTAAAAATATAAATTCAAATAAAACTAAATATTATCTTTTTCCAAAAGTTTAAGGCCTCTAATTATGGTTGGCTTTAGGCCTCCAAACTTGTTTGAACCTCCCGTGAAATGCACCGAGTCAAAAAATGCAATATTATGGTGATTAAAGGTATTAAAAATGAACAAGATACACAAAAATCGCACGATAGGAAGTTGGCTCAAAGCGAACATCTTTAGAATCAAATATTGAGCTGGCTAAGAATATGACATAATGAAAGAAAAGAGTTTATATTGGCAATACTAACTAGGCCCTGAAGGTTAACCGTTTCCGTTAAGTTCATCAAACTCGAGAAGATGAGCATGGAAGTTAGACAAACCTTAAATCACCTTTGACAAATTACTAATTATAGAATGAAATGGATCACAGTAGATATAGAAAATTCACGTGACCCTAACTAGTTTGTAATTGGGACGTAGTTATTAATTGATTAATTAATGCATACCATTTCTTTTCCAATTTAGTCTTAAATGGAAAAAAATACATTGGAAGAGACATATGTCCTTCCCTTTAACACCTCCCAATTCTTGACTATCAGAGTATTCCTTCTAGATTTTAGAATTACAAAACTTTTGAAACCGCGTTCGAAGATAACTAGTCAAAAACAGTAAACAACAGATCAACCAACTAATGGACGGCATAGAAGTAACAAATCATCGTTCATGCATAATAATTTGGACAACAGTTGCCTATCAAAATGACATAACTTTGAATAACATGAAGTACGCCTTTGAATTTTGACCATCCAGATCAAACAAAGAGAAACAAAAAAAAAAAAAAAAAAAAAAAAAAACCATGTATGGCTGCTGGGATTCGAGCCCAGGTCTCCACGGCCACAACGTGGAATTCTCACCACTAAACTACAGCCACAAGGTGTGAACGTAATTGTAATATTTATAACTAGTAGCATTGATTATGTTTACCAAAAAAATAAAGAATTTGGTTAGGAGTGTATATATCAAATATAATTATACATCATACAATATAGGGATAATTAAGATGTAACTAACTACTACTATCATTATATTTAGTAGCTACAATTTCAATTAATTACATTCCATAGCTAATAGTTGTATCTTCATGACACTTAATAACTATTAAAATAAAATAAAGTAAAAAAGAAAAAGGGAAGAAAGAAAAAAGCATTAGAAATGTCAGTTCTTTGACTCTCTCTCTCTCTCTCTACTTGCCACATGGCCCATCGGGGGGGGGGGGTACTCTCTACAAAATCTGTTTTAACAACATGTTCATAACACAACTGCTTGACTATCTTCTCTCTCTAAAAATCTCCATTTCTTTTCTCTCTCTAAAACACACTCCGTTTTCTTTCTCTCTCTAAAAATACACACAACAATTCTTTCGTTTTAGTTGTTTTTTATGTGTATTTTGTTCGATAATCTTCTTTAATTTTTTTTTATTTTAACAAAAAACATTTGAAAATTGTTACGGTTCTTGAACAAGCTTTGATTTCGTTTTAGTGGCGGAGTTGTTGGTGACAATGACGATGAAGGATAACAGCGGCGGTTGTTGGTGACGGCGATGTTTTCGTAGATGCGAGGTGGTGTCGGTGTCGGATACGGGTGAGCTTGATCTTTTATCTGGCCGGAAAGTTGTTGTATTCACGAATACGACGATTGTATTCACTTTTTTGAGCTATTTTTGTTAAATTTTTCGATAGTATTCATTTTTTAGGGTGTATTTGTTAGCATAAGCGTTGGTTGTTGTTGTTGTTGTAGAGTACCGTCGGATACGCCGGAACTAGTGGTTGGTGTTGTTGTATTCATGAATAAGACAATTGTATTCACTTTTTGAGTTTTTTGTTAATATTTTAGATTGTATATTCATTTTTAGGATGTATTTGTTAATTTTTGGAGTATATATGTTTTTATGTATTGAGTTGTACTCGTTCTATTCATGAATACAACGAGCCCATTTATGAATACCGATAGTTATTTCATGAATACAATGAAAAAAGAAAAAAATTAGAATACAACGGAAAAAAAAAAATGAATACAGCGAGAAAAAAAAAGTAGCTATGCCATATAAATATTGAAAATGCGGCTATGGAAAATTTTAAACCCCCAAAATGTAGTCATTTATGTAAAATCCCCTACAATATATTCCATACATGTTCATTTGGATTTTTATACTAGACGATTTCTTATGAAGTTTTGAAAATAGGCCAAACCCATCAACGAGATTACATGGTTATCAAGATTTTCACTTGGCAGCTCGGCTTGGGGTGTTTCTATTGAGCACTCAGACAACATCGAATTTGCTCCAATTAAACATTTTTTTAACAATTAGCTAAAATTACAAAGTATGTGTAATTTACTCGCGGTGACATGGCATGATGACTAATCAAAAAAGGACATGTGGCATTTGGGTCCTGAATAGTAATTAAAAATAAATTATAAGAAAAAATAAAAGAAAAAACTATTTTCGGTAAAAAAAATGTATTTACTAAAGCCCTTTCACTTATAAATGTTAGACGCCCGGCTAAAGGAACTCCAAAACTTCTTGGGCCATTTAACTATAGGTGACTCTTAAGTCTTTTTATTGAGTGGAGGTAACTCAAGTTTTAATTATTGAGTGGAGGTGATGTTTTTTTATTAGTGATTAAGAGGTTTTGACCTTGCCCAAAAAAATTTTTTTTTGATCTTTGACCCTCACTTTTTTTTTTAAAACTTTACCCCCGGGGGAAATTTT
>NC_081344.1:8117362-8241071 GCF_029784015.1 Lycium ferocissimum | reverse complement strand
CTATCTTCATGCAATATAAATCAAATCCATGCAATAGTTATTTCAATTTAAAATGGTCGATTTATACTTCTATATAAACCAGAAGTTTTGCCCTCTATGGCATACTTGTTATGAAGTTTGTTGTAAATTTTTTCGATAACGGCATACTCTACTCTTTTGTAAAATTGAACTTTTGCCTCCTCCGGCATAAGTACTTTTTGTATTGGTTATGATAATGGACTTTTGCCTCTAACGGCAAAATGTACTCCTAAATAAATTAAACTTTTGCCTCATTCGGCATACTTGTTCTAAATTTGTACACAGTTTGCCTTAATTCAAGTTTAAATCGATAAGCATTGTCTGATTTAAATTGAATTTACTATAATTACAATTTCAAGTAAATAAGCATGGTATACTTATTTAAGTAAGGTATAAAGTAATTAAAATCAGAACAAAGCAATAAATCCAATCAATTCCATTTTGCTGATTAATTTTATCATGCGCAATGTTCAATCCGAAATTTATGCTGGCTACCGTTTAATAATCGTGTAGAAGATGATTTTTTTTTTCAAATATTAACAATCTAAACTCAATAAAATCGTTAAAATTGAGTTGAATTAAGATTTGTACCTTTTACCGATGTTGTAGCAAGAAAAATCAATTGAGAAATGCCAAGTTTGAAACAACGATTTGAATAATGTGAAAAATTGGAAACGAAGTTTGGGTTAACGATATGAAAGAAGGGAAGGATTTGAATAAGGGTAGATTTGAATAACCATATTTTTTTTATATGTAACGGTTAGGGGTAGTAATGTCTTTTTACTATGTTGCTTTTGCTCGGACGGACAATAATTAAAGACCACCATTTTGAGGGGCAAAATCTAAAGACCAGCCCAAAAGAGGCGCATTCGCGCCAATTGCAGGTTTATTTGAAATTTATTAATACTGACTACAAGTTGAATACTTTAAAAACTGACCACCACATAAATTTTTAGAACGTCTAATGAACATTAGTGTGGAAGCCTCAAAGGTGAACTCATCACCAGTGTTTTAAAAGGCGGGGGCGTAAGGCGGGGCGTTTTACATATGCCTCGGCGAGGCGTAAGGCCCGAGGCACGGGGCGTAAGCCCCATGGGTATTTAATTTTTAGTATTTCATAAAATAATATAATTACAATAAATACTTTTAAATAGGTATTATATAAAAAATAAAAGATATATATAATGCTTGATCCTCAGAAAAAAACTAATCAAAGCAATCCATTATATGCCACTTACAACTTGTAATTATATATAATATAATTCTACACGTATAAACAATACAATGAAATAAAAGCTATTATGAAATGCAAATAAATTATAACATCTTAACTTTCAAACAATGAAAAAATCACAATTTCTTATAACAACATTGCTATCATACTATTCATTTTATCTCAGTATTATAATTAAAACGTAACTCCGTCATGAATAAAAATAAAATCACTTTCAAATAGCGAAATAATAAAATATGATAATTTTGATACATAGAACAAAAGACCAATGACAATTAAAAATGTACAATTCGGTTATGTATTTTTAAAAGACATATATAAAGTGATATTCACCCTCACGATGTTCTCAAATGTATGCAATACTATGACTTGTTATTTGAGTTACACCTAATCTTCTTATTCTATAGATGAAAAACTATTAAGTATCATTCATTTGTTAAAGAATTATAAGGGTCAACAATTCTAATTAAAGAATTTAACATATAATTTGTGTAAGAACTGTTAGGCGAGCCCCGAGCGTTGAGCGTTAGGCGTGTTTAGGGCGTACAGTCGGGCGCTTGAGGCGTAAGCCTCAGAGGAACTAAGCGCTGCACTTGAGCCCCGAGGCGTTTTGCAAGTGCCCCGAGCCTCGGGGCGAGCCCCGAGACGAGCCCTGAAACTGTCTTTTAAAACGTCAATGAAAAGTTAAAACTCCTTTTGTGATTACAATTAAAGTTTCACCCCTTAACGATGATTTCGACACATTTTCCAAAAATAGTACTAGTATATGGAAAATTTCAATACATGTGAGCCTATGGAAATACAGACTACAAATCAAGTTTTCATTTGGTGTGATTCGCTGTCTAGTCCTATTGAAAGGTCCATTCACATGACGTTCTTGTCCAAACTTTCCTGTCTTTTGCCCGTGTAACTTTCTTCCATTCCTCTCATGCATTCATTAAAAAATTTATGTTTTAAAGTGAAAGATGTGTTAAAGCTTAAGTTCATGACACGTACGTATTGTCCACTTTGACCCAACAGACTTCCCAGATTTGTTCCTTAGGTCACGATCACGACATCATCAAGTTTAAAAGCGTGCATACCATGTGAACTTGTCGTATACCTTATAAAACACTTCACTTTCTCTCTCATTACGACGTGAGATTCGCCTAAGGTGTCATCCCTTCTTCAAAAGCCTGTCAGTTTATCTCCTTGACCAATCCTCCGTCATGGGCATCACAAAATGTTTCTCTTTTTCTTTCTATTTAGCATGACCAAGTCAATGTTATCTCTTGAACAAAATATAGTGCTTAAACTATACTATTTCTTGAAATCACAAAAGAAATAAAATTAAGAGAATTTAATAGCATGGTTCTCTCTTAAAAGGTCAGGTCAACTCATGACTCATGTGAATAGAGTAATTTATGAGCAAGTTTTACTTATAACACGTTCCTTCCCTTGCTAAGAAAGTGGTACGGAACAAGTGGAATCTCAAGTACGTCCTTTGCTTAGAGAATGCATTAACTTTAATTAATTGTGATTAATAAAATAATTCTGCAAGGAATGAAAACATATGATTAATTTATTGTTCTATATGAATGAAAATAATTCTGCATTCAATTAGATGACTGGCTCAAGATATCTCCTAATTAACTCTTAACTTTTATATTTTTATTTTTCTCTGTAAGGTTAA
Organism: Lycium ferocissimum; assembly: GCF_029784015.1. Classification (NCBI taxonomy): domain Eukaryota; kingdom Viridiplantae; phylum Streptophyta; class Magnoliopsida; order Solanales; family Solanaceae; genus Lycium; species Lycium ferocissimum. The sequence continues at coordinate 8,238,147 of NC_081344.1, read as the reverse complement.
TGAATTACCAGTTGAGTACTCCACCCATGCCGTGACAAGATTCCTTACAGACGGATTTTATTTAATTTTTTAATAGGATTCGTCTTTTGAAAACCAGAACCAAATTTCGATGATATTTTCAAGTTTCATTTACTTGCTATTTCTGTTATTTAATTAAGATTCAAAAAAAAAAAAAAGTTAATACTTTTTCCCATTATTTACTACTAATAGGAAATTACATGTACTGCGCATTGGCGGATGTAGCCTTGAGCTACGTGGTCGATTGAACCCAATATTTTTTACGCGAACACACCAACACATATATAAACAATAAACTTCAAAATGTCAGATTACTCAAAAATTTTAAGATTGAACCCATCAAATTAAAATCCTAGATCCACCTATGATATTTTGCGCAAGGATACTACAATAGTACAATGTATACTATTAAAAAGTTAACAAGTGAGTTGCTAATTCAAAACATTAAATGAATGAAGAGTTGCAATTCAAAATAAAAGCTTTCTAAACCTAAAAAAATGGATGAAAACTAATTAACTAACTGAAAAATAAAAGCGAGACGATGAAAAAATGTACTCCCACCAGTCCATTTTACTTGTCATGTTTATCTTTTTACACCCATAGAAAAATGCTAATTAAAAGGATAATTTGACTTAGTTACCCTTTTTACCCTTATTTATTCTTTGATCTCAATTTAATATTATTATTTTCACCATTTTAATTTCTCTCCATATTTATTAGAGTAAGAGTAAAGGTAAAAATATAATAATTAATCCTCTCTTGATTTTCTAAACTGACAAATACTATATAGGATTAATTATTTATAGTAATCACGACAAGTAAAACGGACAAGAGGGAGTACTAATTGGGTTTGGGAGTACCAACTTGTGATAATAAGAAACATATACTTGGAGTGATGATAATGATTGGGCGGCATAAGCACCTTGATTTAGATGTAGTGATTAATGAAGGTTACTTAAATTAGTGGCATGGCATACAGTACGAAATACGTATGCAACACTCAACTAATGTATTTGGTTTTCTTTTTCAAGAATAAACATAACTAAAAATAAATAATTTTTTGCATGTGATTTCGGATCTCTAGAAGTAAGAACCTAAACAGAGGAAGTCAAAACCCTTTGGTGGTCAATTCATCATTATAAAATTTAGATGTTAAAATTATAAACATGCAAACCTAAAATTGTATAGAAATTGTCAAATTTTGGTTCAACGGAGGTAAAAGTAGTCCAACCAATAGGTCAAAGTTTCTTCATTGTTTGTGGCCATTAAGTACCACCGTTTCTATTTCTCAAATGCAGTATATAACTGGTACCATTGAGCAATTGTAGCGTAGGATCCTTTCACACTTAATTAAATGTCTCAAATTCGAGTCATGTGAATGAAAAAATTTATGGTTAGGAGTGTTTTCCACTTTTGTCATTTATTCCATAATTTTTTTTTAAAAAATAAAATAAATTGCGACATGACATTTTATTATCAAAAATTGATTTATTCTTTTACAAAGAAATCAAAAATCGTTATTTGTATTAGTCAAAAAACAAATGTAGTATATATAAATAATGATTTATTAAAACATTTTGAATATACTAGATGATTATGTCCAAAAAAAACATTATATCTATAAGGTGGTAATATCATTTTTAATGGCAAGTGATATTTGAATCTGTTTGTGCCAGTTTGATTGTTTCTATGAATATTCATTACCTTTACAAGTATAAACGCATGGTAATTTTGTCAACCAAGACTAAACTAAATAAGAAGAAATATTTACCGAGCAATTTTGATCTTTGATGTACTAAAACTTGAATTTCACTTTTCGTGATTTTCACCCATTTTTTTAATTGATAAGCCAGAGGCTTGGTTGTTATATATGTTTACATATTACACGACTTATATATTTTTTGTAAGAAAGTGTTTTTTTTTTCATATTTGGACAAATCTAAGGTAATTAATAGGTGGATATATAGTGTCTTGATGGTAGCAAGCGATCTTTGTGGGAAACTAACATGCATTGATTTGCCTTAGCTATAATCATGATTAGCTTTAATTCTACCTTCTCCGATTAAGGGTTGGTGGCAAACTTTTTTTTTTTTTTTTTTTTTGCACTATTTTCTATATTTTGTACTCGTATATAGCAAGCGGCAACTTTTGCTTTTAGATAAAAGTTGATTAAGTTTTAGATGCGTGCCTATCTTTTACTGTAATATTTTTGTGTCATTGAAGACTTATAAGTTAAACTAAATGATAGACAATACTTTTATTTAAGAATAAAATGGTAGCAGTAATTTCATGATTAGCTTTTCTTGCACATCTAAATTACATTTGTACTTAGGAGCAAAAACACTAGGAACATCAAACACCTTTATTACGCAAAAAGTCATTGATAGTTAATGACAAACAGAGGACATAAAAAAGAAACTAAAAGAAAAGAACCTCGCTCAAATTTACGTTAATATGCTCAGTGCTCTACAAAAGAAACTTTTCTCCATGTTTATTTCACCTTTCTTCCTTGGCCTTGAAGCAATCCTTTGGGCCTCAAAATCTTTAGGAACCCATTCAGCTGTCCATTGTATTGTCAATCTCTTGTTAATTTTGTGTGAGTGATGGAGTGCGTAACTCAATTTACAAATGAAGCATGATACCACATATATTAGTGTATATTATTATAAAATGTGCAAAATATTCTAGCTTATAAGCTCGTAGCAACTTGTTCTAAATGCATTATTAGCTAAAGTAACAAACACCCTTTTACTAGAGTCCCTGACATTTACTATCTAAAGAAACTTTTTGCGCTAGCATAGAAACTTAGAATCAACAAGTTTAAGTATCATTTTTTTTTTTTTTTGCAATTTAAAAAAATTAGAATCATAACGCGAACCTGAGCTCCCGCTTAATTATGATGTAAGCTCAATTACTTAGATCGATCTTACACGGGTGCCCCTCCAAAATGCAATGAAGAACCCCAATCTAGGTCATGAGCGTTGTTGTTCGCCCATTAACCCTACCAAAATTGGTCTAAGTTGAGGAGTTTGCCATAAACTTAGGCATAAATCACTACCATTATCATGTGCTAGAAGCTAGGTGTCCTCGCCACCACGTGCAGCTCACATGTATACTTGTAACACCATGTAGTGTGTACTGTGTAGTATTTTCCTTCTTACTCCATATGCCATGATAAATGTTGCTACTCTACGTTTCTGACATAAAAATAATAAGTTGTACTAATATAATTAAGAAAAATAATGCATTAATTACAAGCCATGCACTTGTGACTACTTCACCTCCAAAGACTCTACTCCCCCAATAAGTACCTCCACTTTCCTCCTTACTATCCATTGGCTCCCAAAACCCTATTGTAGCATATTTCTCCATCTCCTTCTCTCCCTCTCTCTCTCTCTGTTCACATACAAGCACTTCTCTCTTAAGTGACTGAGAAAAATGGCCATAAAAACATGGATTCTCTGCATTGCTATTCTTTCTTTTTTGACGGCCGTTAACTCAAAGGTCCCCGGTATTTATACCGCGGGCCCCTGGCAGAGCGCCCATGCCACCTTCTATGGCGGCTCTGATGCCTCTGGCACCATGGGTATGTACATATCTGCTATTTTGCTCTCCATTTGTGTTATGTTGTATACTATGGGCGCATGGTTACATGTAATTTATATTTTTGGTAACTTATCATATTGTAAAAGTTCTTTTATATTATTCGTATAAGCAATAGTAGTTTTGAGATTTTGGCCCTGCTTGACAAAATCTATAAAAATGACTGTTGTTACCCATCGAGCATAAATTCTTGTAACAGTAAGCACGTAAGTTAGTTTTAAACTTTTGCAGAGAAAAATCGTCTATTATAGAAAGTACATAATATGAAAATGTGCAACCATATAGTAATAAGTATCATGTAAGAGCAATCATGTCTAGCCAAGAATGATTTTGCCTGTGCGGCACATCATCGGGATATTTCAAGAAGTTAGTGAGTAAAGATAGTGCAATCATGTGTTGTCGATTAGACTGGAGTTGCAATTATATTGACTTGTGTACAATTGAAAGAACACAGATAACATTTTCCTATAGGGCATGACTTCTTGTCAATTGATCCATGTTCACTATCTCTAACTTATTAAAATGTCCTAAACTCCTGCTTCATAGATTATAAACTAATTTATGCCCACAACTTATGCATGATGAACAACCATGGTCATTCTTGCAAAACACCCTTATATAAAAAATTAAATTCATTAATCTGTTGTTTATTCTTTCCCAACAGGTGGTGCTTGTGGGTATGGAAATTTGCACAGCACAGGATACGGAGTGAACAATGCAGCACTAAGCACAGCTCTTTTCAACAGTGGACTGAGTTGTGGTGCCTGCTTTGAGATAAAGTGCACTGATGGAAAATGGTGCACCCCTGGAAAGCCATCCATTCTTGTGACTGGTACAAACTTCTGTCCGCCAAACTTTGCTTTGCCAAATGATAATGGTGGGTGGTGCAACCCGCCCCGTCCTCATTTCGACCTTTCCATGCCTGTGTTCCTCAAAATCGCTCAATACGTTGCTGGCATTGTCCCAGTTACCTATCGCAGGTTAGTCAAGTTGACTTTTAAATATTTATATAATCAGGTCGTCCAGTTATTTAGGTAAGATCTTATAGTAAACATTAATTGTAATATGATAAAATGATAACTAACCTATTATTATAGGTTTGAAGATTTAATTATAGTATAGAAAGTTATTTACCTTATAGTGTATAGTATAACTTAAGTCAATCGTTTAATTTAATTGGTGTAATCGTGCTAGATGCACTATGTATTTTTCAAATTAAAAATATATAAATAAAGAGTTTAAGTTATATATACGACCCGTGTAAGGTTTTTCTTAGATCGGTAGGCTAACTTTATCTGTTGTATCAGATAACATGTTTTATCCTCAAGATCGCAAATTTGATTTTCATTTCGCCTCGAATCATTAAAATGAATGTGAATAATTTTGTCTTCCTATATTATCATATATCTAGAGTCAATTATTTTGTATGAGGAGCTACTGAGCTCATTCACTTGTTGTCACTACTCTTCAGCTTTTTGTAGATATCTATCCTGCTAAGGTACTCGAACACATTTTAAGGAGGTTTCCCTTAAATATCTTTATGAAACTGATAGTGTAAATAAAAAATTATATCGACAAATCTATATGACATTGGCACTAACTACCACAAAGTACTAAATACTCTTAACAATATTCTATATTTCTATTCCAGTAGTACTTACAAGCTTTAAATGCTCATCACGTTATAGCTTGGTTCTCCACTTATACTAACAATTTTCCTTACTATTTTTGGCAGGGTTCCATGCAAAAAACAAGGAGGAATAAGATTCTCGATCAACGGTTTCCGTTACTTCAACATGATCACAGTGACTAACGTGGCAGGTGCTGGTGACATTCAACAAGTTCAGGTCAAAGGTACTAACACAAAATGGATTGTTATGAGTCGAAATTGGGGTCAAAATTGGCAATCCAATGCTTTGCTTGATGGTCAAGCACTTTCCTTTAAAGTCAAAACTAGTGACCATCGCTATGTTACAGCATACAACGTGGCACCATCTAATTGGCAGTTTGGCCAGACTTATGAGGGCAAAAATTTCCGAGTTTAACTTAAATTAAATAAAGATAAAGCACAAATTGATCCTAAATACTACTTATACTTTGTATACACTTTTCCCCACCTTCAGTTTTTCTCTTTTTTAATGGGAGAAATTATAGGTATTTGAGGAAATAGTTTAATTTCCTTTTTATATTTTGCAATTTTTATCTTTTGCTTTTTACTTTTAGTGATGATGTGTAAGTGTTGGTGAAAATGGAAGGTTTATTTATAGATGCTGATGTGGCTGCAGAAGGATCAACACTAGGATCATGAAAATGTAGCCCGCAGCTCTATTGACAATTACTGCTAATAACTTATGTGTAATGGGAACATCATATAATTGTCTATGAATTATGAATACGAATATTACATTATATTGTCTCCTTTATAGTTTCTGGATACGTGTGGTGTGCTGGCGATTTTATTTCTGGCGGGATGTGAAACTTTGATCTCCCTATATGATTTTGAGCAATCTTCATTTCATGAGTTAACTTTTAGGATTGAATTCAATTAATATTGGTATTCGCTTATTAAAAGTTCGTTTAGGTAACATGATGGATGGAAAACATAAAGGGAAGTGACCAGGCGAATCCAAAATTTTAAGAGGATGAGTTCACCATTGCTACTAAGATTTTTTTAAAAAAAGAAAAAGAAAAAAGGATGCAAAAGTGCATTTAGTTGGGTTTGATCCCAGGACCTTAAGGGATTAAGGTCAGCACTTAACTAGTGCTCCACTCAATCTTGTTTGACCATGTGTTCCTTCAGTTAATATTAGATATATTTTAAGAATAATATACATAATATACCGAATTTAGTCAGGTGACCTTGTGTTCACGTGACCCATGTTTCCTACCTAAATTCGCCCCTGGAAGTGACCCACTAGTTCCTCTAAATAACTGTACCAAAATTTCCATACACCAGACAATTTTAAAGCTTCGATGCATGCACAAATTTCTTGTGCATTTGTAATAGAAAATAATCATCTTAATTATCAATTCTTCCATTCAAAAAAGTGCTAAATTCTGTTGGCGAATTTTGACTATGGATTCAAAATTTTCCGGTTACACTGTTTACTGTAATCCTACATGTACATTTCAAGGACCATGATGCATAAAACAAGAAGAAATATTAAGATTTCAGACAGAACACTAACATAGCAGGTAAAACTTCCATAACTAATAAATTGATACGCACAAATCCATAGTTCAACCATTATCCAACAGACTAAAACTCAAAAATAGAAGTGGGACAAGCTGTACATCTTTGTGGAGGCATTTTCTCTTAGTTATATGCTAGAATTTCTTGAAGAAAAGAGTGCTAGCTAGTAACCGGAACACCAAAAACTTTCTTTCCTCTTTTTATCAAAAAAGTGACAGTGAAGGTCTTGGATACTTTGCCTTCACGGGGATCTCTTCAGCACTATTTCTGCGGGACTTCTTGAGCGCAAAACTTGATCGGTTATGCTGATTTACCTGCCGGTCCTTTTTATCATTTTTCACGGACTGCTGAAGCTGTTCTAGAGCTGTTACCACTTCGTTCATAGTTGGCCTTGACCTAGGGTCCATCGATATGCATTGAAGAGCCAGGATGGCAACCTTTATGGCATGACTGAGCGAATATTGTCCTTCGAGACGGGAGTCTAGAACACGGAAAACTCTACGTTTGTTGGTCAAATAAGGTTTTGCCCAATCAACGAGACTGTGTTCCCCCGTGGGTCGATTCTTGTCTATCGCTTTCTTACCAGATAGAATTTCTAATAGAACTACCCCGAAGCTGTATACGTCACTCTTGGCAGTAAGATGGCCTTCCATAAAAGAGAAAAGTAATCAGCTCAGAAGTTGGTTGCATTATAACATGTACTAATATGTGACTGCTCATAAAAATAGGAAACAACCCTGTCAAAATTTCATGTCTCAAGAGCATGATCACTTTTATCACATTTATGAGGTGAAATAAAATGTAAGTGTAGTTCATTGAATTAATACTAAATTTTAATTTATAAAAAAGACCCTGTTCATCTGTTCTAGTACTCTCGTCAAATCATATGAACTCTAATCCAGATACAATAAACAGGATGATATCAGTAGATGAAAATGTACACATGAAGTTCATCTTCTGTAAACTGACCCGTGTAAAAGGAACTAACTGAGGGGATTTTCCCAAATTGATATTGTTTTACATATACTATGTATATGGGGTACATGTGAGGTGACAAGTACAATGTGGATACCGAGGTTATACAGTCTATACTGGGTACAGGTTGTTATAGACATTCATGCTTTATGTGCTACATTCTGTGTCATGAGTACTGGAGCATTTTTTCATGCTAAATTAATGTTATAGGCAATATTAGGCATCATACTTCATGCTAGATTAATATTATGAGCTATGCTCATGTAAGATTACATGTTAGCTGTTGTCATGCACTGTACATATGCATAATATTTGCATATTTTTTGTCACACCATCAGATGGTGAATTTGAAGTAGAACTGGGTAGCATGGAGACAAACCTGTGGATAAATACTCTGGAGCAGCATATCCATAAGTTCCCATAACCCTAGTAGACACATGGCTCTGATCACCCGTCGGACCATCTCTGGCCAACCCAAAATCAGAAAGCTTTGCGTTGTAGTCCTGTTGATGTATGCACAATATTGAGTGCAAGAAAAATAAGTATCTGAAAACATGAAAAACTTCGACAGACAGTGTAAAGTGACACTTTGAGATGATATTCACATACCGAATCCAGCAGAATATTAGAGGTCTTGAAGTCTCTATAAATAACTTTTGTTTCAGCATTATGAAGAAATGCAAGTCCCCTAGCAGCGCCAAGCGCAACTTTCATACGAAGGCTCCAAGAAAGTGGTTGGTAGTATGAACCTCCTGATTCAAATAAAAAAACCGCATATTATGTAGGACTCTACCGGCTTGTGCGGATGAACCATAGTCCATAAATAATTACGCAGGTGGAAAAATATGAAAAAGAGGAAGAACTTACTCCTAAATAGATGATTCTCCATGCTACCCTTAGGCATGAACTCATAGACCAAGAGCCTGTGATCTTCCTCTAAGCAATAACCGATCAATTTTACAAGATTTGGATGCTGTAGTTGCCCAAGATAATTGATCTCAGCCTGCAAATTTGTAAGGTTGAGAATATAAGCTACATTACATATAATAAGTAGAAGTAATTTGTAGCAAAATGCTATATAAGGACTGAGAGCTAGATCGATGCAAATCAAGTCATCCCATTCATCACGATTTTAATGATCAGAGTAGTAAATTTTCCAAATCTATGTATGAGGTTACCTAGCAAAGTCCAGAAATAAATACTCCCTCTGTCCCAATTTATGTGACATTCTTTCATTTTTAGTCAGTTACCCTTAATGAGATGATTTATTTCCACACAAATATTTACGACTTATTTTAGACCACAAGCTTCAAAAGTCTTCCTTTCGTTCTTAAACTTTGTACCCAGTCAAACACCACCACATAAATTGGGACGAATGAGTGTGTTTTAAAGAATAAACCGTGCAAATAAGCCCACGGAACAATGATTCACAGTATCGACAATGTTTTTAAAAATAAAAATAAAATTAACGCCAGCTGTGGAGCAACTCCAAGTAAAACAAAAGCTTCTACTCACCAGCCATTCCCGGTGTCCCTGCCAACCTTCTTGGTTTAACTTTTTCACTGCTATCACAATTCCCATGCCGGGCTTTGATGCTGCAAGAGTATGCTCATCGACCCACCCTTTGAAAACCGAACCGAAACCTCCTTCTCCTACTACACTGTCAGGGCGGAAATTTCTGGTTGCAGATCGGAGTTCACCGAAAGTGAAGCTCTTCAAGTTGGAGGACTGCAAGATCTCACCCTCACTCCGTGGAGTTGGGGGTACAGAAGCTGATGAGCGTTTGCTATTCGAATTACTAGTATCAGTACCATTTCCACTGGCATTTCTTGAACCCAACCCTAAAACAATCCATTTATAATATTGCAATCAAAAGACAGTAAAGAAAATGAAATGAAGATGTACATCCAAAACTAGAAAGCAATTACTACTACTGACCTTCACAGGCCGAGCAAATTTCCATACATACAACAGAAACCTTTTCATAGGTACTATTTCTTTCCTGCTCTTTGAAGCACAAGTAAATTTAACCTTCTTTGCAGTTTGCAAATAAATACTCAGACAATACATTAGTTACCAATAAAACTTGACAGTGACCAGAAACAAATTTTGCTTCTGGGGGTCTGTTTTGTTGTACAATACATTAGTTACCAATAAAACTTGACAGTGACCAGAAACAAATTTTGCTTCTGGGGGTCTGTTTGGTACTAAGGAAAATGTTTTCTTGGAAAGCGTATTCAGGAAGATAAAGTGGTTTTCTTACTTATTTTTAGTGTTTGGTAAGTAAGCAGAAAATGCCGCCCCAAAAACATTTGTATATAATCTTCCAAACACTACAGGGGTAGGGCGTGGTAGGAGTGTGGGGATGGGGGGTGTTGAAGGTGGAAGGGAACAATTAATGTGGAATGCTACTCATGGAACTAGTTTTCCCTATTTCCACTAAGCAAGTCATTTTCATCATATTTAAGGAAAATGTTTTCCAATAATTTTGACCAACCAAACATAAGTAAATTGGAAAAAATGTTCCAGAAAATATTTTCCTCCATACCAAACACAACACACCCTGGATGTATTTAGTCTCCATTGTTCTCCTTCTCCTCTGTAATTTTTTTTTTTTCTGTTTTGTCTTTTGATTCTTCAATTTTTTGAAGTAAGCAAAGACTTGAACTCACCAAAATTACTCATTTACATCAAACTCTTGCTACTGTACTAGGATAAAGAAGTAACAATACTAGAGCTAACAAATTATACCTTCCCAAAATAAATAAAAAAATAAAAAGTGAACTTATACCTGAAGCAGTATAAAGTGTGGTCTCAGCCTTGATTTGGTTGCTCAGACAAATCCCCATTAAAGCAAGAACCTCAAAAAAGATGCAATATTTTTAGCTCAAATAGCCACCACACAAATAGCAAAACTCAAGTTTTCATTTTTGCTACTTCAATACAAACCTCAGAAAATCCGTGAACCCCAGATCTAATGTGAACCAAAGAAACTTCCTTTTTCTCTACTTCAAGAATATGACAACAAAAAAGATTGACACTTTCTAATGAACTGGGCTGTAATTGTTTAACCCCACTTGTGGCTATGTATGAAAAGAAATTATGACAAGAAAGCCGGAGATAAAAGGACCGGGAAAAAGGGGGTTTTATTGCTTTCTTGACTCTCTATATAACTCAGTACTTGTGAGATGATGTCTTTTTTGGACCTTTTTGTTGGTGAAAAAGGAAAGCCATATAGATGGTTGACTTACTTTTTAGCTTCTTTGTCTTTACTGGCAGCAGGTCAGAGTAGGAAGGAAAAAGCAACCAAAAAAGACTGAAAAATTAAACAGGGGACTTTACTACTTGATCAAATTAATAATTTGTGCCTCATCCGATGATATTGTCAACCGCATTGAGTGGTATCTATTGCTCATATTTACATGGAGGTTAATTCAGTTGCTGACAGTTTAGCCAATTTAACGTTTAGTTAAAGAGTCTCGCTTTGAATGCATTCACACATGCCATCTAAAGATTTATTCGCGTGGTGAAGGAGCTGTTGTTGCGGTCTCATTCCATCACTTAATTTTGGACTAGTTTCTTGTTGTTTTAGTTCTCTTTCAACAACAACCAAAAAAAAATAAAAAATAAAAATAATAATCAAACCAAAAACCAAAAGACTGTTAATGGCTGAACTTAGTTTCAACATTATCTGTTGTTGCTTAGCTGTTGGACTTTTGTCTTATTTTGGTATGTCTAGGTTGCTAGATTCTCGCTTAGCAGTCATATTTAGGATTTGATTATTTAGTACTATAGCATAAGTTTAAGGCCTGAAAAAAAATGCCTTGCTTGCTTCCATAGTTTCTATAAACAAAAATGTGCTCTTCATTGAAGTTCTAGTACTGTACAGAATGTTACATCATCATTATATAATTTAAAGTGTTATAACAAATTAAGCATTTATTTTTAAAGTATTAAATAATTTGATGGTGTAATATTTTTTGAAATGTCAATTTATAGAACTTAAATTCTTAAGCATCATTTGGTCTAGAAGCAAGTTATGCATGAATTAGTAATATATGTATTATAATGTAGGGATTAGTATGGTAGAAATTGTAATGCATGGATTGCAATGTGCATATAGTAGTTATGCGGTGCATAATAATACAAGAAATATTATGTAAACTACCAAAGAAGGGTGGCTCAGTTGGTTGAGCATGGACCTCTCATAATGGAGGTCTCAAGTTCGAAACCCCCTGCCTACGACAGCAGGAGATTTCTGCTGGTTCCCATGTCATCAAAAAAAAATTACGTTCGTCGAGGGCATTGTTGTCTTTAATTCTTTTGTTATTGTAACAAATATATCTTATGACATATTATATCATATATATAAAATCACACAAATTTCTGTTTGGTCAATAATATAAGCAAATATATTCTCGCATCCCCATAATTTAATAGGCAAAATACATCAATTCCACCCCAAACTATACCACCCTACAAGCTGATGTGGCATAAATTATAAAAATAATTAAAAAAGAAGCGCATTTTAGTTAAAATTTATTTATTATTTTCTTTTTTTAATAAAAAAAATATTTTTTTATAATCCCCAACCCAACCTTCCCTTTCTCCTTCCTTTCTTCTTCACTGCACACGCTCACCCGCTCCCCTTCTTCTTCTTTTTCTTTTTCTTTTTCATTTAACATGCTGCCCCCTCCCCCCCACCTCCTCCACCCTCACGCCACCCCCAGCCCTAGCCCCAAATTTGACCACCACCACGCCGCCCCCTTTCCCCTCCACCTTCTTCACCATATATATCACCAACACTAGATTTCAATAGCCACCACCTCCACTAATTTCAATAGCTACCATTAAACCCACCACCACCAAAATCAAAATACCAATACCAATTCCTCTTCTTCACCGTTCACCACCAATTCCTCTTCTTCTAATAAATTGACCTTTTTCTTTCAATTGCACTTCTATTTTTAAAATTTGTCTTTTCATTTTTTTTTTGTTCGTAAAAGGATTCTTGAATTCTGATTTGGATTATTCTTCCTATAAGATTTGTAGGACAAGAATCTTCATTGTCATCATATGAAAATAGTGTAACAGATCTTGGCCGGAAATTTTTTCCGGCAAGCTTCCATTTTTTCCGATCAATCTTCAATTTCTTTTATTTTTCTCTCACTTTAACCTGTTCTTAATATTACATTGTTAAAAATCATCAATAATGATTTGTAAATTCAGTGGTGGATTTGGTTGGCGGGCAGCAAATGGTGGTGGTTTAATGGCGGTAATTTTGAATTTATGGTGATTGTTTGCAATTTCTTATAGTGGCAGTAGTTGTGAAGCGATTTAATGGTTGATTTGGTTGTGGGTGGTGAAATTTGTGGTTAATTTTTTTATTTTGTGGTGGTGGGTTTGATGGTAGGTTTGATGGTGATGATGTATATGGTGGTGGTGAAATTGATTGTGGTGGTAGTGAAATTGGTGGTGGCAAATTTGGTGATGGCGGATATGGTTGTGGTGAAATTGGTGGTGGGGGTGGTGGCGGATATGGTGGTTCTAGTAAAATGGGGTGGTGAGATGGTTTAATGATTGAGAAGATGTAATTATGGGAGGATTTTATGGCTAATTAGAAATTAATTGGGGTACATATAACTAACAATAGGAAATCAAATGAATAATTAAAAGGAAAATAACATAAAATTAAAATTTAAAAGATATCCAACGTGTCGCTGATGTGGCAGCGAGTGTATCACACCTCCCTTTATGCAACTGGTAATATGTGTATTGAGGTGATAATAAATTCAGTTTTTAGATGTTCAGGTGTGTAATAGATCGCCTGTATAATTTGAGTGTGAACTCGACATTTTGGGTATAGTTTGGGATGGATTTGATGTATTTTGCCTAATTTAATATAAAACATACATTGCTTATGTCGTCAGAGAATATTTTTGCTCATACATTCAATCAAATGATGCATTAGTTATATGAAAATTATTTTCTTAATCCCTCCTACCAATTAAAGACCCCAACACTTTAAGATAAAAATAGAACAGTTTAAGCGTCTAGTAGCCTAATAAATTGATGGCACATGAAGCAAAACAGCGACTGGTTTTTTGACTACTAACTAACGACATGCTCCAACTGTTCGGCAGAAAATAGAGCCAACTGTTACGCACAAAATTTTTCTTTCTCCCAGCAAAAAAGGACCACAAATATAAAGGAGTAATATTTATAAAAACAATAAATATTTAAGAGAAAACTCCTCAGAACTACCTATCAATTTCATATTTAAATTATATCTTGTTTGCATTAACCCTCAAATTCTATTCAAATGTTAAAACTCCTGACTTGACAGGTGGCAAAGTGTGTGTTAACACCTCCTTGGAGGTACATGAGATGCAAAAAAAGCCACGTAAATCGCTTTTTAATTAAGTCAGGAAATCTATTTTCTACTTTTTAGTGTTTTTTTTTTTTTTTTTTTTTTTTTAGTTCCTTCTCTTTTTATATAAAAATGATGTCTTTTTCCTCATCCTCGTCAGTGTAAATCTGATTTTTTTTTTTTGGGGTATGTAATGTGAATTTACATTTGAAATATTTATCTCTCTCTTTCAACTCTAGACACGATGAAATCAAAGATTATAGACTAAATACACGGTGAAACTGAATCAAATGGGAGATGCTTTACTTCAATTTCTTTAAAATCAAGAACCTGTCAACAAAATGGAACAAAAATAATGTTCTTATGGTTTTCTCTTTACTTTTTTTTTCCCTTTCATTTTAACTTTTTACTTTTGTTTTTCTGTCACAATTGAGATAACCGTGATGACATCTACCCGACCCGGTAGGCGAACCCGAATTCAATTTTAAGTCCTTTTAACCATTTACTGAGTGAGAAGTAAAGTGAAAACAAAATATAAAAATCAATAACAATGTTTCATAACCAAAAGTAGTCTAAAACAAAACAGCACACCTCGCAGGACCTGATGTCGTACGTATAAGAGCTACTAATATGAGAAATACAAATCTGAAACGACAATACATCGGAAAGTAAAAGACATAAATAATAAAGGGAAATGGAGTCTGGTGCTGCGGGTCTCACGCTGATAACTCTAGTAGCAATCCTCAACGATCAGCAGTATGCTGTATTACTTATTTAATTAAAGTTTATATCAAAAATAAAATCATAAATAATAAATTAAACTTAAAAAATAATAATTAAATAACAAGTATGGTCAGGGCCGAATTTATGTATTAAATTGGGTCTCGTAAACTCGTGGTCCCTTCGTAAAATTACTTATTTTATGTATATATTTTATAAAATTGGTATAAAATTGTCTACTTATACTTACGCTACAAGAGGACAAAATGATGCACTTGGTTAATGTTAGAAATATTTATCTTGAGAACCAGGGATCAATTTTTACTTAATACATTTTTTTTTTTTTTTAGTGGTGCACTTATATTTTAGAAATTCTAGTTTCACAAATGAGTATAGTGTCAACATGTCACTTTTAAAAGGCTTTCCTGGAGAGTAAACACAAAATGTAGCAAGTTTATTTTTTAGCATTTTGAAATTATAGTTCAGGTGTAACACCATAACGTATACAAGACATAATTTAAATATAAAACTAATAAATACATAATAGTGTATGGTGTTTTATCCACTATCTCAATATTTAAAAAACAAAGACTAACACTCCTTCTGCCCAATTTATTTGATATTCTTCGCTTTTTAAAAGTCAATTTGAATAAACTTTGAAGCTAAATTGGATTAGATTAACTCAATATTTTAAGATTAAAATTTATATATTTGATTACTATAGAAAAAATACTATAAGTTTCAATTTTTCTCGTATCAATTTGGTGAAAAAATACAACTTCAAATATTGATCAAAGTTTAGGTATTTGAATTCGGAAAGCAAAAAATATCACATAGAGATATTCCCTCCGTCCCAATTTATGTGACACTTTTCGCTTTTAGAGAGTCAATTTGATTAAACTTTGAAGCTAAATTGAATTAGATTAACTTAATATTTTAAGATTAAAATTTATATATTTGAAATTTACATGAAAAGTACTATAATTTGTAACTTTTCTCATATCAATTTGACAAAAAAATATATTTTAAAATATTGATCAAAGATCATATAGTTTGAACAACAGAAAATGAAAAGTGCTACATAAATTGATATAGAGAGTAAAAGGGAGTAATAGTACTCTTTTTCCAAAAACCACCTCGAAATTTGCTTTCACTGGTCACACGTCACTGGACTAGGCTTTGCCCTCTCAAAAGTGAAAAGTTTGATTTTAAAAGGTGAATTCCCTGTTACCCCCGTATTTCATCAGTTGCAAAAAGATAAACACGTGAAAAAGCAGTGTATAGTTTTCTTTTGAACAAAAATACAGTACCTAGTACTATTTTGGAAGATAAATACTACTATAGTATTTTTATACGAACAAGTGTTTGCTACTTTATGGTAGACATATGAACTTAAGACAGTGGCGGATTTATGTGAAGGGGCATGAGCACATGAATGTATGCTCCCTTCTCTATAGATCATGCATAGTTTTATTATTGCTTAAATATGAAGTGTGTGATTCAAGTTTAGGAGAACACTTTTGTGCACTGGTGGCTACATGCACATTCTCATATCATGTCAAAGGTTCATTTCTCTTGCATTTAAAGAATTACGTGCCCATAGGATCTTTTCGCTTGTGGATCTTCATAAATTTGAAGAATTATATATCCCTTATGTTTTAATTTATGTATCTTGATTCGGAGTACGAGAGTTAAACTAATTAATGTTGCATTTGAATTCAGACACCAAATCTTCAATTTTTTGAAAATAAAATTTGCATACTTAAAAACTACATAGAAGATTATAAATTCTGAATAGTTAACAATCAAAATATTTAGAAAGTATTTGAAAAAATATGATGAAAAAGAATATCATTTGACTATTCAAATAGTAACCTAAAAAACTGATTGAAACAGTGCGAGTACCATAATACATTATTTGACCGATTAACCACTTGTTATGTTAAATTTATTCTATTACTCTATCTTTTAAGGGTATAATAATTCTAAAAATAGTTCAATCTGACATATTTTCTATATAAAGGGATCAATATCGCTCATTTTATAAATTGAAGTTAAAAGTGCCTAGCACATACTATAAAGATCAAAACTGAAATTCACCAATAATTGAGGGATGAAAAATGCTATTTCCTCATATTATATTAGTAATATATACACCTAATAATCCACCAACTAAATAACAAAAAAAACATAATTCTGTAAATCATAAACAAAACTAAAATGTTAATAACCAAAATAGAAAACGTTTACCAACTAAAGTCAGTTTCTTTTATTCTTTTTTGTCACAAGTCGCATAGTTGTTGTCCTATTTTATTAATTATTAGACGGTGATCTACTTTCATTTTTTTCCTAATAATCAATGACGAAAGGCTAAAAACTAAAAAGTCAAGACTCAAGAGTAAAACGCAAGCACGTCACGCAATTAGGATTTATCCAAACGAAATAAGAGTGCTAAAGAGATCGTTCCAGAGTTATGACACTATTATTAGAATTTCTAAATAATTCGGGGCATTTACGATAGATTTAATATAAATATTTATTCACATTGGATGTTTGCATTAAATTAATATAATTCATCATAATTAAGTGATTTAATGAAGTGAATACATACAATCATTACTGATAGTTATATATATTCAAACACATATCACATATTCATTGATTTGATGTAAATATCCAATACAGATAAATTTTTTGTTATAGATTTACTAAGAATATGAGGCAAAACAATAATTTAATCATCAAGACAATAAATTTAAATTAATTGTTGAAAGAAGGTAAAAAAAAAAATTACAAATATACTCCTATATTGACTTTAATTTAATTACACCTAAAAAAGGTCATGCAATTTCTATAATGACAAGGTATGTTCGCAACATTATTTTAACAGATGTAAAGTTTACCGAATATTTGAAACTCTTCACTTTTAATTATTAGAAAGATGGAGTCCTAGTCTAAATCTAAACAAAAAAAAAAAAAGAAACTCTTCACTTTTAATTATTAGAAAGATGGAGTCCTAGTCTAAATCTAAACAAAAAAAAAAAAAAGAGGACTTTTACAGATCGTTCCAGAGCTATGACACCATTAATATAATTCCCAAAATATTTACATATCAAAAACCTGTGGTTGAACTCCAATTGATGCTCTACATTCATCTAGGGTTTGAATATTCATATATACTTAATTGATAGTATTGAAAGTATAAAGTGAGAGTAAGGTTTAGCAGAAATTGGTGGAATAGTGAATTGTAATTGTGCCGATTGGATTCGGTCAATATATCGAATGGAGATTGAGTCATCATCATCTGAGTCTTATAGGCTCAATCCTCAGGACCGTATTATTCAGGTAATTATTAAACTGTTCTTTCCAACTACATTTACTACCATTTCATCACTTGTTTTTGATAAATTTGTTTTTTTTAACGTTGAACAAATGCAATTAGTACTATTTTGTTTCTTTTGATGTTGAACAAATGCAAATAATTTTTTTTTTTTTTTGCAAAGAATGTTAATTTTTACCAGTTTGCAAGTACATTGACTAGCATTTGATCAGTTTTTATCTTGAAAAGTTTGTTTCTTTTAATGTTGAACAAATGCAAATGATGTTTTTTGTTTTGTTTTAGATTTTGTACTGCACGTTTGAAGCTACTGTAAGATTCATATTGAGATTCTATATTCGTTCTGTTGTTTGTTTAATTGGAATTTGAGCGTCGTCAGTTATCCTTCCATACATGTAGTCTTAGTATTACCCTTCTAGGTTCTTGTCCTTCAATTTATGATACTATCTGTTGTTTCTCGTACTTTGGTTACCGTATGATTTTGCGGTAGTTATTGTTCCTTTTTCAGACTGCTTTGTCATGCTTTATATAGTATTGTTCAGGTAATCATCGTTTTTTTTCCCCCTCATTTGATACTGGTGTTTGGACCAGTTTGCAAGGACATTGACTAGCATTTGATCCGTCTCTTGAAAATTTTGTTTCTTTTAATACTGAACAAGGACATGACCTTAGATAGGAGGTTATGGAGGACACAAATTAGGATAGAAGGCTAGTAGGTAGTTGAGCTTGTCACAATTATCCTTCCATAGTTTTAGTCGTAGTATTACTCTTGTAGTGTCTTTTCCTTTTGTTTTCTGTTATTATCCGTTGTTTCTTGTATTTTGCTCTTATGATTTTGTGGTAGTTACCTTATCATACTTTTCTTCCAGACTATATTGTCATGCTTTATTTAGTATTTTGCCATGGCTGTTTTACTTCCATTATTTCCTTTTCCAAATTGCTTTGGTTTGCTTTTCTTTGAGCCGAGGGTCTATCGGAAACAACCTCTCTACCTCCCCACATAGGGGTAAGGTCTGCTTACACTCTACCCTCCCCAGACCCCATTCGTGGGATTACACTGGGTATGTTGTTGTTGTTGTAATGTTGAACAAATGCAATAAATGTTTTTTACCTGTTTGCAAGTACATTGACTAGCATTTGATCCGTTTTTTGAAAAATTTGTTTCTTTTAATAACAAATGCAATTAATTTTTTGTTTTTGTTTTAGATTATGTGTTGCACGCTTGAAGCTACTATAAGTTTCATATTGTGATTCTATGTTTCTTCTATTATTTGTTTTTTGTTTATTTGGAAATTTTCCTCCTACTTTCTTACTATGTTGCTCAAGACTCTCCAAAAATGTTGCCGCAGCCGTGTCGGATTCTCCAAAAATGCACTACTTTTCGAGAATTCCACACGCACCCCTCGACATTTCTGAAAGAGTTTGAGCAACATAGCTTTCTTATACTTCGATTTTATTATTACACTAGCGCACCGGATCATACCAGCACTAACGCACCGGATCCCATCAGAACTCTGAAGTTAAACGTGCTTGGGCGAGAGTAGTACTAGGATGGGTGACCCCCGGGAAGTTCTCGTGTTGCATCCCTCCTTTTATCCCGTAGTACAAGATCAAGGGGGGTATCCAGAACTGCAACAACTATAGGGGTATCAAGCTGTTGAGCCATACGATGAAAGTTTGGGAGAGAGTGGTGGAAGTGAGGATGAGGAAGATAGTGTCTATTTCGGAGAACCAATTCGGATTCATGTTGGGGCGTTCGACTACAGAAGCCATTCACCTTGTGAGGAGGTTGGTGGAGCAGTATAGGGATAAGAAGAAAGACTTGCACATGGTGTTTATTGACCTAGAAAAGGCTTACGATAAAGTCCCAAGAAAGGTACTGTGGAGATGTATGGAAGCTAGAGGTGTTCCTGTAGCTTACAATAGAACGATTAAGGACATGTATGATGGAGCCAAGACCCGGGTAAGGACGATAGGAGGTGACTCAGAACACTTTCCAGTCATGGGCCTGCATCAGGGATCCGCTCTTAGCCCATTTTTGTTTGCTTTGGCGATGGACGCACTGACGCGTCACATTCAAGGAGAGGTGCCACGGTGCATGTTTGTTTGCGGATGACATTGTCTTATTGACGAGTCGCGGAGAGGTGTTAAGCGAGTGGAGGTTTAGAAACGAGACCACAGAGTCGAAAGGTTTCAAGTTGAGCAGGACTAAGACAGAGTACTTAGAGTGCAAGTTCAGTGATGTGATTTAGGTAGAGGACGAGGACATGCAGGTATATACTCAGGTCATCCTGAAGAAAGAAATTTTCAAGTATCTGGGATCGATCATCCAAGGGAATGGTGAGATTGATGACGATGTCACACATCGTATTGGAGCGGAATGGATGAAATGGAAGCTCGCATCGAGGGTGTTGTGCGATAAGAAGGTGCCGCCTATACTAAAGGGAAAGTTCTACAAAGTGGTGGCTAGACCGACTATGTTGTATGGGACGGAATGCTGGCCAGTTAAGAAAGCTCATGTCCAGAAAATGAAGGTAGCAGAGATGCGGATGCTGAGATGGATGTGCGGGCATACCAGGAGAGTTCGGATTCGGAATGAAGTGATTCGGGACAAGATGGGTGTGGCCCTAGTGGTGGATAAGATGCGGGAAGGGAGGTTGAGATGGTTTAGCCATGTGCAGCGGAGATGCATTGATGAACGATGAGGGTGTGAGAGGGCGGCGGTGGCCCCGAAGAGAGGGAGGGGTAGGCCAAAAAAGGCTTGGGGAGAGGTGATTCGGCAGGATATGACGCTACTTCAGCTTACCGAAGATATGACCGGTGATAGGAGGGTGTGGAGGTCAAGTATTAGGGTAGAGAGCTAGTAGGGGCCACGAGGATTTCTTTTTCGTATTAGGAGTATTATTATCTTTGTTCACTCGCTTATTATTTAGATCTCTCATATAGCTTGCTTGTTTCTTCATTCTTTTTTTCTTTAACGTCATTTATCTTATTGTATGTTGCTATTACTGCCTATTATTATTGTTGTCTTGACAGTTTTTTTTGAGCCGAGGGTCTATCGGAAACAACCTACCTACCTCCCAAGGTAGGAGTAAGGTTTGCGTGCACTTTACCCTCCCCAGACCCCACCATGTGGGAATACACTGGGTATGTTGTGGTTGTTTCCTTTGCTCCAGTTACCAGATTATTTGTTGTTGCCATTGTTATTCTAACTGTGTTATCTTTTCATACTTGTTTTGATATGTTTTACTTTAGCTGAGGGTCTATCGGAAACAGCCTCTCTACCCTCACAAGGTAAGGGTAGGGTTGCATATACACCACACTTCCCAGACCCGATCTGTGGGATTTCACTATGTATGTTGTTGTTTATTTGGCATTAGGCTCCACAAAGACAATGGAAAGGGGGTTTTTTTTTTTTTTTTGGGGGGGGGGGGGGGGGGTGGGTATTCCAATGGAGACATTCTCTCCCTCTCAGTAATTTGACACTGTTATTGAAATGTTTTACAGAATAGTACATTTCTATTAAAAGGAGAAGAAAATCAATAATAAAGGCGTGAGGTGAATTTTTAGACATTTGCATCTGCGATTTTGAGCCCGTTTGGATTGGCTTATAGCTTAAAGAAAACATAGTGAAAAAATAAGTTGTGGTAGTCTAACTTATTTTTTTTGCTTATAAGCTTTAGATAAACGTTAAATGGGTCCAATTATTTTTTTGAGCTTATTTTAAGCACAAAATGACTTTAAGAGCTGAAAACAGCTTATAAGCCAACTTATAAGCCAATCCAAACGGGCTCTTTATGTTACTTAGAGTCTGTTCCGTGCTTATTTATCTGCAACAAGAGGGAACAAACATGTGTTATTGAAATGTTTAGCAGAATAGTACATTTCTATTAAAAGGCGAAGAAAATCAATAATAACAGTGTGAGGCGAATGTTCTTTAGACATTTGCATCTCCGACTTTATGTTACTTAGGGTCTGCACTGTGCTTATTTATCTGTAAGAAGAGGGAGCAGACTTTGCAATATCATGACTCTTAGAGGACACTATCTATGGTAGAAGCAATTTTTCGTAAATCCTAGTCTTAAGTTGTTAATTGGAAGATCCAAGAATTGGTGTTGGATGAGAAGGTAATAAGATTTGTGTTATTGGTCATACCTAATGGTACTTATTTGGCTGAAGTTGATTTACTGTTAATCCTATGGTTGAGAATGTATAGTAGTCTTGTACTTCGGAAGTTGAAGGATGGCTACATGGAGGGCAGGATTTTAGGTAGCTAAAAAGAAGAGTGTTAACTAGGGGTGGGAGGGTGGGGAGGGGGATTATTTGGTATAGAAGAAAGATTTTGCGGTAAAGTGAAAATTGCAAGGCTCTATTGTTACGATCTAAGGTGTTGTGTGAATGGTGATATAGTGAGGCAGATAACTGACTTTCTGATGTTTTGAAATTATTGGGCTCATAAAATTGATCAACTTGTATTGAGATCAGTAGGTGGTAAGAGGCAAATAAGAAAACCTTTGCTTAGACACGGTCCTTTTCAGCTGGCATCAAGGAGGATTAGAAGTTTTGAGGATAAGGAACATAGACACAATTACAGGATTTGCAGCTTTCTTGCCTATCTTTTTCTCTTTTATGCTTTTATATATTGGAAACTCATTGACCCAGAGATGCGATGATGGTCTACATGTTTTATTGCGCTGGTACTTCTTGCTCTCTTGATCTGTGCTGCCTTCTTGTTAGATCAATCAATTAATAGAGCAACTATGCCGGAATCCAAGCTAGTTGGGTTCGGCTGTATGAATCCTCTCTGTTCTGCTCTATATTCATTTCATTCCAATAGTTTTAGTTCTTATTAGATTATATATTTAGGAAAAGTAGCTTGGATATGTGTTGTGTATCTTTCAAAATTTGGCTCTTGAAGCACTAATGTTGGAACGAAGTGCAAATGCTTCCCTGTAAGTATCTCTTTTCTCTTTCTGTTTTTAGACCAACACTTTTGAAGGTCTCTCCAGCATATCCTTAAATGCTGAGGAATACAAATTCACCAGTTTCAAAAAAAAAAAAAAAAAAAGAAGATGCAAATGCTTCCATATGACTTTCGTGATTTTGATGGTTCAGTAATATACTTTCCCTCTTCCCATTCATAGAACTCTGCAGAAAACCCCTTTGATCGTCTACCCCGAAATTTTATTTTCCCGCCTTTTTTTGGGGCGGGGAAGGGTTAGTTGGTGTGATTTTATTAACCCTAGTTGACTAGTTATTGTGTGTTTTGTCGTGATTAAAATGAAAATCATCACAATGATGGGGTATCTTGCATTACCCTGACTTTTGATAGTAAATTCTGCCATTTCTAGTTTTTGTACCGTGTGAAGAAATGACAATAAATAGGACAATGAAAGGTGAAGCAGAAAGGAAAAACAGATTTGATCCCTTATTGATATTTGTATCTTTTCCTTATGTTCTTGGTTTAAGAAGAGGGATTTGGTTCTTACAAATAGATCTTGACATGTAATCCCTTGTTCTCTTGTCAGAGGCTCGAGAGTCTTGGAGTTCCTGCTGAGAATTTGGAACAACTACAGCCTGGTTTAGTTGCTTATGTGAAGAATAATAAGTCTCAGATGGGAGAGCTGGTCTCTGCACTTTTGCCTACTAATGAGGAGGCAATGGAGGTTATTACAGAACAGGAAATAGAGTCTCCAAAATCCACGGGCAGCTCAAGCGTTAATGTTAAAGATTTATTCCAAGAAAGTATGGATTGGATACAGTGGTTGATGTTTGATGGTGAACCAAGTATAGCGCTGGAGCAACTGGCAGACACCGGTCAGCGTGGTGTTTGTAGTGCCGTTTGGGGCAACAATGACATTGCATATCGTTGCCGTACATGTGAGCATGATCCAACATGTGCAATTTGCGTTCCATGTTTCCAAAATGGGAACCACAAGGACCACGATTATTCTATCATTCATACTGGAGGTGGTTGCTGTGATTGTGGGGATGTTACTGCTTGGAAACGTGAAGGGTTTTGTTCCAAGCACAAAGGTGCTGAGCAGATACAACCTCTTCCAGAGGAGTTTGCAAACTCATTGGGGCCTGTACTTGATATATTACTGTCTTGTTGGAGAAAAAGGCTTCTAGTTCCCGAAAGCATCTCTGGAAATAGTCCAAGAGGAGATGATCATGCCACTGAGCTCAAAACAGTAACAAATGAGTTAACATCTGCAGTGGTGGAGATGCTATTGAAGTTCTGTAAACATAGTGAAAGTTTGCTTAGTTTTATCTCTTGGAGAATATCTTCTTCAGCAGGGTTATTAGATATTCTGGTGAGGGCAGAGAGGTTCAGGATCACTGAAGAAAATATTAAGAAGATTCATGAACTGCTCTTGAAATTGTTGGGTGAACCTCAATTTAAATATGAATTTGCGAAAGTATTTCTGAGCTATTACCCAACTGTTGTAAATGAGGCAATAAGGGAAACTAGTGATACAGTTTTCAACAAATATCCACTGGTATCAACATTCTCAGTGCAGATATTTACGGTGCCTACTTTGACCCCACGTCTTGTGAAGGAAATGAATCTTTTGTCCATGCTGTTGGGATGTTTAGGGGACATATTTGTATCTTGCGCTGGAGAAGATGGTAAATTGCAGGTAATGCTTTATGCTTTTGTTTTATCGATAAGCATCATTGGGTAATTATACTAAATTAAAGATCATTATATTTTTGTGCGAAATGTAAAGCTGTGATATAAGCTTATTTATGTACTTGCTTTTCTTTTTGTTCCAATAAGAAATATATTTATAAACTTGTTAAATTGTAATAGCTTGTTTTTTAACATTCTTTTCATCTCGGTTTCGACATGTCTAAAAATCTCCTTGTGTAGCTTATGTACTAAGACGAGGAACCTCGGTGCAATAGTAAGAATTGCTGCTCTTTGACCAGAAGGTCATGGTACAGCCATACAAGCCGTGGAAAGAGCCTCCTGCAGAAATGCAAGGCAAGGCTGCATACAATAGACCAATCTGGTCTGGTGTTTTCCTGGACCCGCGCATAACGGGATCTTAGTGCACCGCGCTTCCCTTCAGCTTATGTTACTAAATAAGCTGGTCCTTGTTCTTGGATGGAGATGTATGCGTGATTCGTCTGCAAGATTTTGTATATTAGGTGTACAATTCTTCTGATATCTCCACATAACTGCTCTATGCATGGATAGATTAAGGTATTAATTACGTCAAATGTAAAAGCTGTAATGAAGTCTTAATACTCAAATTTCTTAATAAGTTGGAATCAATTACATAAAATTGTTTTAGTTTCTCAATATGTAGGCAAGTGCGTGGAATGAAGGCCATTAACTCCTGCACAAGAATCTGTTTTCATCTTATTTGAATAGAATAGCCTTGGGTGTCTAAGTATGGTTTTGAATCTCCTATTCTTTAATTGACCTAATGCTCAAAATGTAGTTTCTTTCCTTTGCTCTTTTTCCCCCCCTCTGGATAAGCTTGTTGCAACTCGACTATTCTACAGAGTACTGCATACTCCCACTAGTCCTCGATGCTGGTTAATTACGAAACCAATTCTTTCTTTATCTAGGGAGTTGCTTTTTCGTTAATTGCATCGAACTGTATCCTCTAGTATCTTAATTAAAGAAAGAGCTTTTAGGTTAAGAGAAGTATACTTCATCAAAGAAAAAGAGAAGTATACTTTACCGATACCCTGCATCTCCATACATATTTCTTTAAATCTTACCTTATCAAAAAAAAAAAAAAGAAAGGAGAGAAGTATAATTAGACACACCTTACACTACTAATAACATAGAGGGTTCTTAATTAATTTATTTATTTAATTATCATATTTTGCCTTCTGTATATTTTTAATACTTTTATCATGTAATTACCAATACGAGGAACATCGATTTTTGATGACTTTCCTACCAAATATTAGGCAGATAGGGAAAATCACTTAGCTTTTTGCTATGTTGAGATTCGAAGTATGTTCTCCCATGGTCTTCATTCTAACTTCATCAACTGATAGTGACACTGTTGGCTGCGACTTCTCTGTTTCAGTAGCACAAGGAAAAAACAATATCTTGAGCTAGTATTTAACATATCAACTGCAAGTTCTTAGGAATTATGAGTTTTTTCAAGGGTCATTATGTAATTCCCAAGGTTAAATGCCCTTTAGTGCTCTCTTTTTGAGTGTGAATAATTATGTATAGTCTAGGTTTAGTTTGGCGATTTACTGTTTACTGAATTTTCTGAAGCACTCCTTTTTCAGATTATTCACCATTGGGGTTTCTGATGTACTTTATTGGCCTATAGAATATGCTTTAAGTTGTGTTTGGAGAGATGCCTGACTGATTGATTAAGAGGAATATCCAAGTGCTCCCCTCTTGGTTCTTTTCTCCTCTGTAACGGAGTAATGTGTTGCTATTGATGGCTATCTTTAGCAGTTCATCTGAGCATAAATTGCTCTTGGTCTAGTTTATGTGGAAGTTAATTGATGGTTGGTACAAGCTTCAACTTAAGAGAAACAATGAAAGAAAAAAGGTGCATGTTTGATGAAGGTGTTGTAGTTATCTTTGAGAGAAAATGTGAATGCTTGTAGATGCTTTAGTTTTGGTTTTTCTTCTTGGGCTTACTTTCACCAATCAAACAAGGATGTCATCTGAAATATATATTAACATTCGCTATAAGTTTTGTTTCTGTAGGGCCTTTAGGCTCTTTGCAAATGCACCGCTAGTTTTTTATTTTTTTTATTTTACAGTTCTATTGGTGACATAACTGGTCTTGTTTGATTTTCTGCTCGTTACCTGATATGATCTTGCCAGTTCACTTTTATTGTTAGTGGTATTACCATATTTCTGAATTGCCAGTCGTTGGTTTGCTGAGGTTGTTTGGTTATTCAGGTCATGAAATGGGAAAATTTGTCCGAAACTACTATTCGTGTGGTTGAAGATATTCGATTTGTCATGAGTCATGCGGTTTTACCTAGATATGTGACTCATGGTCGACGAGATATATTGAGAACATGGATGAAACTATTGTCTTTCTTGCAAGGAACAAACCCACAAAAAAGAGAAACTGGCATTCATGTAGAAGAAGAGAATGAGAATATGCATTTGCCTTTTGCTTTGGGTCATTCTATTGCAAATATTCACTCTCTTTTGGTGGGTGGTGCTTTCTCTATGAGTAGTACAGAAGATGCTGAAGATGCTTTCTTCAACATACACAGAAAAGATTTTGAAGACCAAGATAGCCAAAGACATGCAAAGGTTGGAAGGCTGTCACAGGAAAGTTCTGTATGTAGTATGACTGGAAGGAGTCCATTAGAACATGCATCCAGGGTCCCTGAAGTAAAAGATGATAGTTTTCCAGTATCATCATCTGTTATATGTTTAACATTTGAGTGCCTGAGGGCCATTGAAAATTGGCTGATAGTCGATAACACTTCGGGACCTCTCCTTCACTTATTATGTCCGAAAATAAGTTCTACTCCTGGCAATAATTTTTCTGTATTGAAAAAAACACTTTCAAAGTTTAGAAGAGGCAGGGGAATCCTCAAAACTCAGAGTCCTTCTTCAAATGACGTTAGACACTCGACTTCTGCTGAAGGTGATAATAAACAACATTCCTATCCTTCCCTGAATAGTCGGACTACCTTGGATTATGGCCAGAGTTCGGGCCAAGAAGCAGCTTGCCTTGGTAGTCATGATGACAGTATGCTGGAAGGAGATAATGCATCTGAGTTAGAAGCTCTGCGGTTGCTGAGTTTGTCTGATTGGCCTGATATAGTGTACAAAGTTAGCTTGCAAGATATATCTCTTCACATTCCGTTGCATCGATTACTTTCAATGGTTTTACAGAGGGCACTAGGCGAATGTTATGGGGCTAGTTCTGCTAATTTGTCATCTTCTGTCCATTATGATTTTTTTGGCCATATTTTGGGGGGCTACCACCCACAAGGTTTTTCTGCCTTCATTATGGAACATGCTCTTCGGATTAGGGTGTTTTGTGCTCAGGTTCATGCTGGAATGTGGCGTAGGAATGGTGATGCTGCCATATTATCCTGTGAGTGGTATCGCTCTGTCCACTGGTATGTGAATAGTTCAATCTGCAGTCTCTATACATGGCTCTACAATTAACAATAAGGAACTTCTTTTGTTTTGCTAATCTATATGAGATTTAATCTTTAAGATTCTTTAGATAGTATAAGACAATCTTCTTCTGAACTTTTTGTGCAGGTCTGAGCAGGGTCTGGAGCTTGACCTCTTTCTGCTGCAATGCTGTGCTGCACTAGCCCCTGCTGATCTATATATCAGTAGAATTTTAGAACGTTTTGAGCTATCAAATTACCTATCCTTCAATCTTGAACGCCCTAGTGAGTACGTGACTCACATTTCTTTATACTTTCCTCAACGACTTCCATTTTTCATCCACTGTGTTTGCTTCCACGGATCAAGTATAAAGCACTATTTTCTTTAATTTGATGATGTACTAGTAAAGTATACAATCAGTACATAAGGGATCATCTTGACACTTAGATTGGTCATTGTCCGAATAATCATGTTCCATAATTTGTACTTATTGTACAAAAGTAATCTTTGTGATTAGTACTGGTCCTGTTAAGTAGTCTTGTTAATTGATATACATGTTTATCTATATTGAACAGTGGTTAGATCCTTGTAGAAAGAAATCCCTGATTAGTTACATCTTTCCTGACATTTTTACGCAGCAATTCCGTTTTGGAAAGAGGTAGTTGAAAATGTTTTGACGGTTTTATATATTTTGGGATTTTTGATGATAGTTTTCTCTTGAGAATAGACTATTCCGATGGCTTTTTCAATTTAATATTTACAGGACACATACTTAGTTACATTTGTTCTTCCAGATTTTTTTTTTTTTTTTGATATTTTCTTACTGGTACTAAAAAAAGTTTCTTCTCCAACAAAAAACAGAAAATAACCCAAGAAATGATAGATGTCGTTGTGCCACTGGTCTTGTTAAAATTTGTAAATTCTATAGCTCCTGGAGCCAAAGATGTTAAATTGTGTCCTATTTCATGGCAAAGGTGTCGCACAATCTGGTAATCCTGAAACTTATACAAATAAGATAAAAAAGAAGATTGGACAATAGTTAGGGACATACTTTTTAAGTTAATCCGTTGAAGTGTGTGTATGGGGTGGTGGTGGGGGGAGGAGGTAGACATTGAACCCTACCTTGATATTAATATCCAAAAAGGTAGTACATGAAGGTGACATGGTAATGTACCTCATATGCTATGTTATAGTTGAACCTACTTGACTGTTTACACTGTGTGTACTTTTAAATAAGTTTCTAAATTGTGCCTTTAGAGATCATTATACATGTTCGGAAAAAGAATAATTCTAAGGATGTGTTTAGCATATTCGAGTAGTGTCATCCTTAAACATTCATATGAATTTGACGATTCAATAAAAAAAGAAACTTCTTTTAAGATCGTTTGCTGCAGGGTTTTTGGTTGTCTAAAAAAGAACAACGGGAGTTTGTGGATTGTGTAGGGGTTTTTAGTTGCGATATACTTTGTTTGAGTTGATTGATAGTCTTTCCATCGAGCCATTGCTGGACATATATTGGCTAATATGCTTATAGGTAACTAGACTTGAAGATCTACATTGTCTGTTTTTGATTGACAACATATCTTGTTGCATATGTTCAGTATTGATAATATGTGATGCCTTGAAGCCTCACAGGTACGTTTTCATGCATCTACTACTTGCTCTTTCTAATACCATTTGCCATCCTTTCCAGGTACGAACCGGCTTTAGTTCAAGAGATGCTTACTCTTATTATTCAAATAGTGAAAGAACGGCGGTTTTGTGGTCTAACCTCGAGTGCATGTTTGCAAAGAGAATTGGTATATAGACTATCAATTGGTGATGCCACTCATAGTCAGCTGGTGAAGTCTCTTCCTCGTGACCTGTCCAAGATTGATAAATTTCAGGAAGTTTTGGACAAAATAGCAATGTATTCAAATCCATCTGGCATGAATCAGGTTTATATCTGACATTTGGTTCATTCTTTAACCCTTTTACATTTCCAAGGGAAATCAATCTGATCATTTTTGCTATCATGTGATTTTTCCTAATGCCTTATCTATCACAGGGTATGTACAAACTGCGGTTGCCCTATTGGAAGGAACTGGATCTGTACCATCCTCGTTGGAATTCGAGGGACTTGCAAGTAGCCGAAGAAAGATATATGCGTTTCTGTCATGCTTCGGCATTGACCACTCAGCTTCCGGGATGGAGCAAGATTTATCCACCTCTTGGTCGTATAGCTGAAGTAGCTACCTGTAGGACAGTCCTCCAAATTGTCCGCACTGCTGTATCATATGCTGTGTTTTCGGATGCATCAAATGCTTCACGTGCCCCAGATGGTGTTCTGTTAAGAGCACTGCATTTACTGTCACTAGCATTGGATATTTGTCATGCACATAGGGAATCTGGGGAACATAGTTGCTCTAAGGGTGACGTCATTCCAATTTTAGCACTAGCTTGTGAAGAAATATCAGTGAGTAAATTTGGTGATCAGAGTTTGCTGTCTCTTCTTGTCCTCTTAATGAGGAAACACAAGAAAGGAAATGACTTTGTGGAGGTTGGGTCACTTAACCTCTTATTTTTAATTGAAAGTCTTTTGAAGAAATTTGCTGAACTACAGCCTGAATGCATGAAAAAACTGCAAAACCTTGCTCCAGAAGTGGTCAATCAATTATCTCAATCCTTTCCAAGTGGTGATACAGATAGCTTCAGATCATTTTCAGACAGTGATAAGCGTAAGGCTAAAGCTCGAGAGAGACAAGCTGCTATGCTGGTGAGATTACACAAGAGAAAGTTAATGATATGTAGTTCAATAATTTGCTAAATACAAATAATCTGTTTGTTTGCTCTCTAGACAATTAATGTTTTGTTGTTCATTTTGCTGCTGTGTTGTGTTTGGCTGTTAGCTACGTATCTCAAGACTTAAGAAGTGGAAAATCCTTTTTTGGCATACAACAAGGGAGGACTGGCCTATTGGTAAAGACCCACATCCAACCATAAAGTTTGGGTTTCGAGTCACCAAATGCACAAAATGGGAAACATTGGGTTTGGGGTGGTGGCCTGTACCAAATAAAAAAAATAATGATCCGTATCCGACATACAGGTTTAGCCTTCTCCATGTGTAAAATTTAGAAGCTTATAATTTTGAAATATAAACGTAGTACGCTCTAACTCAGATTGAAATCCTCATGGATTAGAAGCCCACATGTGCAGAAGAGACACTGAAAAATTGTGTGGAAGTTGCCGTGCTGAGACTCAAGGGATTGCGTGGATATGACAGGATAGAAGACTTAGAGGTCTAACCTCAAGGTAACATCATTTTGGATAAGAACAGACTATAAGGAAATAATTAAAATTTATGTAGCAACAAATGATTAGAAGGACCTTATCAAAAAAAAAAAAAGATTAGAAGGGTTAACCTACAAGGGAATTCTCCATCTACTTATACAAGTTGAAGTGTTTTTGGATGAGATTATCGCTGAACCTTGAACTTGACCATAAATACATAGACAAGCACTCAAACTTGGCCCAAACTGTCAGTTTGACACTTAAAACTGTTATTTATATCATAGAGGGAAGTATTGTTCCGGATAAGCACCCGAGGGTGTGGCTTAGTGGTCAATGAAGTGGGAGAACCTTGAGGTCTCATGTTCAAGTTCCAACAGAGGCAAAAAACACCAAGTGGCTTCTTTCCATCTCCTACAACTTGCCAAATATGGTAACAAACATGTACAAGTGCATCTCCTGTTCATTGACATGCGCTGACCCCGTACAAAAGCTCCTTGGCGCTAAAAAGAATGATGGTGTTGCAACGTATTTTTCTCCCTAAAGTTGAAGCTAGCTTGGTTTTTTCTCTATAATTAGAAACATTGATTTAGAAAATTACATTCCAACATGTCATATATCTGAATTGTTGCTTGTGTCATTATAATGCATACCTCCATTGTGCTATGTTGCCATACCATAATAGAACTAGAGAAAATTTAATCCTTCTATAGTAGAAATAGAGAAAATTTAATCCTTCTATTTTTCGTTAATACTTATTGTACAGGGAGAGTCTTGTTGACTCTGTCACTTTTTGAATGTCCTATATCTACTTTACAGGAGAAGATGAAGGCTCAACAATCCAAGTTTTTAGCAAACATTGATTCCACAGCAGATGTTGCTGCAGATGATTCTAAACATGGTAAAGAGTTATGCGATTCAGATGGCAGACCTAGATCTGAAGAGGCTACTCCTGTTATTTGCTCTCTTTGCCATGATCCAAATTCTAGAAGTCCTGTATCTTACCTAATTCTTCTTCAGGTAGGTGGCTCTATTTTATGTGATGCTATCATTTCTTCTACTTGGATGACTGGTGTTGTATCTAATTATTGAACTTTCATCTTTATTCGTGAGATAAGAAATCCAGGCTTTTCAGTCTCACCAACAGAGGTCCTTCTTCATGGGAACAAACTCGCCGCTCTGGGAAGGAGCCCATGTCTGAAAGGAGCAATCTCTCAAGAAGTTCAGAAATTATTTCATCATCTTGGTTAATGCAACTAATCCAAAATAAAGTAAATGAGTTTGCTTTAGAAGGACAACCTAAGGAAGTGGAAGCATTTCTGGAATATATCAAGGAAAAATTCCCCTCAGTGAAGAACATTCAACCTCCTTGCGCATCAAGTACTGTAAAGAAAAAGACATTCTCTTCCTTTGAGATGCTAGAAGAACGCATGTACTCGTTGGTTCGGGAAGAAATGGATGCTAATTCATGGCACTGGGATCTTTTAAACAATGATAAGAAACTTTCAGCATTGGGTGATACCGGGCGTGCTGAGTCACTTATGCTTGGAAGATACATTTCTGCTCTTTCAAGAGAATGTAGTCCTTCTGCATCAATGCATAGCGACAAAGCAGAATTGGAGTCAAGTTTGCCGCTTCCAGCATACAATGGATTTGGTCCATCAGATTGTGATGGAATATATCTTTCATCCTGTGGGCATGCTGTGCATCAGAGATGTCTTGACCGCTATTTGTCTTCGCTAAAGGAAAGGTAGTAATCTCTTAATAAAAAAATAGGGTGCATTGCCTTTTAAGCTTTTTTAATCCATTCTTTTTGTTTTTGTACTTCTGAGGCTGTCTTGTTTGACCATTAAAGTGAATACGTCTTGAGCTATTGATATTACTCCATCAATTTTTGCAGTTCTTTCTTTTCCTGATTTGGATAAATTCTCTTTTCTGTCATAGGGTTGTTTTCCTTCTACTGACCGTGCATTTTAGTCTAACTTATTCTAGTATTTCCTTCTCAAGCTTAAATAGGTTTCTTGTACTCCCTCCTTTTCAATTTGTTTGTCTGGTTTTGACTTGGCACGAAGTTTAAGAAAGTAAAGAGAAATCTTGTGGTCTGAAACTAAAGATATGTTGAATGTACCAAAATGCCCTTTAATCTTGTGGTCTTAAGCATGCCATGTGGAAAGTTGGAATTATAGAGTTGCCAAAAAAGGAAAGAGACATTCTTTTTTGAAACGGATTAAAAAGGAAAGTAAGACAAACCAATTGAAACGAAGGGAGTATTAGAGTTACTATATGGATTTGTTATAGTGTTTCGTAGTAGGCCGGCCCTCCAATTCTGCAAGTTTAGAGTAGTAACTGTCTCATTAACTTTTACACAGATATAGCAGAAGAATTGTTTTTGAAGGGGGTGATATTGTAGATCCGGATCAGGTACCAAAACTCCGTCCTTATATTGCTCTCTGGTCTCCGATGGCGATAATAATAAATTATTTTGATGTTTTTTCAGGGGGAGTTCCTATGTCCTGTATGCCGTGGACTTGCCAACTCAGTTCTGCCAGCATTACCTGCGGACACTAAAAGGTCAACTCCGTCTGTTTCAACTGGTCCATCAGATGCTGTAGACCTTTCAGCACTTCGTTTTCAAGAAGCTTTATTTCTCCTGCAAAGCGCAATGGATGTTGCTGGAAGTAGAGAGATTTTACACAGTTTTCCACTTCAGCAATTCGGGCAGAAGAGAGTAAATCTTGAGTCTGTGGTTCAGGTGTTATGTGGAATGTATTTTCGCGACAAGGATAAGATTTCAGAATCTGGTAGGCTTAGTCACTCTCTGATTTTGTTCGACACACTCAAGTACTCACTTATATCAACAGAAATTGCTGCTCGATCTGGGAAGACCTCTTTAGCTCCAAACTATAGCCTCGGTGGTCTATACAAAGAACTCAAATCTTCAAACTGTTTTATATTAGCTTTGTTACTAAGTATTGTACAAAGCACACGAACAAATAGCTCACTTACTGTACTGTTGAGGTTAAGAGGAATTCAGTTGTTTGCGGAGTCTATATGCTCAGACACTTCTGTAGATGAGTCTCCAGACAGTCCAACTGTTGGAGGTATGGTTCCTGCTCCATAAGTTGCTTTTTGTGCTTCCGTTATTTTGCAAAGGATAAAATTGAGTTTCTGGAAACATGGATATAGTGGTAATTGATGTCAGGGGAATATAGAAGCAGTTTATGCTTGTTGGTGTGCTTTGCAGGTAACATGCAAAACATCTTGGAATTTTCTGAGAGGGAATTACAGTACCCTGATATTCAGTTCTGGAAACGAGCCTCTGGTCCAATTCTTGCACATGATGCCTTTTCATCATTAATGTGGGTGTTATATTGCCTCCCACGCCCATTTTACGTGTGCGAGGAATCATTCTTGTCTCTTGTTCATCTTTTCTATGTTGTCACAATTACCCAGGTTGCTACATATTTTCTTCGTTCAATCGTTGTCTCTGTTACAGATTAGGTTTTTTTTGATTGAATGGTGCTAAGTCATTGTCTTTTCTTTTCAGACTGTAATCACCTATTGCAGGAAGCGGCAAACTAGTTTGACGGAGTCAGGATGTAGTGATTCTCTAGTTACTGACATCTACAGAATAATGGAGGAATATGGAGTTGCTTACAAATATTTTGATTCTAATCATATTGAAACTCATGATGTCAAAGATGCAATTCGTAGCCTGAGTTTTCCTTATTTAAGAAGATGTGCATTGTTGTGGAAGTTGGTCCGTTCTTCTATATCAGTACCATTTAGTGGCGGGAGTAACGTATTAGATGGATTGCCATATTCCATGGGTGAAACAATGGAATGTGGGGACAACATTGCAGTTGAGTTCGATGAGATTGAAAAGCTAGAAAAGTTATTTAAGATTCCCCCGCTTGATGATGTTATTAGTGATAACATAGTACGTTTTGTGGTTCCGAGATGGTTGCATCATTTCTCCAAGCAGTTTGAAGCTCGAAGTGTAAAGGGTATTATGTATTCTACCCCTGCAGTCCCTTTTAAACTGATGCTTTTGCCTCATCTTTACCAGGATCTCTTTCAGAGGTTGGTCATATACATGCAAAGATACTGTATTTGAGTTGTCTACTATATTCGTAATACAGTATTTGGCTTGTCTACTATCATTGTATAACCGTTGAATGTTTTGGATATGTTGGTCCTACTTTCAGGTATTTTAAACAGCATTGCCCAGACTGTGGAGTTGTTCTGAGGGAGCCTGCATTGTGCTTGTTGTGTGGTAGATTATGCTCTAATTGGAAGTGCTGCAGGTGCAAATGCATCTTTTATTCTTCTGATAGTTGTCGAAATCATGTCTGACATTTTTGATTTCGTCAGGGGAAGTGGGTGCCAAACACATGCAATGGTATGTGGAGCGGGTACTGGGGTGTTCTTATTAATCAGAGTAAGGATATTTCTTTTTTTTTTCTCTTGTTTTTTTGTGTTGATCTTTTTGATGCAATACCGGCTTTTTAACTTATACTTGTCCTTTCACCTCAGAAAACCACAGTGCTGCTTCAAAGATCTGCTCGTCAGGCACAGTGGCCTTCCCCATACTTGGACACATTTGGTGAAGAGGTAAGTCAGTGGTTTAGCTATCCTTCCATGGTGTGAAAGGGCTTGGACTGCAGAAATTGTGTTTGGTTGACAATTTTGTTTTCTTCTTCATTTTCTAAGAATATGGAGGAAGGGGAAAATAGATTATTTCACCTAAGGAGAAATCACCCAGAATCTCAAGAAAGTCCTTCCAAATTGGAGTCAATTCAGTAAGGCACTGAAGTCTTTTTCTGTGTTTTTCTCCGCAAACTGAAAGTAGAGTTGGAACTGGTCATAAATGGTTGCCTCTTTGTAGGTATCTGCTGACAAATCACTTTTCATAATTGACCAAAGCACGTCTCCCCTCACCATCCCCTTTGTCTAACGTCAGTGGCAACCCCTCCCTCCTGGCATGCTACTGTCTCTCCAACCCACAGCCCTAAAATGCAACCCAATATCCATCTTCTTCTGGTGTTTCTCTCTTTGTGTGTCGCCAGTGAATTTATCAACTTTTGTTTTTGGGGTGGGGAATCCATCTTGGAGCAGAAGAGCAGATTTTGCTTCACGTTTAGGTAGCCATATCTTGTTTTCACTCGAAGATGTGGAACAGCAATTAATTGTTCTATTCCTTTTATTGTTTTCCAGATTTTTTTTTTCGGGTTATGCTGGAGCTTAGATATATAGGTTGTGAAGAACGGGAAAAGTGATTGTTTTTAACAAGAAGATGCTAGGGGATACTCTCTAGCAACTTCAAACAAGTTTCTAAAAATCTTTGGAACAAACCAACCAAAATTTGAAATTCTGTGTAATCTTGATATGTTAAAGGTTCTAATTGAGAAGCCTTGAATTCGGTAATTTTTCAAGCCCATATTGTGACCTAATGGTGGGTTGGATATGAATATTTTTCTTTTAATTGCTTCTAATTTAAACATTTGCTATGAAGTGGGTAGACAATCAAGTAATTCATATCATTTTTACAGCCAGTTTGTTTTGGACTTCACTTTTTGAAGTTGAACTATGGGGTCATGTGTTTATTTTCAAATTAGAGCTAAATCCTTGATTGTTTAGAAGGCCACCTAATACTCATCTTGCTACCTTAATAATCAGTTTCGTAAGGTTTTATTTGTCAAAGCTTCATCATAAAGGTTTTATTTGTCAAAAAGATGTGTGTGTTGTTTTTTTTTTTTTTTTTGTGTGGGGGGGGGGGGGGGGTGGGGGAGGGGGCAATGTGGTATATATCAACATCAACAGGTTGTTATATGTTGTGGGTTTTTTTAATTATTGATCAAGGGCCGACCCTTAATATTTTTCTCATAGAGCTAACTGTAATTTACTTGTTATGTCCCCTTCTCTAATCATTTTTTCCATTCTTCATGTATTTTCTGTTCAACACATGTTTCTGGCACTAATACCAGAAGCTTTTTAACAGTCACGTAATGTGTACACAAAATTGCACAGTGCAAAAATATATGGTCATGTTATTTTTAAAACAGTTTATACTCACGGGTTCGAGCTGTGGAAATAGCCTCTTGAAAAATGCCGGGTGAGGCTGCGTACAATAGACCCTTGTGGTCCGGCCCTTTCCCAGACCCCGCACATATCTGGAGCTTAGTGCGCCAGGCTGCCCTTTTTTTTTGTTATCCCAATGATGTGTCCGCTTTTTGAAATGACTTGCCTAGCTTTTGTTAATGTTCCTTAGATATAATACTACCAAAAAGGTAACATGGATCCACTACCTCTCTCCTTCGTGAGCAGTTTATTCTTGCTCGCTTAAGCTCTTATCTCGTTTGATCTATCAAGATATATCAGGCCGCCTATGCTATATGAATAGATGTATAAGTTCATCAACAAGCTGTATTAATATCCAATTCTATTCATTATGTCCACTTAGAAACCCTCTATGTTTGTATACAATTGAATTTTGGACTGTTGCCTTATCTAATTTGGCCACCTGATTTGGGAAGAAAGGAATGATCGTTTGATATATACAATATGCCCTACTTTTACTTCATTTCAGGTTTCTGTGGTTCAATAATAGATGTGTTGCAAATAATTGGACTGTTGCTTACTAGTTCTATTAGGAATCAAGTCATCAGTCTAGATGCCAATTTTGCTATCGTAGACCAAATGCCTGATCCAAATAGAATTGTTACAAAGAAAAAATGAAAGTTTGCAAATAAATAACCATCTGAAATTTTGTTTGAAGGGCCAAAGCTTGTACATACTGTATTAGTCCTTCAGATAAATTCCTTAAAAAATCAGTCTGGCAGGACCAGGTGCATGCTGAAGCACGTTATGAAAGTCCATACTACTTTAAAATTGACAAATTTAAAAATGTTGAAGTGGAGTACCATGGAAGTTGTATAGAGTGAAAGCATTACACAAAAAAGGAAAAAAAAAAAAAAAATTCAATTGGCACAGTATAGCAGTTTAGTTTTGATTATTAAGTTTCCCGGCTGTTTTGAGCCCCCAAGCTCAAACTCTGAAACAATTACGATAGGAACTTTTCATTTAAGAAACGTTGCTATTCAAAATAGCACAAAGATAGCAGTGTAGTTTCTATTATGAAGTTTGCCAGTTATTTTAAGCCCCCAAGCTCATAATCTGAAACAATTACAATAGGTACTTTTTTTTATTTACGTAAGCTTGCTGTCTGAGGTTCTTGTATCCCTCAAGTCGTCTTCAATTTTTAGTTACTTTTTTATTTAGTTTTATATTTTGAGTTAAAGAGAAGAAATTTGGCCCGGTCAAATTCATTTTAGGAAATGTCTCTAGATAGTTCAATTTGTGACAGTTTGGCTTAATTTGTATGTTTCTTAGGATCCGATGATAAGTGGTTTCTTTGCTTCTGTTCTGTATTTCCTTCTTTTTGCGGTTCAAATTAATTTTTACTCCTTGTTGAGACTAGTATGGATAGATATACATGGATTTTGCTATGGCCTTCGGTGGTTCTCCATTTGTAACTTAAACTTTCTCTTTTTAAATGCAGGACACCGACATGCTTCGTGGGAAGCCATTGTACCTAAATGAGGAACGTTATGCCGCCTTAACTCATATGGTATAGTGAAGGATTTTGCATAATTTACTGCTGCTGTTACTGAGTTTCTCTTATTGTGCTATGTGTTAGTGGTATGATTAATGTCTTTGGAGGTAAAAACCAGAGAAGGGGTTAGAGAATTGCCAAAAGAAAAGTAGAGTTTCTTTTCTCTGGTTGTCTTCTCTTAATGATATGCTCCAAGAAAAAAGTAGAGCTCTGGTTGTCTAAAAAAAGCCCTAGGGTTAATGATATACTCCATGCACACCTTTGAGCTTTGAAATGTCATAGAGTGCGAACAGTTAGCCACTGCTT
Organism: Lycium ferocissimum; assembly: GCF_029784015.1. Lineage (NCBI taxonomy): Eukaryota > Viridiplantae > Streptophyta > Magnoliopsida > Solanales > Solanaceae > Lycium > Lycium ferocissimum. The sequence continues at coordinate 8,198,656 of NC_081344.1, read as the reverse complement.
AGGATACCTCCTTTGCTTGGACGGTTAATGGCTCTTTTATATATGTGTGTGTGTGTGCGCGTACTCTCTCTGTCCCATTTTATGTGACACTCTTTCCCTATACGTTTATCCTAGAAAGAATGATATTTTGCTATTTTTAGAAGCAATTTAATAAACTCTCCATTTTACCCTTGATGAATGATTTATAGAATCAATTTAATTTTAAACTTTTTATTTTACCCTTACGAAATGATTTAAGACACATAAATGTCTGTGACATGTTTTAAACCACAAGTTTCAAAAGTCTTTCTTTTTTCTTTTAACTCGGTGCACAGTCAAATGCCATCACATAAATTGGGATGGCTGGAGTATAATTTACTGAAAATTGAGCAGGTGAGTGTCATTTTTTCCCTTTCACAAACTTCATGGTTCCTTACTGTCAAATGTGCCTAAGCTAGACTTGTTGTAATCTAAGTTACTCAGACTCCTCACTTTCGGTGCCGCACCCCTGTCGACACGACGTGGGTGTGGGATCCGTGCTCGATCTGTTCAACCGATTTTGGGTACTTTGACCATGATCGACAGAGAAATTCCGGACAAATTCAATGATTTATGTAATCTAAACAAAAGCTAAGGTGACATTGAAGAAAATGGAATACCTTGTATATAGAAATTTCTATGTCACTCCTTTTCCTTTTATCTCCTTCCGAGATTCTCCTCAAGTTTTCCACATAATATCTCATAATTTTGGTTTTATAACTCTATTTTTAGATATTTGAATTATTTTTAGCCGAATCCCCGCACCCGTACCCATACTTGGATCCGTATCCCCGAATCTTAGGATCCGACCTCTAGATCTGCAGCCGTATCGGACACCCGCACCCGAGTCCGAGCAACTTAGGTTGTAATTGCATGTCCTGTACTATGTTGTCATCTAATAGCTACTTACTTTTTCTTATTCACATTTGCGGTATATCTTTGATAGTAGTAACTATCTTGATTATCTTCATCATAGCAAGAAGTTATATTCCTGTCTTATGAAATCTGAATGAGCATACTATTGCTATCAATCAGGCAATTTAGTCTGAGAAACATTGGGTCACAGTTATCTATCAATCAGGCACTTCAGTCTGAGAAACATTGGGTCACAATTATCTTTATTGCGTTGGTCTAGTCGTGGCAATTTGTTGATTTGTTTGAATCGACATTTTAGGTGGCTTCTCATGGACTAGATCGGAGTCCAACGGTGCTTCATCAGACGAATATCGGCAATTTTTTAATGCTTTAGCTTATGACTTTTTGATAAGGTTTGGTAAAGGTCAGTTCAAGATTGGCATATTCTGTACGTTTGTCTTTACTTACTGACAGGTAGTTTATCTTTTTTCTTATCTGGACCCTTGCAGGTTAACTGGACCCATGGAATTCATCAAAGATGATAAAAAGTTATAAGCTGTCCGGCCCTGAGTTTTGACTCAGATAGAGCATGCCCAGTGTTCCGCGGTCTGCTACTATCTAATATATAGATTATCGAGGTTAGTCTGTCACTTCTTTGTTTTATTCTGATTAAATTTTGCTTCAGATGTAGTGCAATGTAAATAGATCAGTTTCATTTGCTCGTCTTGGCAGCAGGGTTTTCCAGACAGGTTCCTTGTATGATTTTTAATGTTTTCTGAATTTCTTTTCAACGTTGATTTTCTTTTTCTGATATTTCAGTTAACACTGTGTTAAAGAAATTTTGTTTCTTGATTTAAAAAAATGAAGTGCCTGAGCTTGCTTAAAAGTCGTAAGATGAAGTGCCTTAACACCATGTTAGTGAAGTGCCTAAGATTTTAAAATATGGTTCCCACAATTAAACTCCAGACTCGGCACCAAAATTCCAGGTGGAACCTCAAAATTGATCAGTGAGATTTTACAATAAACAATACAATCGTGGGTAAGGACGGGCCTGGTGTTTGGACTTTCTGTTAGTGGGGCATTCTAGGAGCTCTCTTGAAAAAGTCATCATAGACTGACTTGGTACTGAATACAGGGATATTCGGATCCTCATCTGCTAGGTTCAAGTTGTGCATGATTTTGCGAGTAATGGTGTCAGATAGTGTTTGCCACAAATCTTTTTTTGTGTTTAATTTGGTTAGAGTTAGTGTGTCATTTTAAGGATAAACTATCATCTTTGTAGGGCAAAATATTAAATAAAGGGATTTGGAGGATAGTTTATGGTTGATGAAAGAACTGAATATTTATATCCTTTTGAGCTTTTCAAATGATTACCAAAAGATACGATTAAAAATCTATACAAATAAGCAATAGCTCTGTCCCTGCTTTGTTTTTACTGATCCACGTGGTGGGAGGGAGGGGGAGGGAGGCTTTTCAGATCTTCACATTTGCAATTCATATAGAAATCTTCAGCAATCCAAAGCCCTAATGGAATAGTTGACCTCTGAACTATGATAAATGACTGAACTACGCTGCATCAGCCCCTCTGCATGTCCTCCCTCCTTTTCTATAGTGATGATAAAAATTTGAATCGCTTGAAGTAATTTATTTCTTTCCACTCCCCCAACCAAACCCCCAGCTAAGACAAAAGAAATCTAGCCTGAAGTTCTGTTGTGTTAATTTTTACTACTGTTTAATCATCTTTATAATTGAGCTTGACAAGTGTCCTCAAATTTGAATTTTTTTTGGTTTGCATTGTTTGGTTTCCAAGGTAGTCCAAATAAGCACTTAATGCTTTTCCATTTTAATCCCTATGTTCCAAAATCATCATCCAATTTTGCTCGATAAAAGAGAACTGGAAGTCTTTAATATACTTGTCGATCATTTTAAAATGAACTAAGTTGCAACTTGTGTTATTTTTCTAGTAGTTTATCGGTATCTGAATTTATTTTCTAAAACCAAATCAATGGTTAATTTTATCATTGTTAAGCAAAAATAGGTCTATTGGGATGGAGGCAGCAAATGTGTTTTCATTCTATTAAGTTAATGACAACCAATAAGAATAGAGTTTATTTGTTTAAAGGAAAAAGTAAAGGAGGTTAAATCAAATTCACTAAAATAACAGCCTGTCTACACAAAGGTAGAGGTAAGAGTCTGCGTACATCCTACCCTCCCCAGACCCCGCTTGTGGTATTGCAGTGGGTATGTTGTTGGTGTTGTAAAGTTAGTATTAATAAGACCAGGCTGTGAATGAGCAAAAACAGAAAACAGAAAACAGAGAGAGGATGATTCTATTGGCACTTTCCACATAAATTTTTAACTATCAACAATCTTGTAAAGAGTTTTAAACAGTCAACAAGTTTATAAAGAGGAATGTCCCAAATAAGTGCACTTGATTGAAATGCATTATTTTTTCTTACTATTACTGATTTCACCCTTTAGTATTGATAGGACTAGATTGTGAATGAGCATAAACAGAAAATAGAGAGAGGATGATTCTATTGGCAATTTTCAACTGACTTTTTAACGGTCAACAATCTTACAAAGGATTTTTAAAGTTCGTTAAGAGCAATGTCCCAAATAAGTGCTTTATAAAAAAATAAAAAAAAAGTTTCTTTATCAAAAATGTCCCAAATAAGTGCACTATTACTGATTACACCCTTTAGTGCCTTTACTAAAATACAGTGAGCAAAATTTTACTATATGGCATAAAGGAAATTATTTACTATCGAACTAAGAAGTTAATCATTAGGAGTGAACAACCACATCTCTTTTGTGAACTGTTAATTTGCTCATTTACCCTTTGAAAGTTTTCATCCTCTCTGTGCATGTAGTTCACTCTTTATGGGTTTCTATGTTAATACTCCGATATTTTCAAAGTCCATAATCTTCCCTGTTTCTCATTTTGAAGAATCTAAAAGTTGGTTACTTTTCTTTTAGAATCTTATTAGTTACAATTAACTGATTTTCCTAAAAATTCTACCCCATAATTTCCTTTGGTTGTCTGCTAAGAACTACTGTTATTGTTAGTCCATAATATGTTTCAAGAATAATTGCTTTTGCTGGTCTGGTTTGCTTGAAGAACATACTCATATTGGATTATATAAGCTACCTCAAGAATTTGGTTCATTTTGAGTTCCCTTTTCTTTGTGCATGAAAGGTTTGTTGGACGGGTGCTCAAAATGAAGACAGTTGCATTTTTGTGCAAAGTATTGCGGGGGCAGGGTAACCTTATCCAATATGTTATGTGCTTCAAAATGAGTTTGTACTATAGCGATCTAATCTAGAATATTGCACTGTGTTTAAAATTCTTTAGATGATGTCATCAATATATTTTTTGGAGACTTTGATCTAGGCATAATAATTTAAGGTTTAACACGGAAAATTACTAGAAGACAGCTAGAATGAGTTGAACTTGGAGATAAATGCTCTCTTATGCACTTTCCAGTTAAATTTTCTGCTAAAAAATGTTATAGAATGTTGCTGATGAGAATTTTCTTATTGCCTCCCTGATTCTTCTCTGTCTAAGTCACTGCAACTTGCAGGCGCCTGATCGGTCCTCTCATTATTTCGATCCTGTCTTTGTTCTCATCTGTTAACAAAATTATTTCGATCCTGTCTTTGTTCTCATCTGTTAAAAAAAAAACTTTGATGGTTTAGATAACGCTAGTTTATCGCATCTTTTGGATAGGTTTTGCTAAGTATAAAACATCTCTGGCAGATCAGTAGGTGTTGACATCTGCGGCAGAGAAGGATTTGCTTTTACCAGAATGGGACGTCGCGTATTCCATGAAAGTGACTTTTGGTGGAGTGGCTAGTTTTTGCACCTTACTGTACAGATATTGTGAATAAATACCGTGTTTTGATCCATTAATTCTTTTCGCATAGAAGGTGTAAATTATATAGTCTAAGGCGGCATATGCCACCAACGGGTCACTGTGAAGATGTAAATTAAGATCTATCTTTGAAGAGCGATGCTAAGGTTTCTGAGTTTTGCTTTTGATCTTTTCTTAGCTTGCTTTTATACTGCCCTTCAGCTGCTCCAGTTGGAAAAAATTTATTTAAAAAACAGAAAAAGAAGAATATTTGTGCTCCTTGATCGAACGAGCTCATAACCATGGCGGGTAATGGGTGTTTTGGGGAGTTAGTTTCACAGTAAAGTTGCCTGATCCCAAAGTGGCTACCATTTTGCAAAGTCTGGTGGCAGAGTCAATCTCTCCTTCGATCGGTTTATGAGTTGCAAAAGCTAACTCTATGTTTGGTAGCTATAGGAGTTGTTTTGCTTCCCAACTCGTCCAAGTGAACTGATGTCATGGGTCGTTCCCTTGTTTATGAAATCATGCTATTAAATCATCGTGAGAAAAAAGGAATAGAACCTAAGGCGTGAAATAATTTCTAAAAGGAATTTCTCTTAGGATATAGTTATACAAACTCAAAACTCATTTAACTAGCAATGTATTTACTTCTACTCGTCTCTCCTATAAAAGATTTGTAGATTCAACAGCAGTGGATCTTGATCAAGTCCGTGTCTTCCAGCTGGGGGATACGAAGTTTCTTTTTTGGTTACATGAATCCAATTTTTATTTTGCATTTCAAAGTTTGAGTTGAAGGTGGCAGCTGTGATCAACTTCTTTAGTTTGATTTAACAATGAGGTCTTGTTACCGCTTGATATGGGAAACTTCTGATTTAATCAATGACTGTGCAGTAATGGAACTCAATGGATTTTCATCTACGATGTTGATTGAAACACTTCCCTCTCGAAGAACAACCTTTCATAAATTTGTTAAAATAAGTGCGAACATCAAAAATAGAAAAAGATGGTTATATGGAAAATTTTGTATTTAATCAATGACGATGCCAACTTAGAAGGATGTTGATTGAAACACTTCCCTCTCGAAGAACTACCTTTCGTAAATTTATTAAAATAAGTGCGAACACCAAAAATAGAAAAATATGGTTATATGGGAATTTTTTTATTTAATCAATGACGATGCACTTGAACTCAAAAGGATTTTAATTTACGGTGTTGATTGAAACACTTTCCCTCCTAAAGAACGACATTTCGTAGATTCATCAAAAGAAGTGTGAACACTAGATTGGGCTACGTGGCGTAAATATTCTCAACAGCTGTAGATTTTTGAAAATATACCAATTTTTTTTAAAAAAGATGGAGAACGCCCACCGTGGGGCTCGAACCCACGACCACAAGGTTAAGAGCCTTGCGCTCTACCAACTGAGCTAGACGGGCTTGTTGAATACGTCGTGCTTATATTAACCACTATTATTGTTAATAATCTTTGGGCACAAGAAAGAAAGGGATCCATTCGGATGTCTTTGGGTGCATGATCCAACGTAATATCATTTTTAATTTTCATATCATATAGATAATTTTCATTCTTCTCACTTTAGAAAGCGTTTGAATACTTTCTGTTGGTCCTATAGTTTAAAAAAATCATAGATTACAAATACTTTGTTCATTTAAAATTTTTACCTGACCATGAGAATTCAATAGGACATCTTCGCACAAACATTTTAAAACTACTAGTGTTGGGATATATACTATTAACCATGTGTTTGGATATAGTATTTATTATAGAATAATTATTTATTCATTGTTTAATAAAGAATTAAATAGATCATGTACTAGTATGTGTGTCCTTTACTTATATAGGAGATGATTTAGTGTATAGAGTTTAGCTTATACACTCTAAGAATAAATCGTCGGTTTTATAAGTATAAAATTTATGTTCACAATCTAAGATGAAAATTGGACAAAGCCATCGGTATGATTGTAGCCCAAGATTAATATAATGTATATTCATTATGGGAACGGTAAATAGATAATGTTTTCGTCTTGCTTCAAGTACATTTGTATGTATTGAATAATACCAAGTAGAGATAAGTGTTTTTATGCCGAATATATAAAACAAATTCTCTAGTTCAATAAATGATCAATATAATTATTTGTTCATTATTTTGATTTATTAAAAGGTACGACTCAATTGCGGGTCTATGTATTCCTGGTGAATTGGATAATGGCAAATTACATTTGTGAAATAATAATTAGTTGATAGAATCCATGTCTCGACTTTGAGAATGATGATACCCCTTTATGAATGCTTATAAGTCTCATGAAAAACTTCCAATTATTCCTAGGCTACGTACGGATTTTGTATCCACCACACGATATCAGTTAAGCGGAAATATAAAGGATTCAATTAGTCAATGAATTAAATTGTCAGTAATTTAATTTAATTTAATTGATTGATATCTGTAATCTTAACATGAGGAGTTAAATAAGATTTAATGAAAGATTTCGAAATTAAACTCGAGGAGAATACTAAATCGAATTATTTAATCCCATTCGATTTTTTAGTGGAATAAGTCGTAATTTATTATTGTAGGATTAATTCGTTTTTCGACGATATTTCGAATTAATTTCATAATAGGAAGCCTCGTTAATTAAATTGATTACGTGGTCCCTGTTGTGCCCGAATAATAAAGAATTAAATGGAATATTATTTTTTGGTGGAAAATAAAGACCCAACAGGTTTTGAAAAAGGGTAAAAAACCCTAAAACCTGTAGTTATAAAATAGGGGTCTTATTCCATAAGGAGGTGAAGGGTTTTAGAAGTTTCTTCAACTTTTCCATAGAAATTTGCCCACACAAATTTCGCAAATTTTGGTATTATTCGGGTTACACAGCAGAAGACTGTGGAACTGAAGGATGAACACGTGGACAGCTTTTGCTCATTCTTGAAGGTTCGATTTGGATAGATTCAACGTGTTTTAGGTCCACGGTCACGCTCCAAGAGATAAGTATGATTTTATGTTTGATTAAAATCTTTGATTATGTGTTGTCTATATTACATGCAATTTATCCTGGCTATTTGCTTCCGCTGCGTATGCCTGTATTCCATCAACTAGTACAATCCAAAATACCACCACATGCAGATCTTCACTTGAACAAAGGTTTGCATGTCTGGAAGAATAGGCTAACTTACATCTATTGGTTCTTTCAATGGAACAAATCTAAGTTGCTGATTTTGCTAAGGAAGCAAACAATTCTTGATTATCCTACTAAAACTAAACTGCCTATTCTTATACACTCCCTCGAACTTAATAACGAAATCTACTCGTCTGGAAGAATTTAGTTAAGTAATATTTACTCATTAGTAGTTTTTTCCTTTACTCTCGACGTGATCAACTGAGAGCGGTAGCTAAACAATTTCTGTGAAGAAGAAATGTTATACACCTATGTGAGAATGAATGTCAATGAATACTAGCTCGTCTAAAAGATCATCGAATATGAGATCCTCGAGCTCCAGTCCAACGCACTCTGCATCAAATTGTAGGTTCATCCAATTATCACCTTTTGCCAAATCACGGCTTGCAGCATCATCGAGTAGTGATTGGTCATTCTCCAGCTTGTAGTTGATCCACCAGCTTATATCTTTCCACACCTCCTCAAGAAGATAATAGCCAACAGTCATTGGATGGATATAAGAACGAAATGTTAACGCCTTTGGCCAGTATAAAGATGATCTCTCATAAAGTTGTAGTAAGACCTCGTTGATTAAATCAAACAAAAGAAGTTGATCACAGCTTCCACTTTCTTCACCATATCCCGAACAGTCAGGTTGAGAAAGAAAACATCCTCCCACTTCGTCAAATACTGAAAGGTTCATAAATTCATTTCCGCTAAAGCCAGATAGTTCCAGCACATCTTTTACATAATTGAATTCGGCTTTATTTCTTTCGCCCACATGAACTTGCAATAGACTTATCTTCTGTTCATCGGCTAGTATTCCTTCTTCATTGGTAAGTATTCCTTCTTCATTGGTATCAAATTCATTTTCGGCTATACCTGTTGAATCCATGTCAAATTCATTCGGTTAATTAGCCAACGAAAAATTCACAGCAAAATTTCTAGAAGTTTTAGTTTTTCAAAGAATAAGATACCTATATCTATATGTGAGATACCTATATCTATATGTGAGTCTACATAAGGATATGAAGAAATACTAAATATTTTTCTCAGTACAACACAAACTCGAATCAGCTTAATTGCCCTAAGTTTTCTTCTCTTCTACTCCCGCCCCCTCCCCCCACCCCCCCCCAAAAAAAAAAAAAAAAAAAAAAAAATCCACCATAAACTTTACACTCATTTTGTTGCTCAAAATCTCCAATTCTATCTGAACTTTCCAAACAAATACAGGTCCAAAATAGAAGGTTTACATCACTTTCTAAGCAACCAATCATGATTCTTAGAGGCTTCCGGAATAGCAAGTTAGCAACCTTGATATACATGCACAGATGCTACATGAAGAAACATATATAATATGTGCTAGAAAAGCACCATGCTAATGCATGTATTTTAGCTTTCTTGTGGACAGCAGTTGTTTAACACAGAGAAATGAAGTATATCTATTAGCACCAAATAATAACCTATCGAGTTTTTGAAAGAACCAGTGCACAAAAAAAAATAAAGCAGGTATAGATAGAGATTTTTTGTTGTAAGAATTTCGTGGTGAATATCTTCTGTCTAGAAAGATAAATGGAGAATGGGGAAAGAATGCAAGATTGCCTCAAAATATACCTTCCGTTTCGGGGAGGTCTGCCTGGACAGTAGTAGCTTCTTGAATTATCATATCAGGCAAAGTAATAGGAGTCGGTTTATCAACCGGAAAAGATTTCTCCTCTGTCTTTAAGTCACCAAAGTCATTGGAATTCTGGCTGATATCAAGAAAGTGTTCAGGAATCTCGGAGTCTGAACTGGAATCTTGTTGAGTTTTTTTTTCTGAACCTAAAGGAATATCGATGGACTTCTGTTCATCGGACCTATTAGCCCCTAAATTTAAGTTGTTGCTGGATGCAGTCGATGCAGCTGTATCTACTGTTTCTGAATAATTGGCTTCGGGAGCGTCCTCAATTCGGAAAGACGGGTAATGCCTAAGATCAGGCAGAGAAAGAATCCTCTCCAGGACTATGGGCCTAGTTCTAGCTGGTGAAGGTGATCTAGATACTCTTGAACTTGACCTTTCAAAGTTTTGCTGTTTTTTGTCCCTACTGAAGCAGGATTCAAGTAATCTATTATATCTGTCTAATGAGTCATCGAGCGATGACGTTCTTTTGAAGGATTTCATCTGGCTCTTGCTAAATGGAGAATGGAGGTGAGCAGTGTTAAAAGTACTTTCCGGAAAATTCCTGTTGTGTACATCTAGCATTGGCTTCTCAAGTAGATTGGATCCCTTTTTAACATCCTTTGGAACCTTATGAAGGACAGCGTCCATGATGATTCGACGCTTCTCCTTATGGCTCTCCTTAAGAGCATGTGTTATTTTGTCCTTCAAGTTCCTGAACCGTGCAAGGACAAGCTTATTATCGTGGCGCTTGTGTTTGGAACCAGGTGAACTCGGGGGCACATCATCAAATGATTCAAGTCTAGTCGGTACACCTTTTGCTACTTCCTCCTCGCTACTCAAATTTGTTGATGTTACTAAATGGCTGGCAATTTTTCCCAGTGAGAGAAGGGAAGGAAATGACACGGACTTGGTCAAGCCTTTGGATGCATGTGTACCATGTAACTGATGCGCTAATGAAGAATTTGGGTCCTGTAATATTTTAAGGAATAACTCCTCTCTCATGTTAAGTAAATCAAGAGCATCCAAAAATAGCTTCGACTCTTCAATTGAAGCATTTTTAGTCTGCTCTCTAAAATAAAGTGATTGTGTACGACGTAGAGTGAAGTTTGTAATTGGTTGCTTCCCATTCTTGTTAGTATCACATTGCTTTAAGTGATTCATATCAAGCATAGCAGCACACAACTCACATGTGTCATTGGTGGTAACAGCATCCTTTCTTTTCTCTGGCAGGGGTGGATCTAACAAACTAGCAACTGAAGAATACCCATTCTGCGGATGCTGCAAAGTCTCGTCATTTGAACGAAATTTTGGAGAACGATCTACATTTGCAGGGCCAAGATAACGAATAGGAGCAGTTTGTCCCAGCGGCATTCTTGTAGGACAGGACACGCTACGGCGATGTTGGACCTTTTTTCTAGATAGTAGCTCTTTTGTGACCAAAGCTTTTAGACGAGACTTTATTGAACTTTTGTGCTGAGTGGCTGCTGTTTTCACTACAACCTGAAATACTAAAGTTTGTTAACATATACAGTTATGTGCAAATGTTTGCGCACGTTGTCTCTTTGCACATATATCAGAAGAAGCAACCACAAAACAAAAGCGGAAAAATACCAAGAATACTACTTCGTAGAAACTTACAGGGGAATCGTCCAATTTGACATCTACTTTTTCTAACACATGAGCAGAATCAGTAGCAGTTGCATTACTCCCAAGATCTCCTGCCGCTGGAAAAAGGAAATAGTATATCACACCCTGTTTTCATTCATTTGTTTTATGTGTCAAATCTTGATAATAGCCAAGAACTAAAAGCAGTGGCGTAGCCACATAGACCGTTGAACACCCGTCATCGAAAATTATACTGAGTATATAGAAAATTACACTGTACATAAATAGGTAAAAAAATTATCTTTTATACAGATATATTAAACCTTGAACACCTTAGCGAAATTTCTAGCACTAAGTAAAAGGGTAAGGTGAATATGGACATACTACTTCATGATCAATAGGCTTAATTAAGTGGAGTCGGAGCCAATATTTTTTACTTACTGTGTTCTAGATAGATTAGTTATACATATCATACTTTAAATACAAACACATAGTTTGAGTCAAAGTTACCTGGGTTCTTCCGAACCCGTAACTAGAATGGTGGCTCCGCCCCTGGCTTAAGATCAACAAAGAAATGAGGAATATAGTTACTTCTCCAACACTAAACCTTGTAAGTCGTGTACACACAAACGCTTCACTTTTTGGAAATGCTATATAGCATGAAAAAATGATAGACATTTGTATTCTAGCCGAGGAAAACATACTACCAACAACTAATGTTTTTTCTTACCAGCAATGTGCTTTCCACCAGCCTGCTTTATATATGGGAGGCGTTTCCTGACTTGATGCCACCGATGTTGTTGGTGATTTAAATGATGAAGTATACCAAACATGCATCCTGGAGAACTACTTTCTCGAGTAAAACTAGAATCTCGGTGTCGCAAACCCTTCCCCATGTGTTACAGTATACTCAGCGTAAACCAGCTACAGGTACTACCTAATAGAGTCTGAGTTTTCCAACATCCTACACCTGATATGATAAGGAAATAACAGAATGCATTTTAATGATAAATGGGAAAAATAAGAATTCAAGCGGCACCAAACCTATAGTTGAAATAAAACAAAGAAACCATTGATAGAACATGTAAATAACTTTAGAGAGGAAATTAAAAGTTCTCGGGATTTTTTTCCAAATGAATTGACCTTGAATAAACCTTCAAGGGTGATTAGAAATAGCAATGTCAATACAATAAGTATCATTGAAACCAATATAGTTACAGTTTTTAATTTTGGAGAGTCCTCTTTAGATTGAAGTCATTTTCCACTTTATGTGTTTGGGGTGACCAGAAATGGTTTCAACAACAACAACATACACTGTGAAATCCCACAGGTGAGGTTTGGGGAGGGTAGAGTGTATGCAGACCTTACCCCTACGTCGTGGGGTGACGGAAAATGGTTTCCACAAAGAAAACGTTTCACAGCGTTTGGCAACCTGAAAATCTAGAAAATGTCTTCTAAAATGAAAATATATTCCACCAAATGGAGAAAATAGCTTCCCTCACCCATAGACTAAAGTAATCTTTTACAAATACCGAACTCTTATTTAGTCTCACTTCAATCAACACTTAAACAGTATTTACTGCTTTTAATACCCACATAAATCACAAAAACATTACTTTACTACCTATCCAATGGTGGAGCCACCCTTATCCATGGGGTATCAATTGACACCCCTTCGCGAGAAAATTATACTATGTAGATAGGTAATTTTATATATATGTGTGTTGGATCACTGTGGCTTCTTTGTGTATTTACTTCTTCATATTTTAAACTCTCCTTAGTGAAAATATTAGCTCCACTACTGTACCTATCTTCCACTTTGTTCAATTATCATATGTCACCAACTTTTTCATACTTAACCAAACATTGGAAAAATAATCTAGAAAATGGTTTCTTAAGGGAAAACATTTTCCCTGGAAAAATACTATTTTGCATACCCAACTCTAACTCGAACCTGGCATCTAATAGGGATCTAACAAGTAAAATTCCATGTTTGATATTCATAATTTGGGTATCTCAATATGAGTAACTAAACAATCAATCAACTGATTCAAGAGTATAATGCATGCATGAGCAGAGAAAAATTTAGGATATGAAGTTTATGCGTTCTAAAGGTTATTATATGTACATGTTCGGTGGATTTCTCAACACGTCTACAGGGTTTGAACCAAAACTAATGATTTTTGTCGAACCCGTACTTTCCATGCAAGATCCGACCATGAGCTTATCTTATTGCCAATACATAAACTAAAGGGTCTTACAGAAACTGAATCAAAATGGGATTTTTATCAAGAATGAGACTTTCCAATTTAATTTTGTTACTGAGAAATCCATTTTGAGATCTATGACAATAAAAATAACCGCAGCAAATTGATTAATTAAGACAAAATAATACATTTTGAATATTTGTCATCCTCGTACCTTTGCTAATACCAGAAAGTGCCAGTTGCATTGCACAACATAACAATGAGAGAAAGGTCGAAAATTGAAGAAAAAATAAAAGAAAGTGATAGAGAAAGACTAAAATTGTTAGTTTGTTTTTTGATTTGTGGAAAATAGTGGACAAGTTTTTTTTTTTTCTTTCTCTTACTTTTTGGCGCCATTTGTCAGCCAACCGTTTTCCGTTTCTACCTCTAAATATAGTAACCGCTTATCCTAGTGTTTTCCATTCAACGCCTTCCCATTTCAACTTCTTTCCATGATTATCATGAATTTATCGGGTTATAGTTTTAAGAATGAAAAAATTATTAATGTAACTATTAAGATTGGGGGATCCGATCCAATGGTATAGTACTCCCTCCATCATAGTTTGACTATGCACGGAGTCTAAAAAAGAAAAAAAAACTTTTGATCTAAAATGAATCATAGATATTTGTCTGGATGTAAATCATTTTGTTAAGGGTAAAATGAGAAGTTTTGAGTTAAATTATTTGTAAATATATAAATGTACCATTCTTTATGAGACAGACTAAAAAAAATTGTATCACATAAATTAGGACAAAGGAATAGTATTTTTCGTAAGCAATCTCAACATTTGAAGAAGTAAATTAATTAAGAAATCACTATAGCAACAAGTATTTATACTTAATTTTTTTGGTTATATATATATATATATATATATATATCACTAAAAATTTGGCAAAGCGAGGTGATAGATAAGGTTAGGGGTGTCAAATGGGTGGGTTGGGCTAAAATTAGCCCAATCAAAATGGGCTGGGGTAATAAATGAGTTAGGCTAACATTGGCCCAAAAGTTACTTAGGCTGAAATGGGCTGGATTATGACCCGCCCAACTTGACCTAGGTTTTTTCAAGGGTCTATTTTCTAGAAAAACATTTTGCGTGGAAAATATTATCCAGAAATTTAAATTTTCGCGAAAAATATTCATGGAAAATATTTTTGAGGAAAACATTTTCCGTGGAAATTTTTCGTGAAAAATATTTCCCTTCATATCAAACACACCACAAACTTATAAGATTCATGATACAAGAAAAGTGTATACATAAAAAAATAAAGTAATCTCAAGCAATAAACTCAAATTTAAGTAAATCTTAAAAATGAGCTAGAATTGGGTGTATTGGGGGTGAGTGGAGATCACTTTAAAATGGGCTATGTTAGGTTGAAATTAAAATCGTAAGATATGAAATTATCTTGAGCCCAATCCATAAAATTATTTTGGGCGGGCCATTATCTTTTGGGCCATATTTGACACCCCTAGATAAGGTATATTCTCCCGGGCAATTTGTGATTGCCTTATTGAAAGGTCTTTAATTTTTACCCCTCAAATCAATGGTATTTAATTTTTGCTTTTCGCTAAAAGCTCCTTGGTTCCGGGTTCGAACCCCCGCTCAGTCAAAAATAAAAAAAAAAAAATCGCAAGGCATAGCCTTAAGAGTTTCAAACTCTGCCTTAAGGTAAAAGAAAAAAAAATTATTTTCTTTAATTTTGCAAACCTCTTTAAGCCTAATTTTGAGTAAAATTTTGTTGTAAGGCAAACTTATGCCTTGCGATTTTTTTATTAATTTTTATTTATTTTTTTATTTTTTTTACAAAGCCTGGATTCGAACCCAGGACCTCTGGGTGTTAAGTGAAGGGTAAATATTAAAGACCACTACTTTGAGGGACAAAAATTAAAGACCACCCCAAAAGAAGGACAATCCGCGGCAAAAAAAAGTATTCTTCCATGATCCTATCCATCACACCACAATCTTTGTAATGTAAGTTTTTAGTATAATACATAATTGACCAGTAATGCGATACTATTTGCTCAAACATAACTTCTTTTTTTTTTTTTTTTCCACGACTAATTTGTCAATTTTTTTGTTTGCTTTCTTTGCAGTTGAGATATTAATTAATAGTCTCCCTGGGTGTTGACAAATTTAAGAAAATAGATTATAGTAATCTGACATTATGATCCATTCTTCTTAAGTCAAAGATTTTACATGTCAAACTTTGACTGTTTTTCTTTTGCTCTCTTTTCCTCTAAAGATCAGGATGATACTATTCTAGATGGCAATGAATTGAATGCTGCTAATTACAAATTAAGATTACAACTGCAATCTTGGGCGTTTAAGGTAAAGATGAAGTTGACATTAACATGAGAAATTGTTATGACTATCTTTTTTTTTCTTTTTGGTCAAAAATTGAAAAGGGAAAAAATGATAAAGGGTGTGAATCCTTTTTTATATTTTGATTCAAGACCCTATGGGTTAATTTGAGTCACAACTATATAATGTGAATGCCATATAAAATTCAGCTTTGGATATCCGATTCAACATAGAAAGTCAATTGTTCATTCAAGTTTGGTTTAATCTATTTATAAACATGATCTTGCGGAACACATGTATTCTTCGTGCTCTGTCTATTCCATATTATTTGACAAAAACAATTTGCACATTCTTTTTAAGAAAACATTAATAACCTTAATCATAAAAATATTTGTTGGAACTTCTTATGATTTAAAGGTAAATTTATACAAAAAATATTTTAAGTGATGGGACAGTCTAATTAGTGCATTTGCTTAATTAGATAGTGTTAATGTAGTAAACCACCATTCTACCCCACACAAAAAATCATCAACCAAAGGTTAATATAATCAATGTCAACGCCCACACGCAAAAACACATAGGCACTACTAATATTTTAACCTTTAAATTATTAAATATCACAAGTCAACCCCTCCTTTCTTGCATCTCTCTTTCTACCTTTTCCTCTTCCTTTTCCCGAATTTAAGTAGGACTACTAAAGTTAAAATTAAAACCACCAGATATGAACTTCCAAATTTAAACCTTTTTCATATTCCTCCCTACCCCATTTACACTTTGTTTGGATGATTGGTACTTATTGTTTCATAATGTATCGTATTATATTGTATTGTATCGTTTTTCGTCGTTACATAATGTTAGATATCAATAATTTGAAGAATTAATCTACAAGAAAAGTAGGGTACAATGTAGAGCTATTAGAAAAAGGTATGATAAAGAATAAACTATAATTATAAGATAATAAATAAAGACAAAATGAGAAAAATAAATAAGGTAACAGCGCTATAACACCAAATCGGTCATTACATAAGACTCTTCATCATTATGTAGCGATAGATATAACGATTCAATACAATAAAATTAAAGTAACAATAAAAAAAAAAAGCATTGTATTTAAACTAACAGTAATAATACAATACAATGTGTAACAACCTTCCAAACAAGCTGTTATGTTCTTTATATTCAAACATTAACTCTATCTTTCTTCTTTTAACTTCAGTCAAGAATCATTAATGATAATAATCAGCTTTAGATATATCTGTCTTTATTGAGATGGATTTCCTATCTTCTTTTTAGATGTTTTATTATTAATGTGAACCGAAAAATGTTCATACATGTGATAATATATAAACTAGAATACTCATTCATTCAGGCCACAGAAACATAGAGAATAACTCAAAATGGGAAATGGGATCAGAAAACTGAAGCTCTGTTTCTCCAAAGACGTTGGAGAAATCTCTAAGAGACGTCACGATATTGCTGTTCAACTCTCCAATCATCTCGACAACGATGGTTTAGGCCATTCTTTTTGCTACCTTTACCCGGACACATCTTTCTCCTATGACTGTTCCAACATAACCATCTCCACTAACATCAGCCAAACAACTACGTTTCCAACCATCTCTAGTGCTTCCATATCGCCCTTCATATCCACCCCTCTTTATACTTCTCTTTTCGACTTCTACCCTTATACTGACCGGTCTTCAGCTTCTGAAAGCTCATCTTTATTGTCTTCTAATCCTCTTCAGTTTATTCCTGGGAATTCTATGGCCTCTGTTCGGTCAGGTCCAATAGCCCAAGTTACTAGCTCGGGCTCAGGCCCGATCAAGAGGAGATTTCTGTCTGGCCCGATTGAGCGTAGCTCCACATCACTCCCTTTGGAGAATCAGTGGGCTAAGGGGAAAACAGGGGAAGACAGAGTACATATAGTGGTTTCTGAAGAACATGGATGGGTTTTTGTTGGGATTTACGATGGATTTAACGGGCCTGATGCTAGTGATTTTCTGTTAAACAATCTTTACTCAAATGTCTTGAAGGAGCTTAACGGATTGTTATGGAAAGACAAGTTAGAAATCTCTGAGGACTCAACGAGTGATGAAACTGATCCGTTGGTAAATTCAGGTGTTAAGTTGGAATCTTTTGTTCAGAATCAAGAATTTGATGAGATGTTGAAGAGTTTGGGAACAAATAGAGTTAAACATTTTGATGTGTTGAAGGCGTTGTCAGAGGCGTTAAGGAAAACTGAGACGTCATATATGGAGATGGCTGATATGATGATGAAGGAGAATCATGAGTTAGCCTTAATGGGATCTTGTGTTTTAGTGATGTTGTTGAATGGTAAGGGTGTTTATTTGATGAATGTTGGAGATAGCAGAGCAATTTTGGTTCAAAATCCTGAATCCGATGGCAATTTGGATCGGATAAATGAGGAAAATCTACATAGCGTTGATGCATTCTATAGAGTTGAGTCTAATCTTACTTCTTGTCAACTCACCATGGATCATCGCACATATGTTAAGGAGGTACAAATTCTAGCCTGTCTAAATAGATCAAATTTTTTTCTCATGTTTCATATACTAATTCTTGGGATTGTCTTATGAATTATTGCAGGAAGTTTTCAGGATCAGAAATGAACATCCTGATGATGCTTCTGTCATTAAAAATGATAGAGTGAAGGGTTCCTTGAAAGTTACTCGAGCTTTTGGGGCAGGTTATCTCAAAGAGGTAATTTTAAACTTAATCTTGCTTCCTGCATCTGTATTTGCAACTGCATTTCACCTGAACTGAGTAGTGTGCTTCTAATGCGATCATGTTGTGGCTGCTATTTACCTCCCTCGTGGTTTACAATATTACGATTACCTCCCTTGTGGTTTAAAATAAGAAAATTCGATAAAAAGTATTTAATTAGAAGAGTTTAATATTAGAAAGGGCAGATAGGTCAAATTATAATTCACTTACATTAAAAATAAATAGGTCAAACGAAATGTTACAAAAAAATTGAAGCAAGGGAGGTAAGCGTAATTTCGTAAACCGCGGGGAGGTTACTATTATGAAGCAAAACCTGAAGGCTGGAGGTCTCTGAAATTATACCTAAATAATTTCCTGATTTCAGTAAGCTACATTTTCTAAACGTGCTACTGCATTCGCAATTGCATTTCAACTGAACTCAATAGCATGCTTCTAATGCAATCTTGCTGTGGCTGCGACTTAACTGATTTTTTTATTTAACTGATTTTTTTATTTCACTGAGCTACATCTTTTTAACTTGCTACTGTATTTGCAATTGCATTTCACCTGAACTCAATAGCATGCTTCTAACACGATAATGTTGTAGGTGTGACTTAAACAATTTCTTGATTTACTACGCTTTCGCCCTAGTATTGATGTATTTTCGACTCGTGTGATTCTACAGCCCAAATGGAACAATGCACTTCTAGAGGCCTTCAGAATTGACTATGTTGGAAATTCCCCTTACATAAACTGCTTACCATCTGTTTACTACCATAAGCTTGGCCCTAGAGACAGATTCTTGATTTTATCTTCTTATGGGCTTTACCAATACTTCATAAATGAAGAAGCAGTCTCTCACGTTGAGACCTTCATGTCTATATTCCCCGAGGGTGATCCATCTCAGCATCTTGTAGAAGAAGTGTTATTCAGAGCTGCTAAGAGAGCTGGTAATCGTGAATACCATATCTGTACGTCGATCTGTAACTACTAATTTATCTTAGAAATTCAACTCGAGAACTTTGTTTCCGTATTTTGCAGGCATGGATTTCCATGAGTTTCTTGATATGCCACCAGGAGATCGTCGAAGGTATCATGGTGATGTCTCAATTATCATTGTATCTTTCGAAGGAAATATATGGAAATCATCTGTCTAGAACATCGATGCAAAGATAAATTTTGACCTCTTTATCATCAGAAAGGACGGAAAAGTATAGAAAAGATCAGACTAATTTTGCGGTTAACATTTGTTACCTCTTAGTGGATGTACTGTTTAAATTACAGAGGTTAAGTTGCTAAATAAGACGGAGGCAGAACCTTCTTGCTTGGATACTGTAGAAATGCCAATAAATTGCCTTCATTTTGACTTTGTATAATTTGTTCATTTGTTTCCATATCTCTTACTTATTTCTAGTCTCCAAAGTTTTTTCTGGAGAATAATTTCAAGTGCAACAAAGTTTTATTGAGTACCATATCCAAGAAAAATTCACTGAGGAATAAGGATAGTGGCATAATGCTGAAAGCAACTGATTTGAAGTCGAAATTTTGCTTGGACTTGCAATTGATCTCAAAAGTTTTACTTTTTCTTATAAATATGAAAATTCATAATTTGTGAAAACTATCATAACTTCCCGAATTATTATGCAATCTTATCAAATGAGAAAATTTTATAAATAAATCGCATATTTTCATGTTCATAAACAAAGGTATCGAAATATCCCAAGGCGCCGCAACAATATATCGCATATTTTCATGTTCCTTTTATAAATAAATGCTTGCATTTACATGTTATTACAAACTTTCAAATACATACAATTTTAAGTAGTAATTAGCTATTCTTCAATATAGTCCTCCCATATAGTACGAACAATCTCTTCACGTCGAGCTTGGGTCTTTTTTGTAAAATTTTAAATTATTCTTTTTGCAAAATTTAAAACTATGGGTCATGTATTAAATCCGAGGGTCTTCTGTAAACAGTCTCTCTACCTCCCAAGGTAAAGATAATGTTTGCATACACTCTATCCTTCCCGACCCCACTTTGTGAGATTTCACTACGTATGTTGTTATTGTTGGTCATGTGTTAATTTTTTTTAAAATTGAAATCATAATTTCAAACTGAAGCTGAAGTTTTATTCAAATGTCAATAAAACAATCACTGATTTTAAATTAGAACTTTAAAATTCAGCTCCAAATTGCATGGCGGAAATCCTTAGAAGAGGAAAGTTGAAGTTGAAACTACTGACTGGTTTTAAAATAGGATATATCCACAGACAACTAATTTAATCAGATTAAGATGTCATTTTAGCAGCTGTAAACATTTAAAGCTAGCAAAAGAGGTGACAAAAAAGCTCAAAATAATTTAATTTTGTTTTATGGCCACAAAGTATAAAGGAGGGTTAAAAACTGAGAAAGAAATAAAATAAAAAGATCCCACTAACTGCTAACAGCATCTCGGCCTTACTATTAGTTCTTGTCTTTTGGCGCTAAAGTTCCTCAGGTTTGAGTTTGCAAAATCAGTACGAAATCAAGAAACCAAAGGTATGTTTACTGCGTAATACTGGATATGAAACTGATGTACTGAGAAACATTTTGTATTTGATATGGCATTTTCATATGAAGAGTTACTTCTCATTTCTTGCACCACTTCTGAGACAATGTAGATTGATAATTTGAATACCGGCTTTATACTGCAACTTATGAAGACATTCTTTAAGATAATCGGATATAATAACATTAAATCCAAGTATGGATATGATTCTCATTTTATATCTTGATTAATTGGATCGTTTCTTTATGGATTCCTAATCCAAACTCTTAGAGATGTGTTGCCGAGTATTCCTTGATCATTTTATTCAAGAAGAGGAGTCCCTCTAATTCGATGAATTTTTCTGAAAGACCCTTTTCTTGAATATTATTCAAAAAAAATATTCGGATTGCCTAGTATTCCACCAATTAGTTTTTTTTTTTTTTTGGGTTAAAGTGAAAAAATCAATTCTCTCGTTGGGCAAACATGTGGAATGTTCCCTTTACCCCCTGTTTGGATGGTGGTTTCCCATGGTTCATTAATGTATGGTTTTGTATGAAACCATGTTTGTTTCCATTATTCTTAAAATTATGTGGTATGGTGTTGAAAAGGGTTCATTCCATGGTTATATAACCATGAAAATTTAATTTGTAAGTCTTGGTGGTTTTTCCGTGGTTACATATTTCATTTCCCCTTTATACCCCACCCCTCCACCATCCACCCCACCTTACCACTCACCCCCACTCCCCCCCTCCACCATCCACCCCACCCCACCCTACCACTATTTATCCCACAACCACCTATGCCACCCCCACCCACCCCTCCACCACCCACTACCCCTCACCACCACCCAACCCCCACCCTACCACCCACTACCCCCATCCTCATCTTTATGAAACCCTCATCCCACCTACCCCTCCACCACCCCACTCACTACCTCTCTTATTTTTTAAAGTTCCTATTTTATTATTTACTTGAGTTTTATTAATATATATAAACTAATTTAATTAAGAGTTAAGTTAGGTATTTTAGTAAACTTACAAGTTATTATACGAGATCAAAAACCAAACAATACAAATGTTATTAAACCACAACAACAAACGATACGATCTATCGAAACATTGTGCTCATTAATACTTACAATCCAACATTTAATGAACCACGGGAAACAACCATCCAAACAGAGGGTTAGGCTTCGTGTAATTGCTTGTTTCCATTTTCTATTATGGAAGAAAAGGGAAGTAGAAAATTCTTGAAGTCTAAGAGGCTAGGGTTAATGGGCTGCAAATTTGCCTATACATAGTCCATCTATTTATCTGGCCGATTCATAAGGATCTTTATGAAAATCAATACTCCTACCGTTCCAATTTATTTGTCTGGTTTTGACTTGGCATGGAGTTTAAGAAAGTAAAGAAGACTTTTGAATCTTGTGGTCTTAAACATGCTATGTGGAAAATTGGAATTAAAGAGTTGCCAAAAAGAGCAAAGACATTCTTTTTAAACGGACTAAAAAGGAAGTAAGACAAACAGATCGAAACAGAGGGAGTCAGTTTTTGTTGACATGGGGATTGTTTAAAATCTTCTTTTGAGCCGAGGGTCTATCGGAAACAGCCTCTCTACCCCCACAAAGGTAGGGGTAAGGTCTGCGTAGACCCCACGAGATTACACTATGTATGTTGTTGGGGATCCTTTAAAATATGCTGTTACCGCTTTTGCAGATAGAGGGGTATGGGTTCCCAATAGGTTGCTAATCTGTGTTGTTGCTGCTAGTCTACGATATTGTTGCTTATGCTTTTGTTAATGATCTTATGTCTAATACAAGTAAATTTTTAATTAATCTGGAACTCTTGAGATCCACAGATAATTGAAGGTCTTTTAGTAGAAGAATGAACTTGGAATTTCATTTCTTATCTATCATTTTAACAAAATTGTAGAAGTAGTTTGAAGATATCAGACTTCAAGCTAATTGTTTAACTGACATTATTAACAAAGATCACAACTTTTATAAAACTTGATTTATTGAGAGTTGCTTCTGAAGCCAATACTCCATTCTGTATCCTCTGTCTCTTATAAGGAAGAGCCCTTCGTTCGGTAGATTCCTTTTCCTGGTCTGTCATTGGCTTGTTTGTATTCATCTTTTGCTCAATTTTCCCACAAGATTGGTATGAGATTTATTGTCAATCTCTGTTTGAAGAGTGTGATTTGAGGTTTGTTTTGTGGTTCAATTTGTTTATGAACATCTTTCCATTCATGGATTGGTGAGAGTAAGTGAATGGGGGACTTTAGGTCTTTTGATAATCATTCCCTAGCTTGGAGATAATTGTGGTGGAAATTGGAAAAATTTGTGTCTCAATTGCAAATTGTTTGGTCCGTAGCATCTTTATTCTGAGAACCCTTTCCAACTTCTTGTTTTACTAGGAGGTGATGGAGTACTTTCCTGTCGAGATCATTGGCAACATATTGTCCCGGCTTGGAGCTGCAAGAGATGTTGTAGTTGCATCTTTAACTTGCCGGAAGTGGCGAGAGGCTCGGAGGAATCATCTTGATACACTTACATTTAATTCAAATGACTGGCCTGTTTATGATGAGCTCTCGAGGAGCAGGCTTGAAGTAATTATAACTCAGACAATTTTCCAGACTAATTCACTGCAATGTCTTTCAATAATCTTGAAAAACGATGTTCGGTTCTCTGCTGCTCCGGTGATTGCTTGGCTAATGTATACTAGAGATACCTTGCGCCTGTTGCATTATTATGTGGATACCCCAAACCTTAATATACTTGAAAAATGTGGTCACCAGAGTCTGGAACTGTTGGATCTGGCAGAGAATACTATTACCGGATTTGGATCTAGTTACCAAAGGTTTCCTTGTTTGAGGTCTCTATCACTGACCCATGTCCATATATCAACTTTGGACCTGAGTAATTTGCTCTCTGCCTGTCCCAAAGTTGAGGTCTTAAATCTTGACGATATGGATTTTGATACGTCTGGTCCAGAGTTCTCAATGAGACTGAGTAGTAACTCTTTGAAAGATATCCATATTGAAGCCATTCAGTTGAGAGAAATCATTTTGGAGGCTGATAGCCTTAAGAAGCTGCACTTAAAAGATTGTAACATTGGGAGTTTTGCACTTCTGAGCAATGAGACATTGAGAATCCTTGAATTGGATAATGTCGATATCTTCCCTCTTGATATTGGTGACAATGCTGAAAATCTTGAGATTGTGGAGGTCAGTAATTTCACAACATTTCGGTCCGATTTCCATCATATGATAGTAAGGTTATCAAAAGTAAGAAGGATGAGTCTATGCTTCGTTATGTTTGAAGATGACGGCGATGAGTTTGTGCATACTGAGGCTACTTCTGCTTGCTTTCCTCACTTAAGTCTTTTATCCTTGACCGATGAACTTAGACAGGAACTAAAGTGTGGATTGCTCGGATATCGTCAATTGGAAAATCTTGTTGTCTTGGAGCTTGGCTGGAAAATGATTAGTGACAGTTTCTCAGATTGGGTGGTGGAATTACTGGAAAGGTGCCCTAATTTGAGGCAGTTAGTCATTTTGGGCGCTGTCTCGGGTGTCAACACACATGAAGAATGTCATACCTTAGCTAACTTCACAACCTTCATTATAAGGCTTATGAGGAAATACTTACGTGTAGATATTCAGTTTAAATATGTATAGATTTGAGGAACTGTTGCATTGGACTTCAAATTGTCAAATATGGATAGTGCAATGAGGTATATGATCCTTACTGGTGATGGTCTTTCTGCTTATTTGGGTGATACTTCTTTTACCAGATAAATTTGTGCTTCAAGCTATTTTAAATTGACTTTTTCACTTGCGCATTCTTGGTTTCTATTTCCACAACTATTAGGCTTCAATCCAAATAGAGGTGCCTATATGAGTCCCTGCTAATCATGTTGCTCGATTTATGATTATCTTAGACGAAAATTATACATGTAAAAAGTACTAGCAATTTTCTATATTTTCTATTGGCATATAGATCTCAGATAGGTTTAAAAGACTTGATCAGAATTGTCTAATTTTATGTTGGATGTCAGGCTATTGCAATTCTCCTCCTTAAGTTAATTCCATCAATCATTCATATCTGCGCCGTGTATCAACAGATTATGCCTTTTCAGTAAGGGCGACATAATAAAATTAGTGTTTTGAATCATTTGACATTAGATATCTTTCTACTCTACTGATCATGTTTCTAAAGATATGCAGCTTACACAAGTGATGTTACTTTTACTTCTTTTTTTTTCCACCCCACCCACCCCCATGTTACTTTTACTTTAAAAAAAAAGATAAAAAAAATAAAAATAAAAAAGATAAAATATACTAAATCATAGTTTGGATTTAATTTAAGTGAATTTTACTGAACTGTATTCAGTTTTTAACGTAATTTTATAAAGCAAATATTTAACAAAAGCAGTCAGGTCAATGCAGAAGGAAGAAAAATTGGACACTGTGAGAAGAAAAAAGCAAAATTAGAGAATTGATTTGCAATTAATTTAGCCAAAGAAATTATGCATATATTTAGGTCAACTCGCTAACCAACTGGTCGAGTTTGAGAGATTAGTCGAAAGAAAAAAAGGGGGGAAGAATTAATTACTTAATTTTCGTGAGTATATCTGAACATACATAAAGCATTGGATTCCCTAAAACCTTTGAAACTGAGTTCACCTAAAGCTTGAAATGCAATAAAACCTTAGAGTCAAATCATCACGGAAGAGATACATTTTTTTTTATTGTTTCTCACTCGGTACTAGGTATTCATATTGAAATCCCGACCAATTCGAATTCGTGCTGCTTATGGCCCTTTCCTACACGTAATCTCTAGTTAGGGATAGAGAGATTCTATCCATCCCACCACAACCTTTGTTGGTGACAGTAGAGATATATATTATACATAATACCTTGTAGAATAGACAGAATTTTCATTGCTTTAACTTGGATGACTTTTTGTTTATTTTTATGTTATCAAACAAAGTTATATAAATAACAAAAGGTTAGTTCATGCTGAGGACATAATTGCTTAAGGAAATCATATAACGAAGGATTACAGGGTTGCCTTACAGGGATCACATGGAGATTGTGAGTAGCATTGAGCCATTAACCAATGACATATGTAGAATTTTGCACAAGAAATAATGTATCGATTTATTCATAAAACAATTTAAGTTATATATATTGATCGTAATATACTATCAATACTCCCTCCATTTCATAATAAGTGACATTTTAATCTCATGTACACCCTTTAATAAACTCTTGAAAAAAGTAGGAGTGTTTTTACTAACTTACCTCTAATCAAGTTTTACTGCTTTCTAGAAAAAGAAAAGGTAGTTAGTGAATCTTGACTATTTAAATAAGGATAATTTTGGAAGAATCTGCTCAAAGTTCTTGAAATCCTAAAGCACCACTTATTTTGAAAAAAATTAAAATCCCTAATATACCACTTATTATGGAATGGAGGGAGTATAATTTAGCTTGTTGTAGCAGGTTACTTATCATTTATTATGTGTTATCATTCAATGTTATTAATTTGAGTTACTTGCCATTACCTTTTAAATGACTTGATTGTGTAAATATATTCTATATTATTAATGGTGCACAGAACTAAACCCATTAACAAATCAAGTTATATACCCCATCAGTGTAAGGAGATTTCTATACTATCAGGTCGATTTTAGATATTGTAGCAAAAAATCTGTTTTATTTTTATAATTACATATCCCTCATTTTAATTAAGGTGACTTACCTGTAGAAATTTTTTGAGTGACCTAAAAGTGTAATAAAAAAAAAAAAAATACAAAACCCATATATAAAACTTAAAACTTTTTTTAAAGACTATGTTAGTTTGGGTTGAGCTGTCTGATCAGGTCTAATAATTTCATGTTTCAAATCAATAGTATTTACTTAAAACATTATTCAAGCAGGACAAATTGAATACGTACAAGGAATGTTTTTTTCATGGAAAGAATATTATTTGTATATATATTTAGTGAACTTTTTTGGACGAGTGATGTTGAGTAACCCATTGTACAAGTAAGGTGTTTTACCAACGGCATTGACTTTAGCTAGAATCTCTCTTCTTGATGATTAAACCATCCATCAAACGATATGCAATGTCAAAGGAACTTAAATACGCGCATTTCCTTGGATACCTATGAGTCATCATGTCAAACCATTATATTTTAAATAATACAGAAAATATTTTGGTTTATTTAAATGAAAAAATAAAGGAAATAAAAAGATTTGATCACTTGCATGCATCTTACGAGGAGTAGATTTTGCCGAGAAAAGCTACTCCCTCCGTTCACTTTTACTTGTCATATTAACTCATATTAATTAATGCATATTTTTATTGGATGAAAAAATGATTTGAAGTGAGTATTTAATATTATGGGTAAAACAGAAAGAAAAAAGTTATCTTATCTTGATATGCGAAAAATGACAAGTAAAAATGAAAATTTATTTTGAAATAGTGAATAAGTAAAAGTGAACAGAGGAAGCATATCACATCCTTCCTTTTATTCCCTTTGGTCATATACATTATTGCATTAATTCTTCTCCCCAAAAATAATAAGTCGTCTCCTTAAGACCTCAACCAAATTTTGACATAAAATGGATAATATTCATATACATCGGACTCAAATCTACAAGATAATAACATCTATTATATTAAATAAATATTTTGGCAACATCATATTGATGACCTCGTAGCACAAAATATAAAGGAAATGACACGGCTGTATCTCCCATAAAACATAAATATTCATTTGACACTATTTTTTAAATTCAGCTACTTGAATGCATGAATTGTATTTGCCCATCTTCGAAAGCACAAGTTCTTGAAATATTTATGTGCATCACAAAGAAAGAAAGTACACTGGCACTCACAATGAAATTAATCAAGGGCAACGGTAAATACCCATACAAAAGGAAAAAATGTTTCTAAATAAACTGCATGCTTATCTAGAAATAGTCTATAAGAGAAAAAGTAAATTTAAGAAAGGAAAAGAAAATAATAACAAATAAAAATCAACATATCCAGATAGAAAAGTAAAGAAAATTAATGGGAAATGTAACGTAACTATATATTTCTTCAGTTCTTCTCTACTTAGAAGAAAAAACAGAAAAAGGGAAGAAGAAAAAACAGAAAAAGGGAAGAAGCAAAATACAAATTAAATGAGCACTCTCTATTCTAATAATAAAGATTAAGGGTACGTAACTGGTTAAAGATCGTTTTTTGCGTAAAAAAGATCTATTCTTTTATTAACTGATTTATGTATCAAATTTCATTCACCCCCACAGTACTTGGGAATTAATGAAATATCCAAAATTCTCACCTCTATTCATCAGTGTTGGCAATGTAATTTTCTCGATTTATTGATTCGCAGATGCAAATTTTCCTGAATCGTTGTGGTGAAAATTGTTTCGAAATCAACCTGGAAGATTAATCGCCGGGAAGCTGCAGCTTTTCTTTTTGTATTAGTTGTTGGCCTGCTTTTCTTGGGTACTCGAGGACATTTTGTCATTCTTGGGATTTTATGATCCAAAGAAGTTGGAGTTCTAAATTCATCATCATCTTCATCAGCTATCTTTGAACACGATGTGTTTTCACAATAATTTTCCTGAAATTTTTTCTTCTTGATGTCATCATAAAAATCTTGAAGCTCGACTTGATCACGATTATTTGATGCAGTATTACGTGGACATGATCCATCTAGATCGTACAACTTTTGTAGTGGTAGTACTATATTTTCACTGGATTTGATCTCTTCCTCATTTTCCATTGTTTGGAAATAGTCTGAATTTGACATATCAAAATTCAAGAACCCAAAGCTGATGGAATTCTTAGCACATCAAGATAACTATATTTCCAGAGCTTCTACAAATTTTGGATGTAATATATGTGTATGGTTTGTTCAGGTGAAGAGGAAAAAGAAATAGAAGAAAGAACTAAGGTCTAAGAAGGTTGTTGGAAAAAAATAAGGCAAGGTCTAAAAAGGTCAAGCTTATGAAGGATCCAATGCACACAAACTCTAATATAAAGTGCTCTTTTTTTTCTTTCTTTCTAAGCGAAATGAATTATCTTACTACTGTATACATTGACATTGTAAAATCTTTTTAACAAGTTAGCTACTTGTTATTTTACTAAGTTAACAATCAATATTTAAATTTAACAATCAATATTTAAATTTACATATAATTATCTTATAGATGAGGGCCATGATTGCACCGAGTAATAGTAGGAGTTAGGCGAGGGATAGGCGTGTGGGGGTCGGCGTGGGGGTAGGGAGTTAGTGTGAGGGGCTGAGGATTAAATGCAAATGACTTTTTTATCATTTGTCCCCACAGAGAACCAAAATGCAAACGACTTTTAACCACACAATTAACAACAACAACAACATACTCAGTATAATCCCATAATATATGATGACGTTTGACTACACAAAATTTAAAAATAGAAGAAAGATTTTTGAAAGTTGAGTCTCAAACAAATTGATATTATAATATAACTATATATAAGGGGTATCTTTGATTTTGGTAGTCCTCACGGGGACACAAGTGGAAATCCACTGTTGTTGTACTTCATGAGCTATTATTAACAAAGTGATAAAATGTGGGTCGCCTTGTGGTTAGTGGATGATGTTGATGGTTATTTTTTTCTATGCTCTTTGCTCCTGCTCTTTTTCCTTTTTTTGGTAATAATTGCTAATTTGAGGACTTTTTAGTTTTTAAATACCCAAAGAGGTATAAGAGTTGTGATATCAATTATTCCCTCGAAATTGTCTCAAAATAATTGTAATTTAGGAATTCAAGACTAAAGTTGATAATTATTTTCAATCATATTATTAAATTTTAAAAAGTAATTCTTTTTAATATTGCTCAATTCTCAAAAAACATTTAATAAATAAGGATAACTTAGTAAATTATATTTTGTATTTTTATTTTTCTTAATGGTGTGAAAAGAACTAAAGCTACCTTTAAAAACCCTTAAAAGTTTAAATAAAGTCTGAATTTTTATTTGATGTACTTTTTGTTGACACCCAATTTTGTCCCTCCTATATAATTTAATTTTATTCACTTGGGCGTCTAAATTTACTGACGAGCTAAATACTTTATTTTTCACTATTTTTTATTACTACTACTATTAATATCATTATTTTTATTTTCAACATTATGAGCATTACTTTACCGCAAATTTTAAACGGTTAGTCATCGTTTCATTTTCGGGTTCGGACTCGTCAAATTAATTACAAGACAACACTTTGCTAAATCCTTATTTTTTACATATTAATTGTCTTCACATATCATATATTATACTATTTATCAAATTAGAAGCCCAAGAATAATTAAACAGCGGAGGAAGGACCAATATTTTTCAGCCAAATTAATGGCCCAAAATACAAATACAATACTACTTCCCTATCCAAATAAACAACCCACATTTTTCGGACCAACAGACAGCCCAACAAATTTTCGGCCAGCCCACCTTTTTAAACCCATTACCCGACCCGACCCGGTCCAGCCCACCTTCCCAAACAAATTATCAACAAAACCTAATCTTCTCTTTTTCTTCAACCCTACTCACCCGCCTCCCTCTCTTTCTCCTCTCCTTCGTCCCTCACTCTCTCTCTCTCTTCTCCACCGCCCCACCTACCTCTCACCTCCGCTCTCCCTCTCACGCTCTCTCCCACTCTCCCCTGTCCCCCACGTTCTCTGCCATCTCCACTTCCCCTTGTTCCCCACGCCGCTCCTCTCTCTCATACGCTCCTCTCATCCTCACTCTATAAATTTAGAAGGATTACTCAGTTGTAAGGGGGTTGGAGATTAAAAACATTATTTCTGTTTGCTCTCTTATTATTTCGAAGTCGAGTATAAAAAAATTGGTGAATTGAACAACGATGGGACTCTTTTTTCACATTTTTCAGTTACGAGGAAAAACGGAGTTCTTTCCAATGGCCATAGCATCATTCTAAAATATAGCCAACATATCACTCTATTTTCCTTTTGGGTCTGAAACTTTAGTCATTTAATCGGGTTCGGGTTCATTCGAGGTCGAGCATAGATCCGAGACCTCGACATCCCATTTCACTGTACACAAAACAGGTCAGTGCCATCCCCTTCTCTCTTGTGGCTTCGTTTCGATTTTGACATGTATTTGTGATTCTTTGTTTGTATGGGAAATTTGAGTTTCGAATTGGTTCTCTGTTTAATGTTGGTATGCTCATGTTTTAATGGGGCTCGGGTTGCACAATTTAATGGCTGATAGTGTATATACGCATATCTTAGTTAAATTTCGGTTTGTTAGTATTTAGAGAGTCGCATAAGTTCACGTTGATTAGTTAAGCCGAAGGTGTTTGTTTTCTAGTTTGGCACGTTCGCACGGATGAGGCCTGTTTGGTTAGTTTAGTCACCAGTTAGCTCTATATCGAGATGACTTTGTGTTTAAAATCAGTGTACCCCATATGTTAATTCAACTCACTCGACTTGACGTTTATGTGCGTTTGTTTGCAAAATTGGCTTTGGAGGATTTGATGTCCTCCTAATACGTGTTTGTAGTTATTTAGTCTTGATTATGTTCAAAAGTTTGAGTTAGAATGATCAGGTATGACTAAGATATTGAACTTTAGCTCTAATAAAGCATGATATGAATTTGGTTTATTGCCTTCATACCGAAAACCTAATCAAGGTTGTAAGATAGTCAATTATTCCACTTGTCTATTGAAATTTAGTTTGATTATGCTCCTTCCCCTTTCAATCTTGTCTCTTAAGCTATTTGAATGAAGTCGTGCGTTAGTTAAATGATTGGAGCATTCGAATTTGAGTATCCGAAGAGGTTTGAAGGTTGTTTAAAGTTCAAATTTCCTTGGCGCGGAGTCACCATTTTAACAAGTTAATCTACGAGTGATGATATCGACGGAAGGTTTGGTAGTCTAGTTTGAAATCTTAAACGATGTTTCAAACCAATGCCAAACCTGTTAACCATCAGGAAACTGTTAGGAAATTGTAATGATCTAGGTTGAATAGTTTAAGGCTTTGATGAGGTTAATTAGGTTCATTTCGGTAATATACTTGAATATAGTGATTTGTTTAGTTACGCAGGTCTTTGTGTGGTTGTCAATTGGAATTGCGACTTATTAATAAAAGCTTGCAGTTCTAGGTACCGTAGATGTTGCGATCAATTACCCTTCTTAAGATGTTCGAATTGTAATCGTACATGTATTCTCTCTTAATGTTGTTGTATGATCCCTCGTTCTACTCCGAGCATGCTTGTAATCCCTATTTATCCGGTTTACATCCCTTTCTTTCCGAGTCGTGATGTGTAAAGCTCGCATCCTCGCTGGAAAGGATTAAACCGCGCGGGAGAATCTGATATAAACTCTTATCTCTGATTTGGTTTCATATAGTATAAGGATAGGTGCTTGAATGATCCCCTGGCCGACATGCGGAATATACACAAATATACGCTTTATATATATCATTATTGATCCATTTTAAGGTCATGTTTTACATGATTAACCTTGTGTATTGAATGTATACTAATCCTTTCCTTTCATTTTATGCATGATCTTCACATACGAGTCCGAGGGATTCGTCTTCCGCAGTCAACGAAACATCACTCCGCCCTCTCGTCGTCTCAAGAAAGAGAAAGGAAAACAAAACAAGCCGAGCCCAATAAGGCAACAAGAAGAACATTGCGTACTTTAAAATAGTCCTCGAATCATTTAAATCATTTCTACCTTTTTACTTTATTTCTGCTTGTGCATTTAAATTGAAATTACGTTACTAATATTTTACTTGTTGCCATTTGTTTAGATTAGGCGAACTTTAGTGAATCTAGTCGGGTTGGCTTTAGTAAATGGGTAGGATGAACCAACAATTAATTCCATAAGTTTCATTTTGTCTTTCTTTTGTGTTTAAGTTATTTATAGTATCCATAATATTTACTTCTAGAACAATTGATCTTTAAATAGTATATTTTGAATTAAAGGAGTTATGTCTTATTCATTACTATCTTAGAAATTTCAAAATATCACTAAATATGCAAACATAAAATCAAAGGTATTTTATAAATAACTCTCTAAGTTTTGAACCAATTATGTATATTTTTAGCCAAACATAGTTAAATAAAGAGAAAGAAATTCACATCTTTATAAAAGCAAAGCTAGATTAAGTTTGCATCTATATTATTAATATTACTTTAGTCCAAATTCAAATTTGTTGAAATCTATTACTTATATGCAAATCATTACATTTCTTTTTAAATTTACTTTCAATGGTATTCGAAGTTCCCTTTTTATGCCAATTGCTATATTTATTACAAATCTTATTTCAAATAACATTATTGTATTTTCATTTGAGCATTAACAATATTTACAAGCATTTTTAAATGGCATCATTATATTCTTTCTTCAAAACTTTAACAACATTTATAAGTCATATTTTAAAATAGCCGTTAAGGTTCTTCTTGTATACAAACCATTATATTTTCTATAAGTCTTATTTTGGACAACATTATTATATCTATAACTTTAGCCATACTTACAAAGCTACTTTCTTTTTCTATAATACTATATTTACACTTAGCCTAATTAATTATAAGTCCTATTTCGGCTAACCATTGTTAATGGGTCTTAAAGTGATGCTAATACCTTCCCTTTAGACTAATTGAACTACCTAATCTTAAGTTTCGTGCAAAAACAGCCTTTAGAGAAATAACTTTAATAAATTTAGTGTCCTAATTCACCATAACTAATTAGGTGGCGACTCCTTAAAACAAAAAAAACAGGAATCACCAATATGTCATACTCTACTTTAGCCCGGGTCAAAACGGGGTGTGACACTTTTTATATCATAATTTGGAATTCGAATACATAAATTTACCTATTAAAAGACGATATTAGAAGCGGAGCCATAATAGTTAACATTATTTGAAAAACATTGCAGGTAGAATATAATACAATTTACCTATGTGAATCTATAACACTAAACAAATTGTAAAGGGAAGTGACTTTTCAACATGATAAGCTTAGGACAAAGCCGTTAGATTAAACGTGAACCTTTATCATTTATTGGTTAGTCATACCACGGCGTGTGAAGTTCACGTGATATATTTTCCTTCTAGGTTATTCATAAGAAATTTAATAAATATGCATTAAACGCATTAAATGATATTAGATCGTTTAATAGGTATAAGCCTCATCTGAAGTGTGCACATATAAATTTGGCTACTGAAATATGATATTCTCAAAAACTTTCTGTAAAATGAAAACAGCGAGAGCTTTTATGCTATACATACATTTGAAAATAAAAAGAAAGTCTATAATAAGAAAATTGTTCTTTTTTTAACTTTCAAGTACTTTTGTATGATATAGCATGTTAGAAGTCTTTAGAAAATATTAAACTACTTTTCGATAACTTGATGCAACAAAAACAATAAGACAAGTATTGAATACTTTTTAAAAGCAATCGCAAATTTAATTTTTAATATACGCCCAAACGGCACTAGTTTATGTAGCTATAGATCATCTCATTAGGAATAAAATGAGAAGTTTAAAGTTAATTGTTATTATAAAAAGGTGATAAAACCGAAAACCAATATCCTTATGTACAAAATTACTTCCTCCTTTTTTAGCCTTTTTTTCATGAGAGGGCCTTTCCTTCGGTCTCATTCAAGGCCTAATAAAGGGACTTTCCTTTTTGGCTTTTGGTTTGTAGGTTTTGTCTCTTTATTTCCTTTGTAAAGTAATCGAAAAGAAACCAGAATCAAACAAAAAAAAGTTTCATAAGCAAATATTAGCGTAGTAAACAAGAGAGAATGTTGATTTAGAAAAGATACAATAATTTTCAATTCTCCGACACTTAGGCGTCCATTACGAGGGTAACCGGTGGATCAACTTTAAGCTGAGCTTCTAGTGAAAAACTAAAGCCCTACCTTATGTAATAAAATTTCGTTGCTTTGTAATAACTTGGTTTTTTCATTACTTCAGCTTTGAGATGAATTTAGCCACTAAAGACAAGCTCAATAAGCCTTTTTGAGCGGTGCTTTCGCAATTAACTTTAAACTTATTCAGAAGAATGTCATGTAAATTAGAATAAAAGGAGCACTTGAATATTTTGTTGGGACCAAAGGTGAAAATATGTAACGATGTTTCTGTTGAAACTCGGTTCATAAAGTGCCAAATGGAAATTAAAATTCTGTGCAAACAATATTTGTTACCATGAGCAAGAGTAGGATGGATAAAGATGAAATGGAAGCTTGGAGTCCTGTGGCAACAATCGAAGATATTCACAAACGCCTTACTCGTCCTCCTCAACAATCTTCGTCCTCTCTCATCGCACCTCATCTGTAATTCATCCTTTTCTCTCTTCAATTCAGCTTATTATTATTATGCATAATGCATTTGCAAATTGCTTAAATCTAGATGTTTTTGTTATTCACAGGTACGAATTACAGCATCACAACTCTTCACTATCGAAATCGAACTTAGATACATCTCCGTTACAGAAATGGAGAAAACTTACTCCTCCTCAGCAATCTTCGTCCTCTGTTATCGCACCAAATCTGTAATCTATTGCTCTCTTCAATTCACCGACTTATCCCTACATCTCAATTTATGTATCACCTTACCTTTAGGATTTCGAGATTCAAACAAGTTTTTCAGTAACTTTTTCATAGTCTTTTGAATTGTCAATTACTGTGACTTATAGTATTTTTTTTTATAGTTTCCAAATATGTAAAGTTTATTTCAAAAAAATTAAAAATTCCATGGCCAGATTCACGAGGAAAATAAAACAGTTCGATTCTCGAAATCCAAATTGTGTCAGATAAATTGGGACAGAAGGAGTTTAATGCAACTGCAAAGTGCTCATATGAAATCTGGATATTATTTTTACCACAGGTCCGAATTACAGCATGATCACTCTTCGCAGTCGAAGTTAGATACATCTCCGTTACAAAAAAGGAGAAAATCAAGAGTTGTTAAAGTAACGAATAATGAGAGAATAGAAGACTACTTCGATCTATCTCTTCTCTCTACAATTCGCGCGAAAATGAAGAGCTCATTGAAGAAACAAATTAGAAAGATGAAAGTAAAGAGCGAATTCGAGGAGTTTGCGTGGCCTGTAGGAGATCATGATTCCTCTGAGGTGTTCTCAGAATGTAAGAGAAGAACAGATGAAGCAATTGTTGATCTCAAAAACGACGACGATTCGTTTGGGGAAGGTGAAGAAAATCATGTGAATGGTGTGGATCCGTTTCAACGGTTTGAATCAACGGCACTGATGCGGTTCAAGAGATGATCAAACAAAGTAAGGATGGCGCCAATATTTTTTTTTGGTTTGAAAACAAAAAGTGGTTATGACTGGTTAGACACTCGCAGAATGCAGCAACAATAAATGTTAAAGTCACCAGATTGCATTAGTAATGGGATTCGGAATATCGAATTGATTAATCAAAAGAGAGATTCAACAACGAAAAGGAAGATCGATTCTTTGGGATCCTTCCTTTCTTCAAACAGTACGAAAGGAATGGAATCATGCCGATTCCCGAAATGCCTTTCGGGATATTCCTCAATGTCAAGAATAGTGGAGGATTATAAGTCGGCAAAGAATGAATTTTTTTTTTCTTATTGTATGTTTAGATTTTCTTTAAAATCACAAAATCGAATCAAACCAATAAACATGTATCTTATTTGATTTGGTTTGATTGTAATAATTGAAAAACCGATTATATTTCGGTTTTAATAAAAAACCAACCCAAACCAAACTATGAACACCTCACTTCCACATTATTAATATATTAGTAGTATATTTCTCATCCAAATCACAGCAGATATAAAAAAAAAAAAAAAAAAAAAGCACCCCATAGTTTTGAATCTCTTAGTCTAAAAGATTTGGCACTCTCTTTTCAATCATGTCAAGCTAAAAGAAACCGACCAATCTGAACAAAGTAAATGTATCAGCCAACTCTATATCGCCTCTACTTTGAAGGTAAAGCCACATTTTTATATATTTTTCCCCTTAAAGAAAAGAGTTCCAAAGTTAAAAAGTTTTCAGAAAACAGAAGTAAACCCAAAGTTGATTTTGCACATCCTCAAAAGAAAAGAAAAAAATAGATTTAAACAATAGTTTCAAACACTCCAGAAATATTCGATGAAAGGAAGACTCTGATCCCCTCTACTCGATTGATAACCCTTCACACTACACAATGTGCTAAAAACTACATGGTAAATCATAGTCTTAACCAGGCTATCAATGCCAATGCACCCTGCTGCCAGATACAACTCCATGTTCAGGAGAAAATGTTTTTGGCACATCAATATTCATTCATCTAATACATGGAATAACATAACATTACCATAGTGCACGAGCGGATCTATAAACAAAAATCTTCCATTTCCAGAGACAACTCCTGCGGCTACAACATGTGATTGCTAAATTAAATGATTTGCTATTCATTATTTATTTATTTATGCAACTTACTGGATATACACTTCGGAGCTAATAGGAATACAAAAATGAACCAAAGGACAACGACCAAAGGAGAGCTCCAACAGCTAAATCATTGACATACAATGAAACCAACGTGTATTATGTAGGGCAGTCCTTTGAAGCAGTACGTAACTTGAAGGAAAAAAAAAAATCTCAGCTAATAGAGAGAATCTTTTCATAGCCATAACTGAAATACACGTTCTCAAGGACAAAACCGTAGTTAATTAAACTAATAGTAACTAGTAGTATCTTTTCAGGCTTAAAGAGGTTCCCGACCAGCTTCTGTATCGACAAAAGTGGGGTCGTACATCTCATATTCATAATCTGCGTCAAGGTCCTCCATTGTTCTGCCAAATACAAACTGCTTTGTTCCCATAGTTGTGAAAGGCATCAGACCAAAAGCTCTGGCAGTTTTTATCTCCCGGGCAATCTTTCTTTGAGCCTTGGCACTAATTCCAGTCTATATATGAGCAAAAAGAAAGAATAAGAAACATTTCACGTATTCGGTCATCAAAATTAGTCAATAGATTTGATTACGAACCTTGCTCCTCTTGATGAGGATTCCAGCCTCCGTGATGAAGTTAGCTAGGAACCTCACATTCTGTATTGCAAAATTGTCAAGCGTATAAATCAGATAACTCAGTTAAGAGTCAGAAGGTTCACAATGGGCCATAATTACAAGGCAATAATTGGGAGGAAGACACCACTTTTATTATTGTAACCAACATCTCAGTACTTGGAACGTGCTATTTAGTAACAATAAACTAACCAGCAGAGAAATTTGAGACCAAAATATAAAATAAGCAATATACATGCTCGAGGGTGTTTCCACAGATAGACACTGGGGTGCATATACGGATACATTTTAAAGCCATACATGGTCAAAGTGATGCAGAACCAAGAATACCAACCCTGAAATCAGCTTTGCGCAAAACTTCCTCTGTCGTAGTCTCAAATTCATCCCATTTTTTGGGCTTGCGAACTCCTGGTTTTTTAAGATCAAGATCCTGTAGATAATAATGAAAAGCTTAGAGGTGGAAATGACAGCACCATAGAGAATCCAGTGAAAAAGAGGAGAGGTTGAGTTATGGCGACAAATTAATGTCATCCATAATTTTGCTCTTGCCACAGAGAATGAAGCATCAATACGAGGTGTACAAGGAAATAAGCACTTAGAGCATACAATTCTAGCACAGCCCAAACATTTGAACATTTGATGGAAGCTGTTGAAACGCCACGGGTGCAAGATATCCAAAAACCATAGTGAGACATATCCTCCTATGGAAATGACACTCAAGATGCTAAAAGCATGCAAGAAATGCTACCTCATTACTCATACCTTGAGTTCATAAGTGTTCCCGGGCCAAAAGGTCATATCGGCTCTGTAAGCATAGTCATCTTTATCTACTTCATCAGGATCAAACTCAAAATATCTGGCAGCTTCCTTCAGCTTACCATCCATCCCATCTGATAATGTATCAAAACTCTCATCCAGACCATCAAGGATACTAGATCTATTTCCAGAACTGAACGTGGAACCCGGACCAGATCTATCATAAGACTTTTCAGCCCTATCGAGCTTTCTGAAAAAGGAGTTTGGACTTGGCCTGTTTCCCGTATTATCACCAAAAATTCGTCTTTGAAAGTCTTCAGCAGACTCAAATGAGTTGGTGCTTTGCTTATCATCAGGGGCTGTGTAGAGACAAGGAAAGTTGTGTCCATTACCAGGGTGTAGATAAAGAGAAAATGGGTATACATGAAAAAGATGGTGATGACCAATGATGAAGAAGCACATAATTCCACACTACAGAAGAATCAGATTAAAGCTAGAGCGTCTGGAAGATAACATTAGCGATATCAATTAGGATTGTCCAATATGAAAGGCAGACAATTTACAAAGGATCAGTGTAGGACCATGTTAGAAGTCTTTCCATTGTTCACTCACAGGATGCCCATTGTCATTGCGTCTTCAACGTGTTCAGCTGTTTACAACTCCTAAACAATTTTATTTTTTTGAGAAATTAACTCCTCAACATTTTTTCCTGAGTGATCTTGGAAGATGTATAATAAATAACCAAAATGAGACATCTACTGCCTGACAATAGCATTGTCAAAGGCTAATTTAAGATGTGTCAAATTCCTGAAGTTCAAAAAAAAAAAAAAAACTCAGGGAGGGTCTTTCGGAAACAGCCATCCTACCTTGGTAGGAGTAAGGTCTGCGTACACTCTACCCTCTCCAGACCCCACGTTGTGGGATTTCACTAGGTTGTTGTTGTTGTTGTTGTAGGGAGGGCGTTTCACATAGCTTAAGTTGCGCTTCAGTGTAGGCAAGACAGTAAGCCGTGGGCCTCCTTGCGCATGAGTTCTAGTTGAAGCAAGCGGTACTAGAATATAAATATAACTGGCAAAGAGCTATATTAACCGTTAAGGAAAACATTATGAATAAATATGCTACTTTTTTATTGGATAGCACATATTTTTACTTTTTTCCTTCATTGTGCCTTTTTTTACTGAAGCCCACATTTCAACTGTGCTTTGTGCATAAGGCCCCAATAGACTTGGAACGCTTTTTAAAGCTTTTTGTCTTTGACATCATTGGGGATA
Source organism: Lycium ferocissimum (assembly GCF_029784015.1). Lineage (NCBI taxonomy): Eukaryota > Viridiplantae > Streptophyta > Magnoliopsida > Solanales > Solanaceae > Lycium > Lycium ferocissimum. Next base: position 8,158,583 of record NC_081344.1, on the reverse strand, counting down.
ACAAGGTTGGCAGTTAACTTTAGAAGATTGTTAAATATTTTTAAAACTTTAAGTCCCGGATGTTACTTATGTTATGCTGACAAAGAGACTATGAATCACCTTTTTGCACTGTGCCGTCACTGATAAGCTTTGGAAATTATTTCTCAAAATGATTGGTCTCAAATGGTCCATACTAAGTCTACAAGTGAGCTGCTGAAGTGCTGGAACAACATTGGGGAGCTTGAATATACATATGGAGGGAAAGAAGTGCAAGATGCTTTGAATGCTTTATAGGAAGTGGCAATTCAACACCGAAAATCAATATGAATTGTATATTTTTATTTCATTTTTAGTGTACAGAGAGCTTTTTAGTAGATCCAATCTTTATTAGAGATTATAGAGTCCTTGTAAGATGAACAAGTACACCTTTTTGCTGTTTTGGACTGTAAATATGGCTCCAGCACAAGCCCTCGTGCTGATGATTAATATATTGTAACCTTTCTAAAATAATAAACCTACCTGAGAGTGAGATGATAGCCTAAGGTAAGTCTCGTAAGTGACCCTTATTTGTCTTTTGTTCTCTGAGTTTTACTTTTCTTCCCACTTTTCTTAGACTTACATTTATGAGATGATTCACATCTTATTCAAACACTTTTCATCCAAGGAAATCAGGCAAGGAGGATCTTCCACTTTAAAAGTCATAGCTTTAGTATTTGGCCTCCTCAACACTTTTTTGTTTCTGGAAATTGGTATATCTGTATTCACTGAAGCACTACGAAAGTGCTTTTACAGATCTCGCACCTAAACGCCCATTCTCCTAGAATTTAAAAGTTATTCTCACACTCAGCTCATTCTTTTTATGCCAAAAGCAACAAGGAGAATTGTTGCTCGGAAACACAATAGTATTGTACACACTTTTTTGGAAAGATCGCGCTCGGAATTATTGGCAAGAATGTAATGGTTGTACAGAAGAGGGAGTAGGTCTGATTCCAACAAGTAGCCTTCAAAAAGTTTAAGGATAAACCAAGACAGGAAGAAGAGTAAGACAGGAGAATTTTAATATCATGCTACATCAATTTGTTAAACATCATATTATGGGTCTAGATACTTTAATGGCCAAACCTTTAGCTTATTTATCAGATTATTTTAATTATTTTTTTAATCAGAAACAGTTTAGAGGATATCCCTCAAGAGCATCTGCTAATATGCATCATCAAAGGTATTTTCTCCCGAAGCTTGGATATATTGCTCTTAGTTGAAATCTTCCATTTACTCAGGTCAAATGTTATACATTACATGTTAGAGAAATCATAGGTTCACAAGCAAGGAAAACCTCAATCTACTATTTTCCGTTTAGATAGTCTAATATTCTATATTAAATTGTGTGATCTACCCCTTTTATGGTCTGGGGAGGGATTGGGGTCGCTTTTGTTTAGCATTTTAGTCCATAACAAGGCTCAAAGATCTCCGGTTGGATTTGAAATGGATCAGGTATGGCATCCGTTTACGACGTGGGTGGGATTAGCAATTTTCTATATTCTGTTCAATGGTAGAAAATACACATCAGCAGGGGTTTATGGGAGCACTCACAATGTACAACTCCTACAAATTGACATCAAGACCTTGGAATGCTACAAAGGAACATGGAAACTAAGGATCAAGTCGAAAAAGGTCAAGAAGATCAAATTGGAAGCAGATTTCTTGGCATTCTCTTATCCGTGGCCATGATCCTCAACAGTGGACACGCTTTCGAAGCTGGAGGAATTCCATCGTGACCATGCCTTGCAACAACAGTGGACAAGCTTGCATAGCGGGACTCATTCCATTCATGACCACAATTCACAACGGTGAGCACAATGACATAAATATATACGTGGCCACATTTCAAACTACCAGTGGACACTTCGTGTGCTTCAGATTCGCATGGAGAGGAACCTTTTCGTGGAAGACATCAAATCTGTGTCCACGCTTTGAAACAACCGTGGACACTTTTTCAAGGCACATTCATCAAGTTGCCGGTTTTACAATCGCCAATTAAGGCTCATATGGCCATTTCTGCAACAGGTCTAACAGCTACTACAATAAATAGTACTCCCTCCGTTTCAATTTATGTGAACCTATTTCCTTATTAGTCCGTGCCAAAAAGAATGAACTCTTTCTATATTTGGAAACAATTTACCTTTATGCAATGATTTATAGCCACACAAAATCTATGTGGGACTCCTTTAACACCACAAGTTTAAAAGTCTTCCCTTCTTTCTTAAACTCCATGCCCGGTCAAATGGGTTCACATAAATTGAAAAGGAGGGAGTATAATCTAGGGTTTATTCCTTAGTTAGCCAGTTTTTGGATGATAAAACGATTGTACTCCTTGTATAAAGTGTTAGGGTTTATTCCCTTGTATCTCTCTTTGAACATTGCTTGAATTTATCATTATATGGATTCCATTTACAAGTTCAATATCTTCTTCTTGATTGGTTCTAACTAATTAAATGATACTTTAATTGTTAGGATATCATTTCTTTTTTCTAGAAGTCTATTCCCCCTCCTTGTTTGTTGATTTCTTGTTATCTTGTTACTTCAAACATTTAAGATTGGTATCATTATGATTCTTGGATCCTCCTCAAGCTAAGGCAACTTATTTTATACTACTGGATGAATTGGAAAATAATGAATATTTCATGCCTATTTCCCCTCTTCAAATTAACAGCTATTGGGAAAAGGAGGTGACATTATATCAATCAGCAAAAATGCAGTGTCCTATAAATTTGTAAACTACCAAGCAGATACTTCACTTTGAACATCAATTCAAAGTTTTTATCTTTTTGCATTAAAAAAAAAAAACTAAAACTTGCAGATTTTCAGTTATAAAAATAGCAAATTGACTATGGAATTTGATAGAGAACTGAAAAATAAATAGTCCTAGTACGTACCAAAATTTGGAAGTGCAGAAAAGGTTCTGAAAACTTGAGAAGAAGAAGAACGAGATAGGTAAGCATTTAAGACACGTCGGACAAGCTTCATCTTTGCCGTAGATGAAAAACGGGATTTGCCGATTTGATTTGCTATTTGGAAATTGGAACAAATAGTGTGTGTACTGTGTTAACTCAATTCTAAACGCTATAAACTAAACGGCTTTCAAAATGGGCTTTGGGCTGGGGTAAGTAATTGGGCTAGTTACATATCTGACCAATGGCAATTCGCGCGAATGTCCCATCCTTGGGATGGTCTTTAATTTTTTTAGGTCTTTAATTTTTTGAAAAATAACATAGGGTACCTAATTAAGATTTTTTATTACAAAATATATAAGTAGTTTTTCTTATTTGCAAAACATAACGATATTTTCCGAAACATGACAGATTTTCATATATTTTTCATTTTTTATTGTTTTTTTCAGAAAAAAATTATTTTAAACTTTTTTTAAAAAAAAAATAATTTTTATATTTTTTTTTTTTTTGCTCAAAGGCTTAAAAAATTACCTCAATTTTTTTTGTATGAAAGCTGTATGAAATGTGTATGTGTGAGTGGAATTTTTAATACAATTTTCATATACAAAATTGTGAGCGAAAACTTTAAGCCTTGAATGTTGTACGAAAGTTGTTACAATGTTGTTGTAGTTGTATTAATTTTTCAGAAACCTAATATGAAATTTATATACGAAACATGTGAATAAAATTCTAAGTCTTGAGCGAGATATACACATTTCATACCATTCTCATATATAAAATTTTGAGCGTAAAGTTTAAGCCTTGATTGAGATATACACATTTCATACGTTTTTCATACACAAAATTTGAGCGAACTTTTTAAGCCTTGAGCAAGATATACACATTTCATACATAAAAAATTGAGTGATTATTTTAAGTCTTGAATGTTATATCAAAGTTATATACAATGTTGTTGTAGTTGTATTAATTTTACAGAAATCTAACATGAACTTTATACATGAAAATGTGAGCGAAAAAAAATTTAAAATTTTTAATATATATATTAAAAAAAATTAAAATAAAGCATGTTTTGTATAGAGTTTGTAATGTTATGTTTTGTAAATAAAAAACTATCGTCACATTTCGCAAATATTTCTCCCTAATATGTATATATACGTACTTTACCCTTAATTTTTTTCATTCCGCACTTTAAGTAACAAAAAAGTGGCCCTGATATCAAAAACACACACAAAAAAAAAAACAAAAAATTGGATCCATGACCTAATTTCGCAAGGCAAGGTTTCACAGAAACTATGCCTTATCAGGCAAAGTTACTTAGAAACTATGCTTGTTTGGCATAGTTCTGTAGAAACGAAGTTATGCCGGAAAACTTAATTTCTACAGAACTATGCCGGACAAGGAATAGTTTCTGTTTAGCTTTGCCCGACAAGGCATAATTTCTATGAAACATTGCCTTGCGTTTTTTTTTTTTTTTTTTTTTTTTTACTCTATTGGGGATCAAACCCGGAATCTCTAGTATTGTAGACCAGCGAATAAGGGTCCTTTGGCCCACAAACTTTCATTAAAAGAGAAGCATAGGCAAAAATTAAAGACCAGCAATTTGAGGGGCAGAAATTAAAGACCAGTCCATATGAAGGGCAATCTAGCAGCATGGCCTCCTCCTCTGGGAGCACCCAGTCCTCCTCCTGGCACTGGCTAATACTCAACCTCTGGAACAGGCTCCTCCATGCGCCTAATCTCTCCTGCCTGCCGGATACCATCCTCGGATATCCGTACCATCTCCGACGCAAGCCCCGCAAGCCCGGGGTAAGGCATATGCTCTAACCCCAACATGCGTAATCGTTGTACGGCCACCAGCTGCATTTGTGTTCAACAGTAAAAAAAAAAAAAAAAAAAAAGCTATTTTTTAAAACGTAACAATGAATGCAATTAAATGAATCTAAATACGATAAACTTACCAATGCCTCGTACTGCCCCGCGAGTGCTGAGTATCCTACATCCCTAGCGGGACGCAAAACTGGGTTGCCGATCAATCTGCGTGTGATCTGATGATCCCAGCGCATGTAATCCTCAATGGGAGTTAAATGGCCGACCACCACTAAAGTGCCCAACCTGTTCTCCCAATGGTGGAGGCGGGACGACCATGAATGCCGAAAAATCATCATCAACGGCGGCCATCGTCCCGCTGGTTGTGTCGAAACTCATGACGACGTCGGGGGTATACTCTGTGTATGCCCAAGCGTAAGTAAGACACGCTCGGGCATGTGGTCATCTACGATGTCCAGGTGTATCAATGGATACCGTGACCTCCAAACCCCCTGACCTGCCTTGCAAAAGGCCAGCAAACCATCTAATATAACAGCGTACGGCGTCCATATAAATAGCTGCATAACATATAAATACAAATCAGTGATCACTAAGTAGAAAAGATGTTTAATTAAATTAATAATGTAAAGTTAAATAGTTTTACCGCATCGTCCGTCATGTCAAAATTTTCCCGAATAGAAGAATGCGTGGTGCATATCTACATCCGGTCAAAACCCGTTGTCCACCTCCTCGCATAAGGCATGTCAATCTCGAGGTGATGCCCATCTTTCGTCCGAAAAGCTGATCCTCTCCACGCCTATAACTGTAAGCGATATTATAAAATACGATTTTTTTAGTACTCGTTTCAAGAGGTTTGTTTACATTAAAGGAACGCACACTTAAAATATTATCTGGAGAAGAGCAAAAAATTCACACACATCTCTAACGACGTACATAGATAGACACTCGGCATAAACATTCAAAGATACGCCAAACCCAGGCTTCGCGTAGTCTCCAAGCAGTCCGAATCTTAAAGAAAAGCAAATAATGTAAAGTAGACAAAGGCACCCGATGAATCGGGAACAAGATGCCTCCGAATATAATAGCTGAACAAACGGGCATGACGATCAACATCGTGCTTTGCTTGCCGTCCAACCGGACCCTCCAATAAGTGCGAGTGCACTAAGGCCGAACTTGACTCAACCCGATATCTGGGTCGCTTTCTCACAAAGTTGATGAGTTTAGTTAACTTTGTCACCAAGTCATGTCCCCGGGAGAGGCTCGTACCGAGTGTATAGTGGCTCTCCATGTACCCACAATCCAAAGAGGACCTTGTAATCGTGGCCTCACCAGTGCGAAGATGGAAGGTATGTGTCTCCGGTCTCTACTGCTCAACCATGGCCACAATGAGCGCCCAATCATGCTGTACCCGACCAACGGACACGCAACGATAGATGTCGCCCTGAAATAATATTTCTAAGACGCGAGAGTGTGTAGGAGGGGGGTCGCGTAAAAGAGTCCACGCTCTCTGCAGCCTCTCACGGAGCCTAGTCAATATCCCTATAGTACCAGCCCATAATAACTCTGACCTATGATTGCCTTGCAAAGACAATACTCTATCGGCGGGCCCTACAAACGGCGAGCCTCCAATATGATCATCGGGCCCGTGAGGAACATTCGGATCCATGAAAGAGTCCTAATCTGTACAAATTAAATTAGTCATTTTTCTTGAAATGAAAGATAAATTGTATTAACTAATTAATAATTTGTAGGGAATATGCGAGTTATGTTGTATTATATCTCGTGAATAATTAACACGGGATAAATAATTTCACAAATAAATAAAATAACAATGGCATAATTAACATAATAGGAGATTACTATATTTTGGGGGTATGTAGTCTCTCTATGTACGTGCGTTGCATGAATATTTCTTGTCGATTTTTATAATACTATTTATATTCTATTGATAAGCAACTTGGAAAAAAATATCTACTTATTATCTTGAATACAATATTTATTTTGAATGTATAAATCTTTATTAGATAGTCTTTTCCAAAAATTACTTTCACTCTCCAACCAAATATTGGAATAAAAATAATTATTTTCAACATGACTTTCGTCATATTAAATGTCAGCTTTTTTAATATGTGATAGTAAGGACACATACAGTGATGACAAAGACTTTTAAGTTAATTAGTTTTGAATTATGTGATGGCAAAGACTTTTAAGTTAATTAGTTTGGGAATCGAAATTCTTGTTTAATATTTGTTTAGAACTCTATTTTGAATATGTATATATTTTTAGTTGACCAAATAGCCAATACAACTATGATAAAATTAGACTAAAAGAGTATATTCGTCGACCACATATTTTCTTACAAACTTTACATTTTTATCGTTAACTTATGTATTTATGAAAAGAAGAACTTTAACTATTTTTTTTTTTTTGGATAATCTTTTTTTATTTAACATATATATTCATGCTTTTAAAATAATATAGATTAACAATTCATAATCATTTACAACTTGTTTGGATGGTTGTTACCTATTGTATTATATTATGTTGTTAGTTTAAATACAATGTTTGCTTTGATTGTTACTTTAATTTTATTGTTGGCTGAAGTCATGGACAGACCCTCGAACTTGTCCATAAAATCCACTTAGACCCTTCAACTGAGACTCTTACCATTTGGACCCTTCAAAATCACCTTTACTGTGACACTTGGACACAAAATTAATATCCAACCAAACATGAATACTGCGTGCAATTCAGACGCCAAACAACCAGCAAAACAGAAACACGTGGATTATAACTTTAAAAAACTAAGTAAAAAAAAAGATTTTGCAAAAAAAAAAAAAATATACATATATTCTCTCTCTTCCATCTTCTCGCCATCCTCGCCTCTCTCCGCCACCATCTCCATGCCACCAATTCACCATTGTAGCTTGCCACCACCCCTAAACAAGTAACAAAACCTTCCTCTTTTCTTCTCTAATCCATCACTTTTTGTCACTAACACCGGAAAAATAATCAATGTTACCAACACCAACACCCAATTTTTGTCACTAATCCTTGACATATCTTCATCGGAAAAATAATCAATTAGCAAGGATTTTGGCCGGAAAATATGAACTGCAAAATATTTTTCCCGTCACCTTCCTCTTTTCATGTTTTCTTCTTCACTCAAATTCATTTTTCAGAATCAAGAATCAAATCGGTTAAAATTAAAAAGTTAAGATCGGTAAAGTTATCACCATTACAAACCCACCACCATTCCTCTTTTCTTGCTTCTCACATTTTGATGAAATTTTTTGTAACGTATGTTTAATAAATGATCACCCAAAAATAAAAATAAAAAGTAAATGAATAGAAGCTAGGGGAGGGGTGACGGTGGCGGAAATGGTAAGATGGTGGATTGGTGGTGGGTGGGCCAGCTGAGAAGACAAAGAAGATGACCTTCCTTTTTTAGTTAATTTTTATTTTCTTTTTTGATTATTTATTTACAATCACATGTTTTTAAAATTTGAAAAAATATCTATGTATATATTTTAAAGTTGTTTCACGCATTACGAGTGAGTGTAATTCACGCAAATGTGCCATGTGTTCAATTACGCGAATCAAAAGTGATTTTGGAGGGTCCAAATGGTAGGGGTCTCAGTTGGGGGGTCTAAGTGGATTTTACGGACAAGTTCGAGGGTCTGTTTTTTTTTTTTTGGATAATCTTTTTTTATTTAACATATATATTCATGCTTTTAAAATAATATAGATTAACAATTCATAATCATTTACAACTTGTTTGGATGGTTGTTACCTATTGTATTATATTATGTTGTTAGTTTAAATACAATGTTTGCTTTGATTGTTACTTTAATTTTACTGTATCATATCGTAAAATCCATCGTTATGTAACGATAGAAAGGTCTATTTTATGTAACACGGATTTAGTCTATACAGTACAACACAATACGATACATTATGAAACAATACATAACAATCATCCAAACAAAGTGTTAACAAAATAATAATTCATTACCAATCAACTTCTTTCAATTCATAACCAATATTTAACAACTAATTAATTCATAATCAATATTTAACAAATAATCAATTAACAAAATAATAATTCATTAACAATTCATCAACAATTAACAATTCATAAATAATTAACAATTCATAAACAATTAACAACTCATAAACATATAACAACTTAACAATTCATAAACATTTAACAAATTAACAATTCATACACATTTAACAATTAATGAATTTTCCAAAAAAAAAAAAAAAAAAAAAAAAAAAAACGGAGCATTGGCAAAAAATGCCCGGCCCGATCAAACCAAAAAAAAAAAAAAACGAAATTTGAATTTTTTTTTTTTTTGGAAATTAACGACGATTAAATGTTAAACATGCGTACAATATAATGTATATAACAAATTAATAACTAAAGTTTATAGTAGAAAACCTTAATCGAAGATTTTTTGTAGAGTTGTGTTAATCGAGTTGTACGTAGCAGAAAGAATTAAAATTCGAGCAGAATCTTCTCGCTTCAAACAGTTTGAATATCTAGAATGCAAAAACTTTTTTCCGACGAAAATTAATAGAAAACGACGTTTTTTTTTAAGTGGGGACCACCTTAAATCTCCTCCAATGGCGATTTTTAAATTTTTTAACGCCACTGGAGGGACCAGTGGTGGAGCCAATTGGGTGTTTATGGTGGACTCATACTTGGCATCAAAATCTTTCCCACGTATAGGAGAACATTTAGTTTAGCGCTTGATATTTTCTTATTTTCTTTGCTATTTTCAAGCAGATGGAAAATAAAATCGCGGTTAAGTGTTTTAGCGCGATCTTGCATTGTCCAAAGTATTTATGTCACCTTTTTTTGTTGTTGGGGTATTTTGATTCAAAAGGTTTTTCTTGGGATCATTTTGGTTCCAGACTCTCATATAAGACAAGTAAGATTAGAAATGATAAGGCTACAAAAAGTACACGTAATAAAAGTTGCTTGAGCTTATTTGAACACATTCTATGTAGACCTTCAAATGTAGCAGGCTGGCTGATGGGGGAAGCAACTAAAGCAGTTGCTTTAGGCCATCTCCAACCCACCTCCATTTTTACCTCTAAATTCCATTTTAGAGTGAAAAATGGAGGGATTTTGCTCCAACCCAGCTGCAAATTTGCCTCCATTTTAGAGGGTGAACAGTGTCGCTCCAAATTTGGAGTGACACAACTCATCCACCCCATCACTATTTTCTATTATTTTATTATTATTTAAACCTTTTAATTTATCATATTTTGTATACCTAATTATGTTTATGTAATTTCTTTATAATATTAATTTTACATCTTAATTTTGGTGTATAACTTTGATAAATTAATTTTTTTGCATCTATTATTTTTATGTAAAATTGAAAGTTAATTTTATTATAAGTTATAATTGTATAAAAAAATATATAACCATCACAAAAATGAAAGGTGCAAATATAAAATATAAGATGTTGCTATAATTGAAAAGCGAAAATTGAAAATACATTAAAATTGGAAATACATTAAAATTGAAAATGCATTAAATTAAAAATACATAAAAAGTTGAAACTACATTAAATAACATAATAATTTAGTAGGAGGTAAGTCATTTCAGATACACCAAAATCATTAAAGAATTGAGTGAATGGGGCAGAGGATTGTTGTGGTTGTGGTTGTGGAAATTGTTGACTCCTTTTATCCATTATTCATTTCTGTTCTTGTCGCAAAAATTCACGACGATTCGGATCGACAACAGAATCCATATCGATGAGTAAAAATTTATTTTCTTCTTTGAGTTCTTTTAGTCTCGAAGCTTCTTTTTTTGCCTTTAAAGCTTCTTTTTTTGTCTCATTTGAATCATGCATCACCTCAACAATCCAACTATTTTCAATGTGGACCATTTTCATATAATCTTCATCTATTTTTCTCTTAATTTTTGCTTTCTTCACCCCACTAGGTCGTTGTGATGATGTAGAATCACCTGCAATATCCTCATTTAAATTTAATGAAAATGATGATAAGTTAGGAGAAGATACAAAGGGTGAATCAGGGGTAGGAGTCTCAGACTCCGATGATATATTAGTATAGCCTTGCTTTTTTGCTTTTTTTCTTCCAGCATTGCCATCGTTAAACTTCTCAAAATCCTTCATTATAGCCCACACATGATCAAATTTAAAACCTTTTTTGAAGTTCGGATCTTACATACGTAAATCGTTTGCTTATGTAGTCTGCAATATTAAAAAAAATAAAAAATTAAGGAAAACAGTAAGTAAATATATATAAATAAAGTATAAGTAACTACAAAATAAATACTCACAATATCTTGATCTGAAGCACCACTAGGACGCAAATTTTCTACTTGACGTACACATCCATTTAATTTTTTTACGGCCTTCTCAATCGTTTGAATTCGACATTGCAACGATTTTTTTGGTGCGAATCTCCCAACTCTCTAACTTTGCATTATTGTATCCATCTACGACTCGACCCCAAAAATGATCTCTAGATTGATTGACTCCCGGTATTGGATCTTGAGAAATATCTAAAAAAAATCGGCATAATAGAACATCTTCATTTTTAGAGTATCCTGTAGATCGAGAGGACATTTCTTCAATTGATTTTAGAGGAAAAGTAGATTATATGGATCTTGAGCGTGATCTTAATGCACCAATTCAAGATGCTTGGGAAGGTCCAACTCTAACAGGAGAAATGGTAGTAGATGAAAATCACCGATTTGAACAATTTTTAGGTCAACACAAAAAAATTAAGGACAAAGATGCTCATTTTGCACTTCGTAATGCATTAATAGATCATTTATGGGAGCATACCAGAGGTGGAAGTTGAATATTTAAGTAGTATTTAAACTAAATTTTACCATAATGTAATATGTATTGAATTATCTCGTATCTCAATGATTTCACTTTTATTTGAATTATCCATTAATATGTATAATCTATAATATTTCCTTACAAATTATATTATTTAAAAATTTATGGTATAAAATAATTTTATTTTAAATGGTTATATAAGAAAGAAATATGAATTATATGGGATGAATATGTTAAAAAAAAAGGATTTGTTTAATGGAAATAAGAAAATAAAATTTAAATAAAAGATAATAATATAATATAGAAGAGAGAGAAGAATATAAAAAGGAATATTCTTTTTTGGAGTAAAAAATGGAGTAATGGTTGGAGTTAGTTTACTCCATTTTGGAGTAAAGATTTGGAATGAAGGGTTGGAGATGGCCTTAGGCCTCACCCTTTTGGGGCCCCAAATTTTACTCACAGTAAATTATTAATATTTGTATTAAGAATTTTAAGTAAAAATGTACTCCATTTGTTTTAACTTATGTGACACAATTTTCTTGTTAGTCCGTTTTAAAAAGAATGACATTTTTATATTTGAAAATAATTTAACTTTAGACTTTTCCGTTTTACGCATTTTACCTTTAATGAGAAGCTTTTATAGCCTACGCACATGTAATAAGACTCACAATAACTTTTACCTTTTAAGCTTTTAAAATTACAAGTTTTTTGTTTTTCTTCTTAAGTTTCGTGTCAAGTCAAAATATCACATAAATTAAAACGGAAAGAGTACATTCTTTATAAATTGATTATAAAACTTTTTTTACAACTTTACATCACAAAATGTTAAAAATATAGAATTCAAATAAAACTAGATATTATCTTTTTCCAAAAGTTTAAGGCCTCTAATTATAGTTTGGCTTTAGGCCTCCAAACTTGTTGAACCTCCCGTGAAATGCACCAGTCAAAAAATGCAATATTATGGTGATTAAAGGTATTAAAAATGAACAAGATACACCTAAAATCGCACGATAGGAAGTTGGCTCAAAGCGAACGATCTTTAGAATCAAATATTGAGCTGGCTAAGAATATGACATAATGAAAGAAAAGGACCCATATTGGCAATACTAACTAGCTGAAGGTTAACCGTTTCCGTTAAGTTCACATCAAACTCGAGAAGATGAGCATGGAAGTTAGACAAACCTTAAATCACCTTTGGCAAATTACTAATTATAGAATGAAATGGATCACAGTTGATATAGAAAATTCACATGACCCTAACTAGTTTGTAATTGAGACGTAGTTATTAATTGATTAATTAATGCATGCCATTTCTTTTCCAATTTAGTCTTAAATGGAAAAAAATACATTGGAAGAGACATATGTCCTTCCCTTTAACACCTCCCAATTCTTGACTATCAGAGTATTCCTTCTAGATTTTAAAATTACAAAACTTTTGAAACCGCGTTCGAAGATAACTAGTCAAAAACAGTAAACAACAGATCAACCAACTAATGGACGGCATAGAAGTAACAAATCATCGTTCATGCATAATAATTTGGACAACAGTTGCCTATCAAAATGACATAACTTTGAATAACATGAAGTACGCCTTTGAATTTTGATCATCCAGATCAAACAAAGAGAAACAAAAAAATACATGTATGTGGCTGCTGGGATTCGAGCCCAGGTCTCCACGGCCACAACGTGGAATTCTCACCACTAAACTACAGCCACAAGGTGTGAACGTAATTGTAATATTTATAACTAGTATCATTGATTATGTTTACCAAAAAAATAAAGAATTTGGTTAGGAGTGTATATATCAAATATAATTATACATCATACAATATAGGGATAATTACGGGACGTAACTAACTACTACTATCTAATTATATTTAGTAGCTACAAATTACATTCCATAGCTAATAGTTGTATCTTAATGACACTTAATAACTATTAAAATAAAATAAAGTAAAAAAAAAAAAGGGAAGAAAGAAAAAAGCATTGGAAATGTCAGTTCTTTGACTCTCTCTCTCTCTACTTGCCACCTTCTTCTTCTTCTTCAACTATCTTCTCTCTCTAAAAATCTTCATTTTCTTTCTCTGTACTTACCCACCTTCTTCTTCTTCTTCTTCAACTCTCTAAAAATCTCCATTTCTTTTCTCTCTCTAAAAACACACTCCCGTTTTCTTTCTCTCTCTAAAAATACACACAACAATTCTTTCGTTTTAGTTGTTTTTTATGTGTATTTTGTTGAATATCTTCTTCCATTTTTTTTTTATTTTAACAAAAAACATTTTTGAAATTGTTAGGGTTCTTGAACAAGCTTTGATTTCGTTTTAGTGGTCGAGTTGTTGGTGACGATGACGATGAAGGATAACATCGGCGGTTGTTGGTGACGGCGATGTTTTCGTAGATCTGGTGATGTCGGTGTCAGATCTGGACGGAAACAGTCACATCTAGCCAAAGTTGTTGTATTCACGAATACGGCGATTGTATTCACTTTTTTGAGTTTTTTTTGTTAAATTTTCCGATAGTATTCATTTTTTAGCGTGTATTTGTTAGCATAAGCGTTGGTTGTTGTTGTTGTTGTGAAATTTTCGTTAGATCTGGCAAGAACTAGTGGTTGGTGTTGTTGTATTCATGAATAAGACAATTGTATTCACTTTTTTGAGTTTTTTTTTGTTAATATTTTAGATTGTATTCATTTTTTTTTAGGATGTATTTGTTAATTTTTGGAGTATATATGTTTTTATGTATTCAGTTGTACTCGTTCTATTCATGAATACAACGAGCCCGTTTATGAATACCGATAGTTATTTCATGAATACAATGAAGAAAGAAAAAAATTAGAATACAACAGAAAAATGAATACATCGAGAAAAAAAAGTAACTATGCCATATAAATATTGAAAATGCGCTATGGCAAATTTTAAACATTTTTTGAAAATGTAGTCATTTATGTAAAATCCCCTACAATATATTCCATACATGTTCATTTGGGTTTTTATACCAGCAACGATTTCTTATGAAGTTTGAAAATAGGCCAAATCCATCGACGGTCCCTTGTGTTATCAAGATTTTTCACTTAAATACCTCAACTTAGGGGTGTTTACATATTGCACCCGAGCTAATTACATCGAATTTGCTCCAATTAAACATTTTTTTAACAATTAGCTAAAATTACAAAGTATGTGTAATTCACTCGCGGTGACATGGCATGATGACTAATCAAAAAAGGACATGTGGCATTTGGGTCCTGAATAGTAATTAAAAATAAATTATAAGAAAAAATAAAAGAAAAACTATTTTTCAGTAAAAAAAAAAAAAATGTATTTACTAAAGCCCACACCCAGTTATAAATGTTAGACGCCCGGCTAAAGGAACTCCAAAACTGCTTGAGGCCCGGTCCTTTATATCTACTTCCTAAAAAGTTTTTTTGTTTATGCTTGGCCATAAAAACAACACCATAACAATTTTAAGTGTTAAATACAAGCAAGACAGCAACAAGACTTAAAAGGAAAAGGACCAACTTCATTCATATATTTCAAGGGCGAGGAACATCCCGACAGTTGCATACCAAAAAAAAAAGAAAAAAAAGAGAGAAATATAAGAGCTTGTAACCGACTATCCTTGAGAAGCTCCGGAAACATCAGCTCGGATGTCTCAGGCCTGCGAGCCGGTAACAAAATGTCGTAGGTATTCCTCCAACGTACCATTGAACCGCTCCATCTGGCCGTCAGATTGTGGGTGGAAACTTGAACTGTGGCTTAACTTGGACTCGAGGCACTTAACGAGCTGAGTCCAGAAGTTAGTGAAGCGAGAGTCGTGATCACTAACAATGTCCTTAGGCAGGTGTAACGACCTGTTAGGTCATTTTGTGATTTTTACCTCTTTTCCCCTAAATGACTATTCCATTAGCTTTCTTGTGGTATATTTGACCTGCGGGGATGGGTGACGCGATTCCCAAGGCATTTGGGCGAGTTTTGGGTAAGAAATAGGACTTTTGGAAATTCTTAAGTTAATGAAGGGAATTGGTTGACCAAAGTCAATAACAGGGGTAAACGAGTCTTTTTCAAACTTTCATCTATTTCATTAGGTCCGGAATGTCGTTTATGACTTAGACAAGTTTAAGTCATAGACAAGTTTTGTCCACTCACAAAACTTTAAATATTTTCCAAGTAAAATGCATGTCCAAGCACAATTTCAAATTCCAAAATTACAATTTTAAAAACTCAAATTTTTAAGTTTCAAGTTTTAACTTTAGAATCTATGGCCAAACGGTAGCTTAAGGAATGAGAAGTTAAATGAGAGGGGATCTAAACGAAGGTTTCGTGGTGTAGTTGGTTATCACGTCAGTCTAACACACTGAAGGTCTCCGGTTCGAGTCCGGGCGAAGCCAACTAAATTTTTGCCACGTCTTCCATTTGCTTTTTATTAATATCCGGGGAAAAAAACAGCTGAGAGAACTGACTTTTATATGATGTTGACTCTCGTTTCAACTCTGATTCTTCCTTTTTAAGTGCTTGAGTGAGTTCCTAAGTTGATTTTGTGAAAATATAATATATATTTTTTCCATGTTTTTGCTTTATACGTTCTGTATCCTAAATCCACTGGCCAATTAATCCAAATTCGAGCTGCCCACTAAAGGGAAAGCATTTCCTATTGGAGAAATGACATCAAGTTAATTGGTGGAGCCAAAAAAAAAAAAATTGCCTTTGAGACCTAAAACAATTTTTGAAAAATCTATCACTAGTAGGGGATTCAAAAGTTAATATATGTATCAAAAAAAAAAAATTGCTCTATTTGCACAATATAATTTTTCAAGGAACGATTCATTTGAATCCCCTCCCTTAGTGGTGGCTCCGCCACTAATCGCGTAGCCGCTTTTACAACAGTTGTTTGAAACATTTCCAAAGTAGTTAGAATTTAGCCATGTTGTTGTTGGGCTTCTTATCCCTCTTCCTGCGTTAACTTCAGAGGTTCTTCAAGTTAAAAAATAAAAATAAAAAAAATAACAAATAAACAAAGAAGGATAAAGCGCTAATTGCAGAATGCGTTGATGCTGAAATCTATTGTATACTAGTCAACATAGCTTGTTCATGTCAATTTAATCTCCTACAGTATCAATTGCT
Organism: Lycium ferocissimum; assembly: GCF_029784015.1. Classification (NCBI taxonomy): domain Eukaryota; kingdom Viridiplantae; phylum Streptophyta; class Magnoliopsida; order Solanales; family Solanaceae; genus Lycium; species Lycium ferocissimum. The sequence continues at coordinate 8,141,876 of NC_081344.1, read as the reverse complement.
CCCTCTGCCTTTGCCTTGCCTATAAACAATTCAAGCCCTATTTCAGCAAGCAGTATTTCATTGCAAAGTTACTCCATTGTTAAGCATGCTAAAAATTAGTGTGTTATGGAGATTCATTAAGTTTCCGGAGTATGAGTGCGTGACTTGTTATAATTGATCCCTTCACTCTGATAATGTTCAGAAATTGAGGGAGATTGAATATGAGATTTTCGAACCTGGAACACAGTATGCCTCCTGAATCCATAAAGTAACTATTTTGGCATCGTTGCTAAAGTCTAATGAGTTTTTATTTTATTTTATTTTTTTATCAAAATTGCTAAAGTCTAATGAGTTATGATAGGCAATATGCTTACAATCAGAACTTAATCTGAGAGAAACAAAAAGTCACCACAGGCAAGAACCCCTTTGATGTCAAACAACGACTAGAACAATGTACTTTCGGTCCTGTTTAAGGAAAAATTGAACAAAAGAAAAGGTCGAAAGAGAATGTGCATGTGCATATATCCTTACATGCTCAAATGAATATATTATGCAGTTGTATACAACACAATGAAATGGTACACAAATAAAGACAATATCGGATTAATAGGACCAAAAATGCAGAAAGTAGTAATACAGTATGGTCATTAAAAGTCCAAATGTAAGCTAAAAGTTTGTAACCTCAAAGAATAATGGTCCTCAGAACAGTTTGTTCTGTTTCCTGCACTCCTTTTTTCTTTTACATGAGAGGCAATTAACCAATCCTGTTTGTAATGGTACATACATCAACTAGTTTCAGAGAGAAATTCCTCCAAAAAGTAATTTGGATGAAATTGATTTTGGAAGGGAAAAGAATTACCGCTAGAAGTTGTGGCATCTGCTACTCTTAGAGGAAACCTCCATCAGTCCATTTTCCACCATGAACAACATGTTTATTATTGGATGCACTTTGGAAATTATCATATCCATCATCATCCTTACCATCATCCCAACCAGCCCAGCCATCATCATTACTTGATGTGGCCCCTTTTGTAGAATTTTCTTTCCTGTTGTCTTTACTATCCCAATCATCCCAGGAACTCGAGTTGACAGAATTGGAATGCCTACCAGATGATTGCACTCCTCCAGAAGAATTCCATCCTTTAGACGCCTGATTGGATTCCTTATAAAAACCGTTTTGTTGATTTTGACTTCGTTGCCAACTATCGTCCCTCGAGTTTGGACCCTCAGCAAATTCCTCAACCTTTTGCGAAGCTAAAGCCAAGACCCCCTTCATGATACCCCAGCCCTTCTGTCCAATCTCAGTTGTTTTTGTTGCGACGACATTGACTGTTTCATTCACCTTGTAATCATAACCACCCTCTGACACCTGTAAGAGTTGGATTACACAAGCATCTTACTGAACATTAATAAATCCCTGCCTCTTTGTCCAAAAACTAGAAACACTAGAGTTGAAAATACAGGCTGTATGACCAAAAACTTAAACGAAGACTGGAAAAATACACAACTATCAGTACTTTGAAAGAGAGAGAGGACACGCAATCAGTAAATTGAAGAATAATATGCATTTGATAGAAATCTCACCCCTATGAGCATTGAATAATCAATACAGACTCTTAAGTGATTGGAGAAGGATCAAATACAAACTAACCTGGAACTTCAGCAGATGACAACTCCAACTCAGAATATAAAATAATAGAAATATTTTTTTTTTATTTTCATTGCAACCTTTCTTCCTATGATGCCAAGTTCCATAAACTCCTACGTCACAAATTTTGGTTTCAAATATTACAATTTAACTTTACTGTCTTCTTTCTCATTTCAAGATAAGAGGGCAAAAGACTAATTATACAGATGCTCACTTTCATATAGAATAACTCCCAAGACAAGAAGTTCTACCATTAGGGGTTATAACTAGAGAGGTGGAGAAAGACTCATAATAATGTGGAGGGAAATTTTGGTTATGATAAAATGCAACAAAAATTGCTTCTTTTTCATGCTTTCAGTTTCCTCTAAGGGCCATTATTTTTATTTTTTTTATGACAAGGGAATCCGCAGCCGCTATCCTTCGGGTGCGCACAGGGTAAACCCTGCTCCTATGCAATAGCCCAAAAACCACACAGGGGAGATAACCCGCACTAGGCAAGCCCCGTGCGACGAGCTTGACCCAGAAGGCAAATCCCTTGCTGTCGTAGGCAGGGGGTTTCGAACCTGAGACCTCCATTATGGAAGCCCCTGAGGGCCATTATAGTGAAAGACTATCTTGAATCTGTACTTCCTAAGGAGGATCCACTTAGCTAACTAAATTAACACTTACAAGGATAAGCACTTCCAAAACTCTCTCGCATCTTATTAAAGATATTCAAACTATACCATATGCATAGATCGTTATGGTTTATTAGAGCGAATAGGTCCTGTTCTAATCGATGATGCCAAAACATCTTATAAATTTGTATAGTCTTAGGGTGTCTCAAGGGGTTAAACTAAGAAAAAGGTTGAGAAGATATCAAATTGCTATTAACCCAAAAAATTTCAGGCTTAGTAGATTTAAGGTTTACAAAAAAAAAAAATGTAAAACAGCATGAGCATGTTTTTACTCAGTCTATCTTATCTCCTTCTAATAGCTATCCAAATTCCGTCTGATCTCATGGAAACTACACTAATAGGCTAAAAGTTTTATGAAGAGCATAACCCAATTCTCCTATTTACTAAACCAAATCTTGAACTGAATCGGAGCATTATGTGGTCCGGCCTTGTGCAGGTCCAAATGAAAGGGTTAATAAGATATCAGGATTCGATTCTATAAGATCCCACATAAAATAGATATATAAGGCTATCTATATACACAATAATGGTCGACCAAATAATATTCCAAAATTACATGTGTGTGCGCGCGTGTGTGTGCGTGTGAATCATGTAGAAGTCCCAACCTCTTACAAAAATATAGGTTGATGATTGTGCAAATGCGATCTTCATAGTTTCACAAATTTTTAAACTTCATATGGCCATCCATTACTTTTATTTGGGTCATCACCTATATTAGTAATCATTACCTCGAAGCATAATGCTCTGTGACACATTACTTAGGACTTGAAATTTACCAAAACAAAGTGAAGTTTATAATGCTACTTGCCGATTCATTAAATTGGAAGCATCGGATCATTCCTTTGATCAATTATAAACCCTTGGACTTGAAAAGGCCAACTCTCCCATTCTTTTTCCAGTCATTCAAAACTCCCTTTTTCTACATGTATCTTCTTCTTCCTTATTTTTTACATTTCTCCACGACAACCATGAATTCTCCATACCGTAAACCCTAGCACTCACTTACTTTCATCAGAACCCCAATTTTATTTAATAAAGTCGAATCTCTCTACCTCCTAATAAATAATCTAGATTTCATTTTTCAAGAATCAAAATGGATCGACGAATAACTGTAAGTCCTATATTTGGATAAAGCAAAGCTCCCTCCTACACTTGGGTATTAACCATGAAGGCATCTCCACAAAATTATAAGATTAATAGACCTTCAATTTAGTATAAAAAGTCAATTCAAAGTACCTTAGAGCCCAATTCCTTGGTCCCTGCTTGAACAACGGTTGCAGCAGACTGTGCCGCTGAGGCTGCTATCATAGATAATCTACCGAATCCCTGCACATATCAAGCAACAATCTCATCAGCTTTTCAATAAATGAGTTCAACTCCTATATACCGATGGTGTCATGTTTTACAATATCAGCTTATCTTAACAAATAATAATAGATAATTGAGAAAATAAGATATGTAACATGCTACAACAGGCGAACCTGAAGAGGTCGTTTGGTAGGGTGTATTAGATAGAATAATGTTGGTACTAAATTTTAGTACTTTGGTTGCAAATTTAAGTCGGGTACAACTAATACCAGTATTACTTTACACCCTATTCAGTATTGTTCATATATATAGTAAACCATGGCATTAACAATGCCAATATTATTCCTATTCGAGTACACCAATTCAGTACCATTTCGAAATTATACAATGCATGTTATTGAATACGACAAACCAAGCAGTCGATAAAAAATAACCTCAACATTACTGAGCCCAGCATTACTAATACATCCTATTCAATAATATTCTTTATAGACTCTACCAAACGAAGTATTGCAAAAATAAATTCACAGAGTCAACGAATAAAAGTTAAATCCTACACACAATTAGCAACACAAGCTATAATTAGCTCAATCTTTATACCTGAGTAACAACAGAAAGAACATCGCCTTGCGAATTGTTACCATTATTATTCCTCGGCATTGGACCAGGACTCGATCCAAATCCAACATACTTCCCTCCTTGAGAAGGCGGTAGCCCCTCCGGCCTGGAATCATTCTCAGCCATTTTCCTAGCAAAAAAATTATCCTTATTCGCCGCAGACGCCTCATACTGCGACCGCGTAACATCATCCGTCGATCTCGACCTAGCTGGCCCACCACCACCACCTCCACCACTCCTAAAATCACTCACAGTCATATTTCTCCTCATATTACTATTAATATTACTATTATTATTGCCCCCACCATCATCAAAATTATCCCAGTTATCCCAACCAGAATTATTACCACTTTTACTACCACTCAACGGAGGTTTACTATTACTGCTCTTATTGTTACCATTTACAGTTTCCTTAACAACAGGGGGGTCCCGCCAGGGTTTACCCTCAGCTAAAGTTTGAATCCTATCACGATAAATACTAGCAGCTTTCGTATTATACTTGGTAACAATATCAGTTTCCTTTGGGATGCCGTATGGAGCGATGAATTTATTCAACTTATCATTACCACCAAGTTCCATTTTCCTTAACTGGATCTCGGACCATGAGTCCATAGTAACAGATCGGACGAATGAGATGTGGACACCTAAGCCACGGTGTTTACCAGAACATTCTAAACACATGAAAACACCGTAGGAAACAGAGGCCCATTGGGGGTTTTTTTGAGAGCAATCGACGCAGATTTTGTTGCCGGGTTGGGCTTGGAGATCTCGGAGACGACGTGATGAAGACATTGGAATGGGCCGGATCCGGGTCGGGTATTGGTGAGGATTCGGATTTGGTGGAGAGATCGGAAAAGGGAAAGATGGAGTGATCAGATCATGGGAAGGGAAAGGGCCGACATAGGCAGAAAATGAATGAGGTGGATAACGGCTGCTTTACAAAATATTTTTGTTCTGGTACTTCTTTTCATTTGGATGTATTATACTCTATCTATAGATTTGGAGTACTATTTTAAAATGATTTTTGGAAATCGCTACGCACTTGCAAAACGAGATTTTTTTTAGGGAAAAGGATCAAAAATACGCGGAAAAATGGGCTAAAAATATATCTCTACAAATTTATTTTGGTTTACCCCTCTCATCCTTAAGTTTTCAAATATCCCCTATCTTAATGGAAATTATCCCCCAAAATAACGCAAATCATTTTTTAAACCGCTCCATCATTTAAACCCATTAAATAATAACCCATAAGATCCCCTTATTCATCAATACGCAGTTTTGAAGTTTGAGGGAATTGGGGAATAAGGGGATCTTATGGGTTATTATTTAGTTGAGTCGGGTTTAAATGATGGAGTAATTTAAAAATGATTTCGGTTATTTCTTTTGGGGGATAATTTATGTTAAGATGTGGGTATATTTGAAAACTTTAAGGATGAGAGGGTATTTTGACCCAAAATAAGTTCGAGGATATTTTTAATTTTCCAAAAATTTTGACCCCTTTCCCTTTTTTTTATTTGTTTTTTGGTAATTGCAAAACGAGATTTACGCGTAAGTTTTGTTTTGTGAAGCTAACATTCTATACGGTAGGCGTTTGGACATGCGATTTGAGATGAAATCATGAGATAAAATTAGCGTTTGGACATGCGATTTTATCTTTGATTTCATCTTTAATTTCATCTCATGAAATAAAATCTCAAATCATCCAAAAAGGTATAATTTGGGATTCGAAATCATGATTTCAAAAAATATAAATGTAAAATTTGATCCATACATTTATATTTTATAAAAAAAAGATCCATAAGTTGGTAGATATATTTACTAATCATGTTTACCAACCATAAGTTGGTAGATATATTGTTCGTACCATGTGGGAGGATTATATTAAAGAGTAGTTACATTACTATTCATGTTAAATTTTCCTTTTTATTTAACTAAAGTTTGATCAATTGATGTTGTATTTTTTAGAAAGGCCTTCTAGTAGCGTATTAATTTTATTATGAACTATGATTTACTCATTTGGTAAGATTGTGTAAGAATTGAAAAAAAAATTGATTGTTTTCATAACTTGTGGGGTTTTTATGTTTATAAAAAAATTGCAACTTAAGAAATCCAAATTGCATGTCCAAATATAATTTCATCTCATGAGATCAAATCATGTCCAAACGAGTAGGGTAATACAAAGAAAATTGACAAATCTCATTAAATCGAAAATTCGAGTCAAACTGGAAAAAAAAATTGATTAGTGGTTTGGTTTGATTTGATTTGATTTGGTATTGGAATAAAAAAAAAAAAAAACCATCCATAATTGGTTTGGTTTGGTTTTAACCAAAAAAAAAATTAAACCTAACCAAACCAACCCAACATTACACATATACAATTTTTTTTTAAAAAATTATACATAAAAACATTTATATGTAATGTAATTTATAAATATTTCTCAAATGTCTTCATATTTTTTGGGGCAATTTGCAGCATTGCCCTTCGCACGGGGTGGTCTTTAATTTTTGTCCTTCGCTAAAAGCCCCATGGTTCCGGGTTTGAACCCCTGCTCAATCAAAAAAAAAATGAAAAATAAAAAATAAAAAAAATCACAAGGCATAAGTTGGGTTTCAAACCTCTGCCTTAAGGCCTAATTTTGGATAAAAGGTTGCCTTCCAACTTATGCCTTGCGAATTCCAACTTTGCCCTATGAATCTCAACTTATGCCTTGCGAACTTTTATTTTTATTTTTTGATTGAACCTGGGTTCGAACCCAGGACCTTTGGGTATTAAGCAAAGGGTAAATATTAAAGACCATCAATTTGAGAGGCAAAAATTAAAGACCACCCGAAAAGAAGGACAATCCGCGCAAAAAAATCTAGTTTTTGTCTTTTCACATATTATTTTAAGCTTTGACTTAAAATTTTGAATGGTCCAATAAGTTTTATAGCTCATAGATATAAGTGACTCAAATAAAGCACAATACTAATGCTAACAAAAGAAATTCAATTCTAATACTAAGGGTAACAATAATATTGAATATCTATTCTTAGTTTGCATTGGTTTAGACAGTGAAAATACATAATTTAATTTAGTTTTTCTTTAATACTATTTAGTCATGTAATTAATACTTATTTTAGCATGACTTAGTACGTTTAGATTTTGATCATTTTTATTATGGCTTAGCGATTTCATTATCTTTTTTGTTGAATATTTTAGTATAATGTCATCACTCATCTCACATTTTGCGTTATTTTCTTAAGAAACACCTAAATTAGATAGTTGTATCTTATTAAGACTAAAGAAACATTTGAAGCATATAAGTTATAAGTTTTGTATGAAGACTTTACCGAAAAAAGCCCCAAAATCCGAGAAAACCCGAAATTGAAAAACCCGACTTTTATTGGTTTAGTTTGATTTGTAGATTTAAAAACGCGACAAAATTGGTTTGGTTTGATATTTGAAAAATTCGAACCAACCCGGTCCACCTACACCCTTAACTAGGAGTGTACCTGGTAGGGATTAGAGACTTCGGCCATAATTTCGATTTTCAATTTTAAAAAATATTATATCATTACCATACTAAATTAATTCGGTATGATTCATTATTTTTAAGTTCGATTTCGGTATCTTACGGTATGGTAAATCGGTAATGATAGTTTGTTTACGACTTCGGCTATTCAAGAAACATCTCAATTATACCGTACTAATAATTTACACATGTGTATATATATATGTAAAAGAAAGCACAAGCAATCCCCTTCGTAAATCAGGTACACAAAAAGGGCATTTCAATCAAGATAGATTAGTCAAAATTCCAACGTCTAAACAATTAATTTTGTACTAATATTTGTTTATATATTTGTTAATATTATAATACTAATATATATATATGAATTGTATATGTAACTATATACTTCAGTATGGTATTCAGTATTTCGGTATATGTTTTATAAATATCGAGTACCAAAGTTTTTGAAAATACATACCAAATACCGTAATACTAAAACTACGATACAAAAAATTTCGATTTATGTATGGTAATCGATATATGCCATAAGATGCCCAACCCTATCCTAGACCCAATTCTGCATCATAAGTTTTACGCTCAACCTTAAGTTCGTTCAATAGTTCCTATGCAATATGTGTCAAATTTCCTAATTAGCATTGATAGCCCTCAAAATTCTTTAACAAATAAATGATAAAAGTTCTATCTATCAAAAAAAGAAGTAACTGAGCTTGGGGCTCGTTCGATAGTTCCTATGCAATCACGTGTTAAATTCTCTAATTAACATTGTTGATCCTTAAAATTCTTTATTAAATGAATAATAAAAATTCTATCTAGTTACTAAAGCAAATTAACTCAAATAATGTGCCATAATATTGCTTTTCTCTAATTGATAACATTGTGAGACATATTTTTTTTTCTTAATCGATAACATTGTGAGAGTAAATATCATTTGAAGGCTTATAGAAAAGTAAATATCATTTGAAGGCTTATAGAAACTTACTTTTGCATTTATGCAGTCTCAGTTGTAACGAATTCACATGCGGGCATAACATGTTAAAGGGGAGAAATCGTTTTTTAGCCTTTTCCCAAAAAAAAAAAAAAAAAGGTTTTATGAGATCTAAGAGATCTAAAAAAAAAATATATACATAAGAGATCTAAAAAAACTTATAAGAGAACTGAAAAGGTCATTTTCTTGTATTCAAATTGTAAGTCACTTGACATTTTAAAGATATCGCGTGGCTATTAGAATTTTCAGTGTTGGTCGCGGGTTTTCAAACCAAATTCATTCTCTAAGGTACACCAAATTTCAGTAATTTTTAGGTGATAGAATTAGTTTAATGTCTTCAATATGAGCAAGGTGTGCAAAGTTCAGTAATGTTTACGTGATAGAATTAGTTTAGTAATTTTACACGCAACAAAATCATATATTAAATGATCATTTGAGAAATTATCTCATAGGGTGTTGACATTTTCTAACTTGATAAGAAATTACTAAGTGTGATTAATGGCAGAGAGGAGTGTGAATTCTTTCTGCCTACTCTAATTTGTTAGGGACCTATTAGTTAGGAGACAATATGTGACTTCAAGTATACTCTTTATCTCCTTCCTATGAAATATTGGTAATATATCGATTTCAAAATATATACAAACAACAAAGGGCAAAATTATTTGCTCCTTATGTGTGTGCGGTGCTGGTAAAGCAATTGATTTGAGACAATGGTCTCGACTCTAAAGCCAAGTATACACATTTATTCATCAATATATCGGGTGTGATCTAACGGTCAATGAAGTAGTAAAATTTTTGAAGGCGTAAGTAGAAGAGACAAACAACGCTAAGTAATTTGACTTACCTGAGACATGTATTGGTCGCAGATACTCGATAAAATAGTCAAAATGCATGTAAGTAGGCACGAACACCACTATTACAAAATAAAATGAGCTGTACATCTTTATTTAGTTACAAGAGGAAGGCCAACACAAACATGCAAGTTGCTTATGGGTTTCTATGAAACCAAGGTAAACTAGAGCAAGACTGACCATCACTACCCATATTCCTCATCTTAAGAACCAAATGAACAACAATCCCACACAAAAAGCCCAATGCAGCACTAGACCCAACAAGTGAAACTGCAGTGCAAACAAGCACCACAAATGACTCTTCCTTAGTGTTCATATCTCTTGAACACATAGCCAATTCAATCCCAGCAAACAACAAAAGTACCCCTAAAACCCCAACAGGAAATTGTGTCAAAACTTTAACCATTGAACTCCCTAAAACCAACCCCAAAACAAACTTAGCCACACCAAGAAGTGCCACACACCCACCACTCCTACCACCAAACTTGTATTGCCCAGCTAGCCCTCCTGCACCATGGCAACATGGCATTGCACCAAACCAACACCCTATTAGGTTCATCAACCCGACCGTCACGGACACCGAGGTAGCCGTGACTTCCCCTTTTTCCGGAAATAAATCTGTTGACAGTTTACACACTGCAATCACAGAGTTTAGTATAGATAAAGGGAGTTGAGGGATTGTACCCTTGATAAACCCTTGCTTCCAAGCCTGTTTGGAAATACTCACAACTTCAATTCTTGATGGACCAAATTTGAATCCTTTCACAGCTTGAGGCCCTCTTATAATAGCCAAAATAACACCTAACAAAAATATAAGACAAGCTGAAGGAAGAGAAAATATTACTTTCTTTACCCTTCTCCTTATATTACCTGTTTCTGTACTTTCTTGATTCTCAATTTGAGCTTCACCAGCCCCATTCACAATTACAATAAAAATAGCACAAATTAAAGCCAACAACAATCCATCCAACCCCAACCAATCCCTCTCCCCTTTAGATTTCGATTTCGCGAAATCTTGTACATTTTTTATGTACTTAACTGCAGTCATTGCAAATGATAGACCTTGTGCTAATTGAATTCCCCTAACAACAGAAATAGGAATTAACCTATAAACAAGTTGCATTAATCCTGTAACACCTAACAGGAATAAAATTCCAGCAGTGCAAATTCCGGCAGCCATTATTTCCGGTACGCCGAATTCAGGATTACTAATAGCAACAGCTGCAATAGATTTCATAGGCTGGACAGGCATTGGTATACCATATATAGCACCAGTGACAAAATTGTATACACCAGTGAATATTAATGTTGTACCAAGATTTAAGTCACTGGCTAGTGTTAAAGCCAAGACTATAGGTATATATGTGCCTAAATCACCCATTGCACCATTTAATTCAGCCCATTTTGATCTGAAAATCAAATTTGCTTTCAACTTTCCCATGAAATTTGTTGATGGTTGTTGATCGGTTGACATTTCATTGGCTTGGAAATGAGGATTATTTTCTTGAAGTGTGGACTCCATAATGAATGAGTTTCTTGATATGCAAACACATGTACATGTATGTATATTTATAAAAGAGGATAGTAGTTGACTTGCAATAAATAATTAAATAGGAAAATTTTTGATGCTTCAGTTATTGATAAATTTTAGATTTGAATCTTTCTGATACATGATGTAACACATCTAACATTTAATTAATTAAAATGTGTGATTTTTATCCCTTTAGTAAGATTTTTTTTTATATTTTGACTATTTTTATAATGAAATTATCCTCAAATGTGGAATAACAATATATCATTAACGTAAAACAACGGCAATTAAATGGTGAAACCACTAGTAATTTGTGAATGTTTACAATTAAAGGTGATTAATAGTGAACATTTTGATTAATTGAAGACTAAATATGCTTAGTCAGATGTTGTAAGGATTAAAATCAGAATTTACTAATAACATAGAGATTAAAAATATTACGCAAGCTAATTAATGTCAACTTAGCAAACGTCCTATCAAAGTGACGAAGGGCCATTATAAGATCCCATTTGAAGTAGAAGAATTGATGAGAGGTTGTTATAGAATGAGAGATATTTGCCTCTGAATGTGGAGACGGAATTATTCTTGCTTGTAACTTGTAAGTACCAAAGCTAATTATTAGGAATTTTGTTTGATAGCAAAAGAGAGATGCAACAATAAAGAACAACTATTTTTTATGGTGGGCAATGTGGACGTGGCCTGAGAAAGATATGGTATAGATTCGTGAGTTAAGTTTTTAATTTACACAGAAAGGTTATTTATAAAATAATAACAATAAATCCTTATAATAATTATTATAGTAACTTAATAAAAATAATACTTACATGTTATTAGTTAAATAATATTAAAATGTAAAATATTCTTACATTGTAAGTGCATATAATGTAAATCCATATTCATATGGTGACTCATAATAAAAATTAGAGAATTGCATTTCCTGCCAACTCATATACACACTATTTAGATTTGTGTTTATGTTTTTTTCCCTTTTTTTAATAAAATAATTTCAAAGCATTTCCCAGTAGTATCTATGTTAACCACCCGTACGAAAAAAAAGAAACAGATATTCTTCTCGATTTTTTTTTTTTTTTGGCTTTTAAATAGGAACATCCAAATCTAATGTTACCCAAACAATTTCCAGTAATTTAAGTTGATAAGATTAGCTAAAATTAAAAATCAAACAATAAACCATGGACAATAATGTGAAGGAAAGAGAGTACACATTCTTATTCATCATCGAATTTGCCAACAGAGTACACATTCTTATTCATCATCGAATTTGCCAACAAAAAGTTTTAATTTAGTTCAAACGCATCAAAACTTTAAAGCTCTGCAACGTCCAAAAAATATCCCACCCAAGAAATGCTACTCTTGAGTCTTGAGCTCGCTTATACGAGAAAAACCCAGATACACAAGGAAAAATGGCACAACAAAATTTTCCAACAACAAAAGGCCGAAATTGAATTTCTGCAATAAATATCTTGACAATGCATCTGTCTTGATCGAGGCCGCAACGTAATTCTCCGCAATTAACTGCGCCTAGAGGATGACCAACTGGTCCTTGAGCCACCACCAAATGAAGGCGGCTTTCGTTCATCACGCCCCCATCTATCAGATGGTCGATCGTCAGGCCTGCTGCCACTGCCCCACCTGTCAGTTTCGGGAGGTGGAGCCTGGCCTGGCACATCAGTTTTCTCTCTTTTGAACCTGGGCACGAATTTCCCGGGAGTAGGTGCAGCTGCTGCTGCTGCTGCGGGAGCAGTTGCTCCAGCTTCTGAGGGACGACCTACCGGCGAAGTCTCAGCAGGCCTTGATGACACAGGTGTGGATTTCCGCAAGACCACCTCTCTCTCCAGCCTTTTCTTCTCTTCAAGTTCTAGCTCACGTTGCCTCTGCTTTTCTGCAATCGCATCTAACTTGGCCTTCCGTTCAGCTTCCTCTCTCTTCCGCTTCTCCACTTCTGCAGAATTCTCAAAACATTGTCATAGGATGCTAAATTGATTACAAATAACAACTCGAAACGACAACCCAAAAAAGAAAAAGGGAAAGGGGGAGATGGGGGAGAGGATAAAAGAACCTGAGGGGGATCAGTGTAGCTCCTAAACACTTGAGAGTTATATACCAGACAATAACACATGCACAAAAAGGACTTGCGATGATAAGACCACATTACAAGCAGTATGCATAACCTCAAGTTCAGCTAACCACATAAATAAGCAATGACAACAAAATGCTGCTACTAAATAGAGCAGCCAAGATGAGCAGAAGCATAAACTTTTTCGTGAAACATGGAGAAGCATAAAGTTTTTCGTGAAACATACTTCAATGAATTGATAAATTCAATGCATAAAATGCATCTTTAACCGGAAGGGTACCTTCACGTTTCCGCGCTTCCTCCTCTTCCTGCAACCTCTTCTGTTGTTCTTCCTCACTTCGCAGAAAGAATATCAGCTTCCTCCTAGTGTCCCTGTCCTGTTTCCTTGTCTGAATTATCTGGTTTATTCGTTCCTGTCTCTCCTGTTTCAAGATATTGAATTCAACTTCCCTGCGGCTAACAACTCTTTCTTGGATTATTCTCTGCATACAATCAGGCCTATATCAGCTGATGATGTAAGGCTAGCATGAATCAAGTGCAACCTATGTTATAACACCTTTTTTGACATAAACCATGAGTAATTTTGTCCCAAATGGCCAGTGTTTTAACAGAATTCAGTTAATTGAAGCAAATATTAAAGGCACTGCCCCTTTAAAAGCATAAGCTCAAAACCTCTGCTCGAAGATACTATCACATAATGCAACCAAATCAAAAAATTAAGATCAAGAGACCTTGTTCTCCAACATGCGGCCCAGCCTCCTCTTCTCTACAAGGTCCCCAGCATGCCGTTGTTTGCTCAATTCAATCTCTTGCTGCAAAGATAGTTGTAAACCCAGATCTGTTAATCAACAGTTGACCAAAAAGAAGATACAAAAAGAAAAGCCAATTTTTTTGTCCCTTAAAATTTTTCAAGGAAAATGTGAAAGAATAGGTTATGGTGGTTTGGCCAAACACATGCCAATTTTATGCATACCTGCTGGTCACGCTCATGAAGAGCCGCCTCTTCAGCTAAACGCCGTTGAAATGCAGATTCAATAAGAGGCGCTGCTTCTTCTCTCTTCGCTCTCTCCAAATAATCCATTGTTTTGGCAAACTTCTGCAATTTTTTCTCCTTTTCCTGCCTCCCCCTGAGTTGCTCATTCAATGCCAACTCCATGATAACCTGTTTGGTCATCTTTTCCTGCACTTAGATTATCATTGGTAAGATTTTCCAATTAGAGATCTGAAAAACAACCAAAAAAGGTTTGTACGCACTCCATCTAAGACTGGTTTCTTCTTCCTCTTGCTGTGCTTTTCAGCTTCTTGCAGCATTGCTTGGGCCTCTTCGAGTTCTCGGTCCTCTATCTCTTTCAGAATCCTCTGGTTCCTTCTTTGCTCTAGCTCAGCAGCAACCCTTTTTTGCTCGGCTTCTTCAGTCATCTTCTGATGTTCTCGCCTCTTTGACTCTTCCACTCGTTCCTTCAAGAAAATGTCAACAGAAGTTCATCAACCAAGAAAACAATGATAGGAAGAAACTCCAACACCCTCAAGAAGAGAATACCTTTTCCAAGAGTAAACGCTCTTGCTCTTCTTTGCGTTTCTCAATTATGGATTTCCGCGCTAGGAGTCTCTTGTGCTCCTTCTCCACTATCTCCGCCAAATTAGAGAGGGCATCCCCAAGCTTGGCAACTTTCTTCGCAGGGGGATAGATCATTAACCTTGCCTTGCTAAGGGATTCAGCAAAAAGTGACAAGTGATCCCGGAGTCCTTCAGCCTCAATACTCTGGAAACAAAAATATAAATAGAAGTGTGACAAATCATTCTACTATTTCTATCTCCACGTAAGGCAAAAGAAAGGATAAAACAAATCGATCCCAAAACAAACAAAAAACAAAAAAAGAGTCAAAATTGAAGAAGAGGAAAAGGCTGGGTCTGGCCCTCCACCCCCTAGCCTTCCAAGAAAAAGCTGCTAAGCATGACAGAGTATATGCCAAGAAGATGCACCAAGAATAGTATACATAACTTCATTGGGATTACAGAAATCCTTTCACATAAGTATTTCGCAAAACACACACAGAAATGTTCTGCAACACTTGTTCAATGTATTAAACCACAGAGATATAAGGCTAAACTTTACAAAGAACAGAAGAAACTTCTCAATTGATGCCACATCCCCGTGTCCGAAAATCCAGAAGCAGCAAAAGCGCTAAGCTGCTAAAACAACTCCTCGGAACTCTCCTACACCATTCAACCCACATTCGATCGATCAAGCAAGCAAGATACGTAGTTGTGCTAGCTTGAGGGTTTGACTGAAACTTAAAGACGCCCAATTTACAGAGCAAAAACTTAAGATGAAGCCCAACAATTTGATCCAAGCTATATCTTTACTTTCTCCTCTGGGAAAGCAGGTTTTGTTGTTCATGTGTAGCAAAATTTACAAGATGTAAATTACCAGAGTATTAGAAAACAAAACAAGGAAAATGTAAGTAGTTAACTAACCCAAAGATTTTATTTAAATAGGGAGAAGAAATCATGTGGTTCAGCACACATAATTATAAGTCGGAGAGGATATCTCACAACCAACATAGAAGCAGAGAGAAGAGGAACATCCAGTGAACACAATTGTACCTGTTTACCGAAGAAGACAGCACCATTAATGTGATCCATTTTAATGGCTACAAAATTATGTCTAACAGCATCCACAGAAATCTTCTCAATACCAGCAAAGTCAAAGAATGGAATCATCTTAGACAGGTTACCGATCTGGATTGTCTGGTACACCTGAGAAACCTGTAAACATAAAAAGAAGCAAAATATCCATACTGTAAGTTAGTTAAAATGTAAGACAAAATGTCAAATAACAAAGGACTCTAAAGATAAATGCGAGAACCTGCTGGAGCAACATCAGAGTAGCAAGCTTTTCCAATGCTGGAACATATTGGGACAGTTGCACTTCAGGAACTGAAGAAGCCGAAGATAGTTTACCACCAAACTTCGAGATTTTGTTCAGTAAGGGTTGCACTTTCAGTGCCAGATCCAAAGGAAGAAACTCATGTTCTAACAGATGATAAAGATCTTTTACTTCTTGGGTGACACAGGCCATCACACCTTTGGACACCTGTATCCATGAAAAGAAATTAAGAAAAACAAACGGAACTGCATGACAATTACAGAATTAAAAAATGGAAGATTAATCAAACAGTACGACACGAGGCTCAGATGTACAAGTACATAAAGTCATTTACACCCCCCCCCCCCAAAAAAAAAACACCCCAACACACACACACCAAAAAAAAAAAAAATTGAGGAGCATATCCTTTTATATATTAAATTCAAAAAACACCAATGTGCAAAAATCTAAAAGAACTTAGTTGGAGATTAGCTTACCAATTCCGAGAGAATTGATGACCGGGAAAACTGAAAAAAGAAAGGAAACAAAAGAGAGACATTAAAAACAAAGACAAATGTTATATAAGAAACCAACATTGATTTACCGCATCTCTATTTTTATTTTTATTTTAAAAAATAAAAAATTACCTCTTCTCTTTTCTCTGCTCTGGGTTCAACGTCAAAGCTGATGAGATTGGCCACCCTCAAACGCCTCTCCTTCTCATTTTCAAGCTCCAGATGGGATGCACCATATAACTGATCATAAGGAGACACAGACAGTGCAGCTAAAACAACAGATGATGCTATTAACTGCAAATCCTTCTGGCTTAAGTTCTTATTGAAACTCTTTTGAAGAGAGAAGAGTTTGAGCCATGCATAAGCATGATAAAGATGATTTGACGACATCCTGAATATTTCTGTTAGCTTGCCATAGTACACAACCATCAAAGATGGTTTAGGGGTTTTCTTGACCATGCACATCAGTCCATAGATGTCTTCAATAGAACGAAAGGCTTCCTGCGTAATGTCCAAATAAAAAGGTGACAAACAAATCCATGCACCTCAAAGCAAGCTCAAAAGGCCATTGCAAGTGTGTGAAAGTTCTACGCCTATCCAATAAGAATATGTATATGCTAAGAGAGGAACTAATAGAAACCTGCCAAAGTCCAAGTTCTGTTGCAACTTTCAGTTGCTCAATTCTTGTGTCCAGATACAACTGTAGGCTTTCTGGAACCGACAGATCCGGACGGTCCCTCTGGTCTCTCCACTTGTTAAGATTTGCCAGATGATTCCGTATGATTTCACAAAGTCGACGAAACTCTGTTGTACGTTTGTACTGCTTACAGAACTGAAAGGCACGGTGCGCCGTCATCTGGGCATATCAAGAGAACTTACTTCAATTTCATTTGTTGCACCAACAAAATATATGCTTAAAATTCAATTGGTACGAATATAGAAATTATTGTCAAAACTCAACAACTGTGCAGCAATCTCAAATGGCACGCAGGACAAACAGGAATTAGGTGTAAAATTTAAGTTGCAAAAAAGATCCCATATGATTTTAAACAAACATAGAAAATACCAGAGAAACAGCTATCTGATTAAACAATTTATGGTGTCAGATGGAAGCCCATCGCATCAAGATAAGTTTACGCAATCAGCAGTAAATGAATAAGGATTGTTTTTCTGACAAGAAGCAAATAAAATCATAGTGCATGCGGACTGCCGATTCAAAAGGAAAAAAGGGCAGCCCGGTGCACAAAGCGGGAGCGTTGGCAGGGTCGGGGAAAGGGCCGCACCCCAAGGGTGTGATGTAGACAGCCTACCCTAATGAAAGCATTAGTGGCTGCTTCAGGGTAGCCACTGACTCACAAGTAAACAAGAAAAAGAAAGAGGATAAACAACCTACTAATTTTAACAGTGACAAGGTCCGAGGGATTTGAAGCGAAAATAAAAGAAGCGAAGAAGTGAAGCACACAGTTTAGAGAAGATTATATAACATACATGAATTTTAGCTACCATTAATAATCAAATTGCGATTAAAACAACTAATCTCAATATACAGTAGCGTAATATTGATCCAACTCCTGAGTTGAGATTCAAAGAATCGTCACTTCTCATTTGGATCACTGTGCGCATTATTGTTTGAAGCACATACTTCAATGAAGTGCCTCACTTTGCATTGATTAATCACTTTAAGAGACGAAGCAATGGTTTTTAATAACATTGAAACAACTTGCTCAGTAACTTACTATCTAACAAGATACTGAAAAGTCAGGATACTCAAATCCCTCATTTGCCGACATAAACACAGTATGATGTTGACTCCAAAATCCTAGACGAAAAGGAGAATAACAAACAAAGAAAGAAACGGAGAGGGGTACTTACAGCATACAGAGCCTCCAACCTTGAGTTATTGCGCAAGATCTCTAGAACAGTTCTATATGTCTCCCACAAGAACTTAAACCAGGGTGTGACCAGTTCACGATCAGATCTATCTTTTCCTTTCTCCCCACTAACATAACTCAACATAAGATCTTCAGGTCTTTTATCAGCTTCTAAATCTTCCACATCCAGAGCTTCCTCTAAGGCCTGTGCTTGATTGCGAGCCAGTTCAGCTCGTTCAGTGGCTAAATGCATAAAATGCTTTATCACCTCCTCCAGTGAATTAATGTTCACTTGTTGACAGACAATACGATATTGAATTAGGCCATCCTTGGCAAACCTCCCCCTTCTCATGTCAACACATAGCTCTACATACTTGAACATTATTTTCTCATGTGTCTTTTGCCATGCTCTATACCTCCTTGATGTAATAAGATCATGAAGTGCTTGCAAGGCTTCTTGCTTTTGCCCAACATTAATCAGCTCTGCAGCAGAAAAATAAGCTCAGCAATGATTAAAGAGAACAAGCTTTTGATTGACCAATACAACCAATATAGCAACCTCAAGACATATGGACAGAGTTGCTGCAGTTTTCGAAAGTCTCTGCTTGTAACTCTTCTACATATGAGACTTTTCAGACACCTAAAATTTATTAAATGCTCCGTTGTCCCACCCCCCCACCCCCCAGCCCAAAAAAGGAATTACTGGGAAAATGGGGATAGATGTGACCCCCTGCCTATAGCCTACACCAACAACCATTCACAGATCCCAGCGCAGCCATTTGAGATAATGTCATCTATTGATGTGACTAGCTACGTGTCTTCCACTCACTAAGACAATTGGAATAACAATTTGACTAGCAGAGAAATACAGTTATTACTTCTGTTAAATGGAACTAAAAGAACGGGATGATGACAGAAACAACTAACCTTCCGCTCGCTTCAAAGCATTCTCAGGTTTGGCAAAAGTCGCCATTGTGAGGATCTAGAAAACTAGACCTTTCACCTGAAGATGAGCAGTTAGATGAGGCAAAATAAGGCAAGATCTTTCAACTAAAAATAACAATAATATGACATTAAATACTTGAATTAAGTGTCAAGGAATTGCTAAGACAAAATCCTATCAATGAGCCAAAGGAGAAGCAGAAAAGTTAGTGTCTTTTTGCTAAAAACAAATAACACTCATTGTTTTGAAACATAAAAGAGTTCTTTGCAATCTTTCCCTGGATGGAAAACCTGAAGGCACCACAGGTTTTGCAGAATTACAGAAAACTAAGAAGTTTAGAACAGAATAAGTAATAAAAAAATTCTTATCGCTCCATGTAGTAGAAGTACAACAACTATTTTCTTGCCTTCTCAGATTTTGCAATTCAAAGAAAAACACAAACTTTCCGCAAGACAAATACAATCTCAATTCTCATGCAAATCCTCACACAACTATCAAGATAAACAATATTTGATAATCAACTATGCCTCAATCCCAAGCTAGTTATGGTCTATGATCAGTCTATATAATTCAGCTCCATCTAGGTGATTTCATTCCAATACTAGTAAATAATGTACTCTTCAATACAAATTAGGGGTATTCTTAATTTCTCGCTCATCCCTACACTTAACAAGATGAAAAAGATCATTCCCTTAAAAGAATGACATCACCAAACTCTAATATCATAAGCGTGCGCCATCAACACCTTAATTACAATGAAAATTACTCATAAACTAAGATGCAAATTCAACTCCAAATCTGAAAATTTACCGCACAACCTCAAGGCAAAATATTCATCATCAAAAAAAAAAAAAAAAAAAAAAAATTTACTGATCCAAATGCATTATAAGAATTGTTGATGCACATAAACTTACCGAGAGTTCTCTATGCTAAAACCTCCAATTACAAATAATAAGTTAAAAAGGGCTAACAACGAAAATTACTCATATACTAAGATACAAATTCAACTTCAAATCTGAAAATTTACCGCACAACCTCAAGGCAAAACATTCATTGAAAAAAAAAAAAACGATCCAAACGCATTATATTCATGTTGATGCACATATTCATATCAAAAGTTCACTATGCTAAAACCTCCATTTATCAACCAAAAAATAATCAAAAAAGAGGACGAACAAATAAAGTAACATGTGAAATCGCGCAAAATCACTATGCAACTTCATAAAAATCAGAGAAATTACTATATAAAGTTACTCATAACCTAGGATGAAAATTCAATTTCAAATTCAAAAATTTACTGCACAAACTCAAGGCAAAATATTCATTAAAAAAAACAAAAATTACTGATCCAAATGCATTATATTCATGTTGATGCACATACTCGTATAGACAGTTCTAGATGCTAAGACCTCCAATTACTAATAAAAATAATTTAAAAAAAGGACAAACAACGAAAATTTACCACACAACGTCAAGGCAAAATATTCATAAGGAAAAAACCAAACATTACTGATCTAAATGCATTATATGCATAATTGATGCACATACTCGTACCGAGAGTTCTCTATACTAAAATCTCCATTAATCAACCAAAAAATAATTAAAAAACAGGACGAACAAACAGGTTAACATGTGAAAACAAGTAACATTGCTAGGTAAATTATGATAAAATTAGAGAAATTAAAATATATACCTAGATTTAGATGTATTTAGCAGGGCGAACAAATAGATTAACATGTGAATACAAGTAACATCGTTTAGCAATTTTATGATAAAATTAGAGAAATCAATATATACCTGTATTTAGATGGATTTAACCGACCGCTAATATAGTTTTGACCTAAAACCTGCGAACAAGAAGCTGAAAGGATGAGATAGTGGGGTTTATTGTATCCTCCTTATATAAGGATTAAGGACCGGGTAATATTTGTGTAATTAGTAATGTAGGACTATATGTTAGCTCCGGTTCAATTAAACCCGGTTGTTCTTACCTCTTAAAATTAGAATTTAAAACACACAAATATAGTTTCCGTTCGCACACATAAATGTCATTTCAGGCTGCGATTTATCATTTGGTACTACTGGTAAGTGAATGCTATTGTACACATTTTACCTAGGGAAAATAACACTCTTTGTCTATTAGGAGAAAATATTTATTTGAAACGACTCATATTTTTAAATATTATCCGAAATGGCCGTTTTATACATTATTATACACTTTTACATAATGTTGATAAGTTATCTGCGTATGTGTATAATGTTGTATATCGTATGTATAAGTAATATTGTAAAAAAAAAATTGATTATGCATATGTAAATTAGAAATATAGCTACGTGAATGTAATATTTTATGCTGGATGGTATATTATTAGAATTATCCCTTTCAAATGTGCATCTTTTATCTATTCATCTTACCAAAATATATATATATATATCTATTCATAATTTAAACTTCCCCGTTCCTTTAGTTCATGATTTCTTCAGGTAAATTTAAATCTCATCTCAAGATAATTTATTTTAAACTTATAGTATATTGATACAGCTTCTACCCATACTAAACTTAAATTGATTAAGTTTTCCCAAAAAATGTGATATAGACTTCTACAATCTTGAATTTAGCAATGTATCTTTATAAACTTTAATACTAAATAAAAACATTAAATATAATAGATTATTCGACAAATTCTCTAAGTTTCCTCAAATGTTAATTTGTGGCGGTCTTGTCACACTCAGCAAAGAAAATTGCAGTTTAAATAATTTCTTTGATTATCTTAAGAATTAAATTTAAAACTGACGTTCAAAAGAGTGAAGAGTTTCTCTATTACTCCGTTTGTCCCATAATAAGTGTCACCTTAGCCAAAAACACGCATATTAAAAAGGAAATTTTACATTGTATGCCAATTATGGCAAAATATTTACCCGTTTTAGCCCATCTTTTTTTAATTACCCGCTATAGCCATTTTTTTTCCTCTTGAGCTTTTTTACTAGTCTTGTACATTATTATACACTTTTATACAAGATTTATACATTGTCTACAGTAGATGTATAAAGTTAAATATTGTTATATAATATTGTATACTAGTCTTATACATTATTATACACTTTTATACAAGGTGTATACATTGTCCATAGTATGTGTATAAAGTTGTATATTGTTGTATAAAGGTGAATATTCAAGTTGGGCCATGAAATGTTGGGTTGTAGTTTGTAATTTAAAATATGGGCTATGAATATGTAGTTTTGACCCACAAATTGTTTATAAGTGAAATTTTCCCTATTAAGAAATCAATAATACAATGTGAAGTTTACCAAATTACCCCTATATACTAAAAATAAATTACTTTTACCTTTTGATTAGAGCATACACAAGAAGTAAACCTTTTGACATTGGAAATCCAACAATATTAAGTTACTATGTGGCTTTTTCAATTATCATTTTAATGTTACTTTATTGTCCCCAAGGGTAAGAGAAAAAAAATACCAATTTATGTCTATTTTCCATGCGGACACTTATTATGACAAAAAAATTTGTTTTATAGTAACTATTACTTACTACGGACGATGAGGATATTTTTATAACAAAGAAATACTTGCTTGATTTTTTTGTTTTTTCCTGAAATAGTCGGCATTATCATTACTGAGCTAGATTAAAATGGATAATATGCTTGAGGAAAAGGAGGTGTTTAATAAAATGGGCGTAAGATCCAACATTAAGCTATAACAATATTATTGTCTTTCAAAAATATAGTGATAAAATGTAAGCGCTAATTTTTATTTTTATTTTTATATATATTATCAATGTGATAATAATTTCCTTACATAATTAGTATCATGATTTAATTTTAATCCTCGAAATACCCATATACATACCTAAGTACATATGTCTTCTTATGTTGCTCCTTAATATTTGTTCGTGGCATCAGTTTTTAAAATGGATTTAGTTTCTTCCTCAGTCTAAGGCATAAATTTGCTCTTTTTATAACTTAGGAGCATAATCTATATGATCTTAGAAAAGGTGAAATACGGGGTTAATGCGAGGTAACAGATGGAGAGGAAAGAGCAACAGTAAGAATATGAGCTCTTCATTTCATGGCACGTAGTATGTGAGAGCCTGATATGGGCCTTGAGGCTTTTGGTGAAGGGTAAAACAGGCAAAGAGCAAACGCTTATACAAATAGTTAAGGCGAAAAGCTCTTTCAGCCAATGAATTTGACCAAAATAATAAGCGGCACCTAAAATGGCGAAAATGCCCTCAGGAGGAAGCACACATGTTGACGGAGAGGTGTGTGCTAACTCCCTCTTAAGGGGTCATTTGGTATGATGGATAAGCAAAAATAGTTTTGGGATAAAAATTTAGTACTATCTTATCCCACGTTTGGTTGGAATGAAACCACGGGATAACTAATCCCCGAATTAGTTATCCGGTATTAGGCATCGTTTGGTATGGTGGATTAGCAAAAATAGTCCTGAGATAAAAATTTAGTGCCGCCTTATCTTACGTTTGGTTGGAATAAAATATGTCCAACCAAGTAACAAACCACAAAGTATTTCTTTGTGATAATAATTTTTATAATCCTAAACTATTCTTACCATAATAAATGATTAATTATTTTATTAAGAAAATTAATTGCATATGTTATTATAGTTTGAATTTAGCATTAAAAACTTATTTAACTGTCCATGCTATAATTAGTGATTACACATATCAATCAATTTCATTCCTTTAATGGCCTTCTAATTACTTAATAATTTCTTTTAGATTTTCGCTTTAACTTAGTTATGTGTTGGATATACTTGTGAAAACTTATACACATACACTTTTTAAAAGAGAGTTATCAATCGTTAAATCAAGATATGAATTCTATTAAAAAATGCAAATGATACTAAATCACTTAATATTTGCCCCTGTTGAGATTTAAGCATATTTACTTAAAACTTTATGATTCTCCAACTCCACTTGTAGGCTAAAAGTATTCCCCTCGAATGCTTGTCTTTGCCTCCGCTAGAATTAAAACATGAGACTTCATATTCTCAATCCACTTCATTTGGCACTAAGCCACACCCAGATTGTTTGTCCTGAATGTTTGTTTGAAGGGACCAAACAGTTCAAAGG